>NC_083776.1:33555102-33885102 GCF_963514075.1 Conger conger | reverse complement strand
TATATGAATAGCCTGACTCATCTCCGTCTCTCTCCCTTCCCCTCTCCCTCTCTCTTTCCCTCTCCTGTCCGCTGGAGGAACCATTACTCAAAATCCCTTTTGTTCCTGTCCCCTCACTCATCCGCAGGGCTTATTCTTATGCATGGAAACGGCCCCACTTCCCACATCGCCGTCATATTTCAATGTCAACTTTTTATTTCAGTACAATTTCGCATTCGGATCAAGCACTTTATTTCGCCCGGCTCAATAAAGGTTAGATAAAGGCAGGCTTATGCAGAGGCCATAAAGCAAAAAGGCCTTGGGACTTTATGAAATCATAAAATAGGAGTTGCGCAGCTGCTGAAAGAGGAGGCGAACACAAAGCAGGATGGTGTCAGCTTTGATGCACTACGAGAAAAACATATCAAAACACAGCTCACTTCCCAGCTTCACTTCGCTGCTATATTCTGCGATAGGAGCAGAGCAAAATCTGCATTACAAATAAGCATTAAATCCCCTGTCTTCCTACGCAAAAAAAAACACTGCTTAAAAACACTGAATACATTTACTTTGCCGCATATTATGCATTTACTGGAGTCCAATGCACTCTTAGAGTGCTGCGTTCAGCAGCCCGACCCACTCCATGGTCTTGAGTGAATGACTGTTGGTCAACCAGACTGTAAGTTAGTAGTTGATGAAAGTAACAAGTTTCACCCGCTTTCAAACCGCAACTTCTTTTTTTTTCGTGTTCTGAGAGAACTGCTCAGCTTTTCAGTCACATATTTGTATATAAATAAGAGGAAATGGGCTTTTTTCCTTCAACAATTGTGGTCTGCTGTGACCGCTGGCAGACTATCCATACTGTGTTGTGGGATAAACCTAGCCCTTTAGGGCTTAGACACAGCATGTTGTGAGATAACCCCAGCACTGTAAGGCTTAGGGACAGCATATTTTAAGATAACCCCAGCACTGTAAGACTTAGATAAAGCATGTTCTAGGATAACCCCAGTGCTCCACAGACTCAGATACAATTTGTTGTAGGATAACCCCAGTACTGTCAATCTAGGACAGCATATGTTGTTGGATAACCCCAGCAGAGTACTCCTCAGACACTTGTCTCATGCATCATTACTCTGGCATGAAGACGGAAATGGCTCCCTGCCTGAGCTCTAGCCCAGTCTAGCCCATTCTGCCCCAATAACGAGACTGCATCCACAGAGCCGTCTGGTCCTCAGACCCAGCAGCTGCAGACAGCCTTACCTTTCTGAAAGGTCAAACAGCACACAGAATTCCCCGACCAGACATCTCAATTAACGTTATTTTGATATGAAGAAAGGGGAAACGGAAAGTCGCTCTCAGCAAACACACCTCGCAAACCTCAAGCTATGTACGCACGTGTCCCGAGATGCTCCCGCTTTTGTGCGGAATATTATCTTTGTGCGGGTGTGATCATACATGGAGGGAAAGCACTCATCACCTTTGGATGTTCTCACAGGCTAATCATGTTTAAAAAACCTCAGTGGGATTAAGTGAATAATTCATCAAAAAATATACAATTGTGTTTATACTGGAAATGAATGACAATGATACTCCCCCTCAATAAAGTCAATAAAATTCCCCCAACCCTCCCCAGTCCAGTCAGTAAACTAACACAGGTGTGCACCTGTGTGACTGCCCCAACCTGCAATCAGTACGTGTCAATCAGGTACAACAAGATCAAAAAAGTAGAATCTACTGGGTCTACTGGAAGTTTTAAATGGGCCCCTTCCCACTCCCTCTCCCACCCTTCTCCCCCCACCCTTTCAACAAGACTGCCGCTGCTTCCAATCAAATTAGGACAGTGCTTCAAAGGGCAGTGTCATTTTGTTCTGGGTTATGATGTTTACAGAGGATTACATGAGTCATGTTACTCCCTGGGCCCTCTCGTGGGCTTTTGGTACGCAGAGTAACGACCACAGTCAATCGCCACTCTCTCAATTACTGTCAAGTACTGGAGCTTTCAAAGGGAGAGTCCCCTGGCATCCGGCCCGCCCTGTCTGTGCGCCGTGTGCGATCCATCCCTTGTTTTTTTGCCATAAATAGAACACAATTAATTAATCTGTCAAACCAGGAATTGCTCATCCTCAGCGTGACCGTGACATTGCTTCAACAATCGCTTCACAAGGCTGACTCCTTTCCCCAGAGGAGAGGCATAAAGTTCGAGCTGGATTCTGTGAGGAATGCGAAAATATATACATGACAATGCCGGTGTAATTTTGGGAGCGGTTGAAGCTGTTGGTGCTGTTCCCGCTCGTTTGTTTCAACAGGTAATAAGGCTGCAGTTAAACAATGTGCCAAGTGGTGTGACACTGCAGTGGCACTTGAATTATTTATTCAAATGCAGTTACAGGAACGGATAAAAAAAAAAGGAGGAACATCTAACAGACTTGGCCGTGTTTGTGTGTGCATGTCTGTGTGTGAGAGAGAGAAAGAGAGACAGAAAGAGAGAGAGAGTGTGCATGAGTGAGCGAATGTGTGGGGGGGTATGTATGTGGGAGCCATAAATTATACATCTCCTCTACAATCGGCAGGCCTTGCCTTATTTATGAGCTGAGAAATGGTTTCACAGCTCATGTCGTGTGTGTCTGTTTCTGTCTGCAGCCGAACTAAATGTAGAATTGTTATTTGCTTGATCGAAATACTCTTCCCATGCCCTGCCAACTGCCCCGGTAAACACATGGGGAAACGAGAGTGGCACAAATCAATGTGGAGAATAACCCCAGCGACAGCAGAAGCCTGAAGTCTGAAATGGAGGGAGACGATGGTGCCACGCGGCGCAGGACAGAGGCAGCGCTGCAGAGGGTGGGTGTGACACGACCCCCGTCCGCGTGGCTTCCTGAGAGGCAGGCAGGGCCGTGAGAGCCACCGAGGGGAGACCGACGATAAGAGGGAGGGCTGTCCTGGCCCCGCCCGGCGGTCCTGGGAAACGCGGGCCCCGGAGCAGGGCCGCTGCCTCCAGACCAGGCCCCTCCTCAGGCTCCTATCTGATTTACTGTACTCCCGCGCCCCGCCCGTCACCACGGCGATGAGTGAGGAGGCTGGAGCCCCCCGAGAACGACCCTGGCCCCCGCGCCAGCCCGCGCGAAAGCGGACGCACCAGCACACACACACACCGCCGAACTTCACACCAGCACACACACACACACACACACCGCCGAACTTCACACCAGCACAGGCCTTCTCCCGGCTGGACTATTTTACATTTAATGGACACAGAGCTAAAACAATGTTATTTTTTCCGTCATTAAAAATTTGTGCTGCATGAGCAGTTTTATTATTGTGATTATTCTAATTCCTTACCAAACTTGCCAAATGTTCAGTGGCTACTTAAACAGCATACTTAAAAAAAACATTAACACATTATCCATTGACGCCTTCGTATATTTCCAAATATTAAGTACCGTGTCTTGATCTTGTGTTCACAGACTAGATCCGGAACCTGAGTTCTACTCATTGTCTAAAGCGCAAAATTAGTTTTTCTTGTTTACATTCAATTCTTTCGCTTGGTGGGAACAATTCAATTTCGAGTCGGCTTTCCCCCGGCTTTCCCTGCATGTATATTATTTTTGGGGAAGGCTGTGCTGAATAAAATTGTCTAGTAAAAGTTTAAATGTAGAACTTTTTGTTTTGCTTTGACATCATGACAGACAACTCTGTTTTAACTACAAAAAGGAAAGTATATTTTTTCTCAAACCCTGCTGGGCATCGATATTCTCTAAATCAGGTTCCGGAAAGTTCCAGGCCTCCCCCAGGGCGAGTCGTGGGCTGAGGGCTCGGGTTTTAATCGCAGTATGTTTGTTGGGATTAAGGTCAGGATTAGGAGTGGAACTGGAGGATTTTTGTCAGTTGCAAATGAATTAGGAGTCATTAGAAATCTTAGCCATTTGAACTGCGGCCCTAAAAATACTGACTAAACTAAGCCTGTGATTAAGGAAAGTGGCACAGCTCTGTGTGCGTATGCGCTTGTGTCCCGGTCAAAGCTGTTACAGCCATTCCTTCAGCGCTCAAGCCTTCTCACCAGCGCTTATTTCTGAGGCTGGGCTGTCATACCTCCATAACACCTCGTAATTTAATATCTACCCAGCAATTAAAACCATTCATCTGTATGTATCCCCTTGCCGTTAAACCTTCGTTTTCTTTAGAATGCTCCTGATGCTCACCGAAAGTGCATTATCGAGGCTGCTGTTCAAGGCTGGGCTTCCCCAGTATGATGGAGATACACAGCCAGGGCCGTGGAGGCCATGATGTCACAGGTGAGAAGATTTGGACAACTTTCTTTGTGATTGAAATCATCTCATGCATCCACTATTTCTTTATCCAGAACACCAAACCACCGTGCATAAACTCCACACAACCGTCTTCCTCCAAGAAAAACTGTTTTCAGAGAACAACATTCTGCTGCTATATCTGTTTTATTATTTGACAGCGATGCACTGTGGGAGTAAACAACAAGGCACCCAGAAAAAGCACTTAAAAACAGATTAACCAGAAAAAAATCCCATTCCCTACGCACAGACGGTGTGGGAGTGCAGAGGGTTCCAGCAGTTCAGATGTGGGCTGTGGAATACAACAGGTATATTCCAGTAGAAAAGCTTTCCAAACCCTCTCGCTCCATACCGAAGGGTGTTTGGAGGAGGGAAACTCCAGCTACCTCAACAACAGAAAACTGCAAGCATAAGCGTCTCCAGGGACTCAGACAAAGTAATCCCCCCACAACATTATACCATTAAGCAAACACCTACAACCATGCTATGCAACATGTTATTAGGGCAAATTTAAAAAAGATTCCAAACAGGAGAGCCATTTTCATTTGCGGCAGCTGGCAGATGTGTCCTCTGTTTGGATTTTGGAGGTTTTCCTCCTTCCTCCTCTGGAAGGAGATGACAATCAACCAACATGCACCACACTATACATATTATTTTGTATCATATGTCATATACTGTATTTTCCCCAGTGAAAGTGAAGCCACATGATGTGCATGTTCCAGGTGGACTCACTTCAGGTTCTTGTTGGTTTTTGATCACTTTTTTCTTTGAGTACTGACGATGTCAACTTGACCTCACAACCCAGTGCTGATCTCTTGTGCTGAAGGTTGTCAGGTAAGCAAACTGTTTTTTGATGTTGTACCACTCAGTTCAGAAACTGCCTGGAAGTGAAAACACACCTCATTTTATCTGTTACACCAGTTTCCAAACCCAGCTCTGGTCCTGGGACCCTCTGTGTATACTGATTTAATTTAGGTTGTGCTCTTAATTAGCTTTAATTGAGCTGTAACCTGAACACTAATGTCTGTTATGTCTGTTAAGTGTCTTGGATCAATTTATTACAATTAGCAGTAAACTTTATTGTGAATCAATTAATTACTCCATGTAACAACAAATCCTCCTCCTCAGTAAAGATAAATTAAATATTGTATTTTTTCTCATTAGGAAAATTGAAGCTGAGTCTTGCTTCAGAGAAAACATCTCTTCTTTTCAGTCTCGTAATGCAGCCATTGTTTTGGAGGAGGATACTTTATGCACAGCTGGCGAAGACAGACTGCTGGTGGCCATTCCAAAGTGGGAGGTCGCTGGTGCGTGAGGAGACTTGGGAACCCTCCCTGAGCGAAACCCTGCTTCCTCGGGTGACGCTAGGCTAAGCACGCACTGCTTCGCACGGACGCTAACCGCAGTCCGCACTGGCACAGGCAGGAGTAGATACCGGACCAAGTGGCCCGTCCACGCACAGGAACAGCGTCTCGCCATAGCCAGCCACCCAGCAGCCATTTCCTGTTCCAATTTGTGTGACGCACAGCTGAGACACTGTGCTGGGAAACCAATCTAGCGCCATCGTCCAAGCTGGTCGGGGCTGCGGCCTGATTTGGCACAGCATGCCAAGGCTCCATCAGTGAGATTGAGCTGTTAACATCACCAGTCACCTCCACAGACATTCCCCACCACATAATCATAGCCCAGCTCAGAGCCTTTGGGGTAAAAGTGATCAATTTTAGTGGGAGGACAGAGTTATCACTGACTGCAGATAAGGTGGCCGGACTGAGAATGCAACACACAGACCCACTTCTCCTAATGCTCAGAGAATAAAAATAAACACTGTGAACAAGCAAGAGATCTTCTGGCTGTGACGGGAACACAATTACTCAAAGAGGATTTTCACAAGCTGTCCCGATTAAGAAAATCTCTCCTGAAAAGCGAGAAAATTAAAAAATGGGAGCGGGGGGGGGGGGCTGTAATTTGACAGGAGAGAAGCGTCAAATGAAGCCAGCTGTGTGAGAGTTGATTATATGTGTTTGTTCATCCCATCCCATCGCCTGAAGGCATTCACACTTTGTGTTCATGGAGAAACTGCAGCGATACCTGTGCCTTTTCATGTAACGCGTCGGCCTAAATTGCGCGTAGAGTATCTGCTTTAGTTCCGTTCTCTTTCACCGAGACCCGCGTGCCTTTTCTGGGCCGAACCACGAGTCCCGGTTTTGTGTTCATTCATGGACGCCTCCAACAACTGCCACAACACTGGCATGGAGGAAGGAGGAGGATGGCGGCTTCCTCTGCCCAGCCCAACCCCCTCACTCTCACCACTGCCCGCTCCACCACCCATCCAGGGCCCACAGGCGGTGGCCAGCACGGAGGCCCCTTGCACCAAATCAAAGTTAACAGCCGTGACCAGATCAGGCTCCCGTCCTGCTGAGACAGGCCAGGCCCACCCCCTTCACGTCCCTGCCACCCACACACAAAGACCCGGCCCCAAAACGCTCCACTCCCAGACACCTCGGCCAGAGATGGCAAGCACAATAAATATATCTGCTGCACGGAAACCCACAGAGGAATTATCTCTGAAAACATCTGAAACAGGGCAGAGTATAATAGAACAGAAAATCTAATCAAAAGTGTCAGAGTAGCCCCAAAGGACGAATTTTAACTGCCAACTGTCACAGTGAGGCTAATACATTTATACACATTTTCATAACATGGCAGGTATATTTTTTGAAAGTATGTCTCATATCACAGAATGAAGTACAGGGCATCCAGCATATCATATGTCATACCCTACGCTACAATATCTATAGCACAACTTAATGGACAAGGTTATTAAAATGTGATTATGACTAGTTTTATGGAATACAAACTATGCACGTCTTTTGAAATATCACACATATTCCTCATAGGGCAATCAGCGCAAGTTTGTGAGTTTACATACTGTAGGTATCAATGGGACCCAGATTAGCCAGAGAAACTACACAAACAGAGTGCTGTGGTCACATGCAAGGGTTTGATGCGTCATTTCCTGTAAAAGCCTTCATTCCACAAGAATTCTAAGTGTCTGAGTCAGATTATTCACAACTGCAGCTCTATTCAGTTCCATTCTATACTCTGTCTTCCACTTTGATTTTCAGATTCAAGTTACTCTGTTTATATTTGATCAAAAATGGTGTCATTAAGTCCAGTAGCTGACCAGTAGCACAGACTTAATTTCACCTCTCAAAGTAAATCTATCCTAACCCACAGTCTTGTAGGTGAATTATGAATGACATTAAACAGCCTAGTGAAACCATCCTAAAGAAATATCAGTTCCGCTGTTCTGTTTCCGCGCGATGCTAACATTCCTCACGCAAAGACAAGGACACAGGTGTCAACACAGTCCTGTTTGGCTCCGTTCTAGAAAAGGCGCTATGAAGGACTTCCTGGCAGGCAGGCAAGCCCCAGCCACTCCTAACAATAAAACAGGCAGCAGGCTCCTGCTTTCTCACTTACTCTGAGAGTTATGGGCATCGCGGCACCTCACAGGAAGTGCACAGCCAAAAAAATGACTACCGCGTGAAGACCTCACAGTAATTATCTGACGCTCAGTGGGTACGGAAGTGCCCTGGCAGGACGGTAGTTTTCTCCGAAAGGTGCACGTTATTATTTCTCTCTTTAATGAAGATTAATGTGGACTCAAGCCTGAGCCAAAGCTACCAATTTAACTTTCTTTGGACTGATTGACCTAGAAAATAGCATTGTTAAGGCAGTGGGCTTTTCACCGTGAGAAAGGAAGGGAGGGAGGGGCCGGTCTAGTCTTGATGGACACTTCTGAACCGGGGGACAAACTTTTCCCATGATCGTTATTTCAAATTAATTTCCCTTCTCAGAGCCGACTTACTGAGGAATGTAAAATAAACAAATATATTTTCTTTGTCTCCTTCTAGGAATTCATATGTGTGTAGCTATAAAGAGGAGATAATAGGTGTAAATAATAAAATAGATATGTTGCCTCTGAAGAAACACCCATCGTATATTTGGTGAGTAACAATAGGAAAAACATCACTCCAAAGGCATATATTGGAAAGCTTTAAAATGGCCAAAAGGAGCTGGCTGGTGAATGTGACAGGAAATGAGAAGAAAACGGAACCTAACGATGGCTAATTTAATTTGCGAGGCTGTTGGTAATGGCAACAGTACTAAAAGTTAATGGATTAATTGTGGCCCTTTTCCTGAAGGGGCTTGTTAGTTTCCCATGAGACCTGTCTTTGTGCATTAAAACCGGCATGGGATGCATCTTAAAAACAGGAGGGCTCTTTTAGGCTCATAAACAGCCAATGTTTCCTCCCGCATTATTGTGATTTTCAGTCAGCGGTCTGGGGTAAATCAGGTACAGACTACTCAATTTGTACAGGCCAACTCGACCGTGTACCAGAACAAGGCCCGTTTTATACCCTTCTCCCTGAAAAAAAAAAGGAGTACCGGGTAATGAAGTGAACCGCCTAATCGCGGCCATGCAGGGACCTTCTTGGCGTGCTCCGAGTCCGGGCGACTCCGCGATTCCACTCCCTGCGAGGATCCCGCCCCCCCCAGCCTTCCCGCACAGGAAAAGCAAGCGCTTGTGTTCTTCCACGCCACACAAAAATCTGCAGACGCTTTGAGACTCTTCCAGATCCACTTTGTCCCAGCACAAAGGGGAGGCCCCCGCAGCTTTTCCAACATTCGCTCCAGTTTGGCCTATTTTTTTCAAGTGGTTGCATTCGAAGGGGACGAGGGAGGATAGGAAAATGACAATGGGCACGCCGGACAAAGGCGTGAGTTTTCACCACCCCCTGAAAGCAGGGACAGGATGGTGTTATGGCATGCTAATGACTCCCCACCGCTCCCAAATGCCCCCTCTATCCAGTCTGCCGAGAGGGCAGCGAGGTTAATTATCATGACAATGTGGGGGGGGGGGGGGGCACATGAGGAGTAGAGATGGGGGGGGGCTGACTTTGGACACCGTGGATGGGACGGGGGGCACGATCGATCCCCTGTCACAAATTAAAGCTGGAAGCTTTGATTTCCTTAAAGCGCTGACAGATGGAAATGGTCAGTGACAGCCTTTGTTTAAATCATTAACTAATCTTTCCACATCCATTATGTGCAGATGGACCCCCAGAAGAACCCTCAATGGAGACCCCGACTGCCCCCACGAAGGGGCCTTGCTGGACGGCTTTATCCCCAGAGCAGTCATGGATGGACTCTGGGACTCTGGGGCTCTGGGACGGGGCCTTTGCCGGGGGCCGGGGGCGGGGGCCGAGTTTATTTTGGCCGCTGCGTTTTTTGTTCATTTTGTTTGACTTCCTAGTTTGCCGTCTCCTGCTCGTCAAATGGAAAAGGGGGACTAATCTGGGCCATTCCCGCCGCTGGGCCACATGATATGTGTCCATATCGAGGAGCTGCTGCTTTCTGGAGGCTTTGAGACACAGCTTTAAGTGAGTCACTGCGTAAACACTTCAGTCAATTAGGCTGAAAAGCGTCAATCCTTTTTCCAAACCGTAAAACCCCAACAATGTTTACTTTCCCTCTTGTCCCAAATCCTTTAAGTAGAAACAACAAATACTTGTTGTTTCAAAAATAAACATAATATTTGACCTGCAGAATCGCTGTACACTTTGATTGTTAGCCAAAATAGGAAGTACTTAATTTGACAATAAAAAGATATGATATTGCATGATATTATGCATAATAAGCATGTACATATGCTTTGATAATGACCTCAAAGCATCATACGATAACAACCCCATGCTTTTTTGTTTTTCATCCGGGGGGGACCCACACAAGGACACACTTGTTACAGCAGGGGACATCCAGTAAAAACCTCAGGCATTTTTACCAATTTCACCCATGCTGATGGGCAATTAGGAAAACCAGGCACTGGGCTCGGACATGAAAACAGCTCAATCCCTTTTAAAATATAAAAGACCACGGGATAGCTATTGCCTAGAGCCAATATTGGCCATTGCTGTGGAAAGGAAAGATACCAAGTCATCTACATTATGAAAACAAAAACCAAAAACCTTGAAAAGCTGCTTTGCATCCATATAAAGCTCTTGGCTGCGATTCTATAGACTCTCATTAGCACTGACCTCTTCTCCATTTAGTAAAGGCAATTGAATTCTGTCCAAAATCTGCCACGTAAAGAAGGTTTTTGGTATCCGCACAGCTTCTCTTCCAACGTGAAAAGTATACAGCCAAAGTATAAAGCCAAAATAACTCACACATTCAGGACCTTTTGCAGTCTGCATAATACTAGGGGAAAAGATCACCTTTACTTTTAGATAGGTACTGTACTTCACTGTTCTCCTGAGAGGCCATTCTTCCCATAGCTGGTACAACAACACACAGCAGGAAAGGTGAATTTAAATTTAGATTTTGTCTGTTTTAGCAGACTTTAAGCCAGAAGTGAAGGTGACGCAGACTCCTAGTTGCATTCAGGCCCCTCTCGCTTGTGTTCAGGAACCTGGCACAGCTGGGGGCGTTTAGCTGACCACAGATGTTAGTTAACGTGAGGTGACGCTGACTGCACTGCTCCATAACCCATGAACAACAGACTTTATCGTCACAGCCTGCCTTTCAAAAATATATTCTCTATATACTGGCAAATTTCCCAAATGCATCTTCAAGGGCAGATTTTAATTTCAGCCTAAAAAGGAATAATACAAGATGATTTTTAATACATTTTCAAAAGACTCTATAAACGCATGGTCCTTAGCTATGAATACACATCTTTGGAATCCACAGCTCACACTGTCAACAGGAGATGGGAAAAGGAATTAGCGTTTGATCTCTTTAGGTCAATGCCTAAAGGGAATTCTCCAGAGAGCTGTCTAAAAGCCCCCCCACCCCCCATCCCCCCACCCCCTTTCACAAATGGTCATACACTTTCTTTACAAGCCATGGAGAAGAGATCAAGAGAAGCTAAAGCTGCTTCTGCTATCAGACTCTAGGGTGGTCAGGGAATATGTATTAGCGGTAGTGCTAGGATACTGCATTTCTATTAATTTCTATAAACTATGTTTGGAATCTACAACCTAGTATAAAACATGAATGCTGTAAATACCTTAGAAAATAATTGGTCCATTATTTCTTCACTTTAAATGTGTAAAATGCACAGCACATGTTAAGTATAGCCAGTCCACTTTCATTTTTGTAGTGATTCTGGTATTCAGAGCTTTTTCTTCTATTGCCATTAAAATGGACTGGGCTGCTTTTGCTTTGTGAGCAGGAATTTATTGGCAGACTTTTCTTTCTACAAAAATAAGCATTTAATCATTCCATTATTAATTTAAAAAGCATAATTGCTCAGGGAAGCAACTGACAGTGTAATACTCCACAACTAGACGTGAGAATCATGACATTTATGTGTGCTCACCTTTATCCTCACCCTGCTGAATGAAAAAGTGTTGCTAGATTCCCACTGGCGCATACACAGACGTGAATGAAATTACCAAGAGATCCTATCTGTCATCACCTGGGTGATAACTGGCTTCATTTTGTGGGCTATTCAGACACACTCTTTCACATAACAGAAACCGGGCAGAGAAACCAAAAACAAACTCAGAGGCCATTTTAAGGAAGAATTATAATTGGTAAATTCTGACAGATCTGTTTGTTCCTGTGTTTTGGCCTAAGCTACATCTATACCAGGCGTTCCCAGTCTTAGTCCTGGAGAGCCATAGGATCTGCTTGTTTTTGTTGCTGCTCAGCAATTATTGGTCAATTATAGTTGACAGCATAGTTAACTCACATCCTCTGGTTACTCACATCAATATTTTTCAGGCAAAAGGGAAATGGGCAGACCCTGTGGCAGGCCCAGACCAGGGTTGAGGGTCCCTAGGTCAAATGTCAGAGATAGAAAGAGCACTACCGATGCTCAGCAGTTACTAAGCTATTTAGTGCAGCTACCTGTCGCTGGATTCTGCACTGTACACAAATCTGCTCCTAGTAAGAGCTGGAATATAGTAAATTGCTATGCACTGGCAATGTCATATTCCCTTCCTAATGTCAAACGATTAAACCAGTACTAAACTTGCAGAAAGGTTGCTGGGTTTATTTTATAGATGGAACAGGCAAAATTTGATAGATATCAACACTGTGAATCAAGAAAGTCCTGATACTGCATTGTATGTCTATGCAAGACAAAACGACTTCCAAAGAAAGAAGGAAAAGCAACTATCTGCACTCTGCATATTTAATTATTAAAAATCACACTGCCATCCTACTGTCGCTTTTTCATTGGCGGCCTTTTCAAATATGTTGGATGTGCTGCAAAATTGTTCAAATCATGCTCTGTCTGTTTCATCCAGCTTTGTTTTCCCCCTGAATTTTCCACTGAAAGAGCACTGTTTAAAACTTTTAACTTCCCTTGTTAGAAAGGGTACCTATAGTGCATTATTGCAAACCTACTGGTTTTAACAGCTTCCATTTTGACACTAGTGCAATTCCCCTTGGTCATGCTGCCTGGATGGCCCTCATTAACGGTCTTGTCCTGCCTGGACCCCGTTTGGGGTAGGGGGTGGGTGAGCGGCTTTGGGAGAGTTTGAGAGGACATGTCAACACCAGCAGGAAACACCCACAGGCCCAAGCACAACATTGTGTCACAACAGAGTGGAGGAATTGCAATTAGCCAAAGAGGTAATCATCATCACTTCTGCAACACACAACCAGGTCTGCCTGGTTACCCTGGCTAGCCAACCGTCCAAAATATAAAAGCCTCTGTGTTCAAAGCCTAAAGAATCGTTGCTTCATGTTAATTGTTGGGCTTACTTCATGGTTTGGAACCTGAAATCATATAACTTTTCTTTACTGTTGACAATAAAACATCATAAGTTAAAATATTCTTGCCAGATATTCCATAAAAAAGGACATTACCACAATATAAAAAACAGAAATGCAGGCAATGTAACCAAATGTAATTTTACAAACTAATTCTATAAGCTCTATTAGCTGGGGGCAGTGCCAAGGAATTCATGCCATTTATGTTCAGTGCCTCCAACACAAAATCTATTACAAACACTATTTTGACATGTGCTTTCAACAAGAGAATGTCAGGACTACTACCAAATATAATTGCCACATATACGTATTTAAAAAATATACATTCTAATGTATGACATGTGATTGAAGTAATCTATCAATAAAGTAATCTCATTTTACTGCTCTCCTTCAAAGATATTCAATGAATATTGATGCAGGTATTCAAAAAAGCATACACTCATACATACACTCACTGAGCAATTTATTAGGTAGACCTGTATACCAGCTTGTTAATGAAAGTATTTAATCAGCCAATCATGTGGCAGCAACTAAATGCATAAAACCATGCAGATGTGGTCAAGAAGTTCAGCTGTTGTTCAAACCAAATGTCAGAATGGGGAAGAGATGTGATATAAGTGTCTTTGACTGTGGAATGATTGTTGGTTTAAGTATCTCAGCAACTGCTGATCTCCTGTGAATTTCATGCACAGCAGTCTCTAGAGTTTGAGAATGGTGTGAAAAACCAAAAACATCCAGTGAACAGCAGTTCTGCGGGCAAAAATGTGTTGTTAATGGAGAGGTCAGAGGAGAAGGGGCCATACTGGTCTAAGTAACGCAAATAACCACGCATTACAACAGTGGTATGCAGAAGAGCATCTCAGGACACACAACGTGTCAAACCTCTAAGTGGATAGGCTGAAGCAGCAGAAGACCAAAAAGTCTAAATAATAAGTCTAATAAATACCTAATAAAGTGCTCACTGAGTGCATATATATATATATATATATATATATATATATATATATATATATATATATATGTGCAGTATATAATATATACATACATACATATAAATATTTTTTTGTTAATCAATGAAGTCTATTTTTTGTAAAGCAGCCTCAAGTTTTTCAGTAACTATAAATATCTAGGGTACAGTAAGTGCATACTAAACATGGTGGTTGTCTGAATTATATTCCCACTGAAATGGTTGTTCTAAAGCACAAACATGAAACGTTTTTCACTAAAAGAATTCTAATCCTCAATAATTTATGTACTTTAGTGAAACCAGTCATTATAAAGGTAGAGGAATACCTCAAATTTCAAAACATTACATTAAGTCTACTGCACTGTTACAATCTAGGAAGGTTTCTCGCTGCACATAATTAGAGAGCTGTTGGAACATGTAAATCTCCTCATTAGTGAGAAATGAATTGAACTCTAAATGCACAGTTCACCTTGCAGTTAGACTCAGAACCATTGTGAAGTACTAAAACCGCGCTTTGCTTTAAACTCAGTGTCTGAGTTTTTTGGAAACATTTCATAAACAATTTTAAATACCATACAAATGTCTTTCCATCAAGTGCAATTTCAATACAATAAAATGCCATGCTTCTTATTACATTACCTTTGAGCACTGCTTATGATTCTGGCACCACACCAATGATCCGTTATTCTGAAACAGAACGAAGAACAGGCATAATATGAGTCATAATGCAATATTTGACATTTAAACATGCAATTTGCTAGCTGTACAATATAAGCAATCAAACAGCATTGCTTAAGGAACTTGAATTTCTCCTGTGTGTCTGGGTTTATAGTATGCAAATAGTCATGTTGCATATAATTTAGTGTCTGCTCAACAGTGCCTAGTTGCTGCAAAGTGAGTTGGGTTCCTGCCTCTCAGCTCTACTATGCCTCAGGTCAGATGTGTGTGGGGTTGTGTGTGTGTACACGTTTGCCTTCATAATAAGAGCACGCTGTGATGCTCGTGTGTGTCAGAAGAAACCATGTTAGTAGCTATCACTATACAGTACCATAAACCACCAAAACACTCCTAGTTTTACCATAAACCACCAAAACACTCCCAGTTTTACCACAAACCACCAAAACACTCCTAGTTTTACCATAAACCACCAAAACACTCCCAGTTTTACCACAAACCACCAAAACACTCCTAGTTTTACCATAAACCACCAAAACACTCCCAGTTATACCACAAACCACCAAAACACTCCTAGTTTTACCATAAACCACCAAAACACTCCCAGTTTTACCATAAACCACCAAAACACTCCCAGTTTTACCATAAACAGCCAAAACACTCACGGTTTTACCATAAATCACCAAAACACGTTTTTTCCATTAAAGGGGGATAGGAGCAAGAGGCATGACCATGTTAATATTTAGCCCTCTGCTCAATAGGACTGCACCAGGTGGCTATAATGCTATTATGATTTCAACTGGGACTGCTGGGTGGTTCACCCTACTAAGGAGCAGGGTTCCAGTGTTTGGAAGCACCCCGCAGTGTGGTATCCATACGTAATGATGCTGACAAAAGCCATCAGCCTTACATGCTTGAGCCCTATTAAGTGGCCATAATGTCACCCAGGGAGGCAGGGCTTCAATGACAATGTCCGCAGTGACTGTGGAGCTTAGCTGACCGGGGTCAGAGCGAAAAGTGAAGCTGCGGTCAGTAGCATGTGCTGAGGAGGGCTCGCGTCTGGCCTGTCTGCTCCTGTCTGAACGGATGGATGGTGCAGTGATCTGACTGACGAGCCTGACAGCATGATCATTCCAAATTGGTTAAAGAAGGTCAGCAGGGTGAAGGGCTCAATAGCGCAACCTGAGTCCAACAGGGCCACGATGTGGGCTAACGACCGGATCAGCACAACACGCTGCAGAGGACTAACAACATGAGTCCAACAATGCCCTGATCAGCACAACAACCTGCAGAGGACTAACAACATGAGTCCAACAATGCCCTGATCAGCACAACAACCTGCAGAGGACTAACAACCTGAGCCCAACAGGGCCACGATGTGGGCTAACGACCGGATCATTAGGCCACAGGGCTAACAACCCTGAGACAGGGCGTGAGTGTAAACGCATCCTTTCAGCACCTTAACAGTGTCTTTGCTAAGGATGTAACAGTGAACAATTTCATAGAGGTGGGGATCCTAAATCAGAGTGCAGTCAATTCAAGAGGTCTGGAGATTACATCTGGGATCAATTGACTTATTCGGATTCTGTGATTCCTCCCATTTTGGCAAAAGCACAGGATCCACAAGGCACTCGCTCTCCGTATTCTCACCCCCACTCATCCTGTCCGATCTCTCCAGCTGACCCTCAGAGGTCACCTGACCAGGCGCCCCTGTCAGCATGCTGATGCGGGCTGCAAACGCCACTTCTTCCCGCGAACCGAAAAATGTTTGGGGGAAAACGTCTGCTGTGCCGAGACTGCATTTCCCTTCTGTTCTGAACAACAATGACTGTTGCTATAGTTATTTCCTGGGCACCAATTAGGAGAAGAGAAATAGTAGGCCCTACGCCCCATTGGTGTATTATCTTATCTCTAATTACCAATATCAAACTGTGCAGAGTCTCAATGTAAGATTCCATTGCATAGGACAATATGTCTAAACCTACATTATTTTACCGGCTCCAATGAGCAGCATAACACGACGGTGTGGTAAAACAGGTTTGTACTGTTACAAGAATTATTTTAGGCTCTGGTTTCTACAGAACCTCTTTCCTTTTTTTCAGTTTTTATTAATACATAATCACTGTGAAGTTAATAGCTCTAACACGCAGCAACTTACACACTTGTTTTTACATACTGCCCATTTTTATAGCTGCCCCATCTGGATTTTGAACTCCTACCCTCTCAGTAACAAGTCAGTTCATTTAGTCACAGCTACAGAAACTCCAGTAGTACTGACTGCTACACCACACTGCCTTCCCACACTAAGTCCAGAGGTCCTGGGCATTTCTGTGTATTCACGATTGTGACAAATTTGCATTGACGGCACATGGCTGCATGTTGCATGCGTTTCAGACTTTCCTGGCATGGAAGAGGGTACTCAGGAGTATGGAGTAGGCAGTGGGCACCCTGTTCACCTGGCATGAACCCCGCTACAACGGCTAGCGTGATCCGCCACCGTGTGCACTCCTGGTGATGCCGAATAGTATTGAATACTAATAATAATGGATTATATTACTATAGTTATATAATGATTTTCTTCACAAAGCTGTTTGTCAGGGTAGGCCCCTTTGGAAGTAAGATTGCTGTCTCAATGGGACTGACTTCGCTAAACAAAGAAAGGATTTAATGTTTTATTGAATAAACTTTTGTGAGAGGCAAGATGCTGAAAACAATTACGTTGCCATTATCATTCACAATAGAATTGTTATATGTATAAACATAAGCTCACGGTGCCATCAGTATACAACATTACCCTAAAATAACTTTTTGAACACACCATTTCAGAAGTCTCAGGGACCACTGAGGAGAAGTCTGTGTAAGTTCAGTGTCAGGATCAAAGTCTTTTCATACAATATAATCCAATGGAACCCCCCTGAGGACCCAAGGGAAAGTACTTTATCATTAAAGGCCTTAATTCATTATCCAGTACCACAGAATATTGTGTATTCGTGTCAATGATAATGGTCAGTAGGCTTCAAAGACATTCATGACTAATGACAAAGCTTTGGGAACAGAGCCTGTTCTGCTCAAGGTTTCCATATTTAAAGATTAATTTTGTCTTGGTAGTCATACTGAGCAGTGGCTTCCCAATGCTGCCTACTTTTATGACACTGACATGTACACAGTGGTCTGGTAGACAATACAAATTATTGCACACTGAAGACAAAAATCTAAAGACAAAACTTGTTATCTGGAACAAAGTGGGTAGCTGACTTGCCAGCTGCTGTCAGAGATTGTGTATGAACTAAAATTAGTTCTCTGATTTACAGACTCAATAAACTAGCAAAAAGATTGCATCTAGTGGTGGTGAGGCATAAAGTACTACAATTCCCAAATTTACAAACTCGTGAAGGGCAATAGCCCCCACTCTAGATATTCCACAATAACCAACTGGTGCAGTGTGTCAGGTATAGTCTTTGTAACTTTCAACCCATGTAATTTTATGGGGGTATAACTATGTTCTGTTTAGTGTCCTTGTCCCAATATTGGAGAGGCAGAGTGTTAACAGATAGCCCTGAGCATGTTTATCCACACCTACCTCTAATCACATTTGGGACTTAAGAGAGCTGTGGCAACATAAAAGGCTAAAGTCAATCTACAGACAAACTCTGTGCTGGATCTCATTATTCCAGCCTCTGGACAGCTCTAGACAGCTAGCTTAGCAGGCCCTCCAAGGACAAAATGTTACATCCCCTGCAATTTTCAAAAAATTGCACTGCGTGTTCTGGGCTTTGCATGAAGCTTTGGGGGCTCCAGACAAGCGACGCCTCTATCAGGCGGGCGACGTCCCTGACGGAGGTTCGGGGGCTAATTCTGATCCCTGTCAGTGGGAGGGCCTGTGGGCATGTTGCCCCAGCTGTTCCCGGCTGACCCCGCCATGTCTCACACCAGAGGGAGGGGGACAACAGGTCAGCTCCCCTCTATCCCACCGCACAGCGCACAGGCAGGGGGGGGGACACGGGTCAGCCCCCCGTTCCTGTCCGAGTGTCGAAGCGCATTCCTGACCCCTTCCATCGCAACGCAGCTCCGGACCGCCGCCGTTATCCTTCTCGCCGACGGACGCCACCGCCATCTGGAGCTTCCGGAAGAAAGGGCCGGCCTCAGCGCAATGCGAGCAGCGTCTAAGGGGGTGGCGGGGCCCGGCGCGGAGGACGCGAAGACGCCACGCGGCCCCGCCAATGTCACCCGGGAGGTCGTGCAAACACAGGACACAGGAGAGAGGAATTTATCACGCCCAGGGCTGGCTGAGGAGACAGGGCAGGTGGGCTGCTTGCGTCTTGCGGCGTCCAAACGGAGAGTCTTGCAGGCGGAACTCGCTCAGCGTGCCAGGCAGGACACAGGACAGTAGCTGTTGTCATAACACACTTGGGACTGGAGGTCTTCCATAGGCTTGATTAACTGTGTCTGTTTATTGTGGTCTGTATGTTTATAAAAACCAGATGGGCAAGCTAATGTACTATTGTTGCCACAACTAACATTTTTTTGTGATAGTTAAGTAACCAGTTAACTCCAGGTATTTCCAGAACACAGGTAATGGGTGAGATTTCCAGTAGTATTAACACCATTAAAATACTGGACATTGGGTTATTATCTAAATGAATACTCAATGTTCACCAAAGCCTGTTGCTGATGGTGTACTTGCTCCATGTTTATGTGATCTATGTATTCTGGTTAATTTGTGCATCTATGTAGTCTATGTATTGCGATTAATTTGTGCAAATCAAATTGAATTCCTCCACCCCTCCCATTCAGAAATGATTTCTGCCCATTCGAACTGTACCCTTTTCATTATATAATGTGATATCTGATGGTACAAAAGTCGACACATACAGTTTTAATCTCTTCATCTTCAAGCTCCGCCTCGATCCAAGCAAAGTCCTCCTTAATAAAGCCACTCTATTAAAAGACTCCCAGCTGTGTCCATGCTGTGTTTGTCAGTCCAGAAAACTGAGAGGTGCTACAACACCGCAGACTAAGAGATTTACTGACCAGTCTGTCATGTTTAAATGCTTTACCAAGAGGTGAGTCTGGACAACATAAGCCTCCATTCATCCCCGTAACTAATGAAAAAGTCCACACATAAGACAAGCAGTGGACGCGGTTTGATTCCCACCACAAGTTATTTTATATCAAAGGCAATAAAAGGAATACAGCTAAACTAATTTTCCAGTATTTTTCTTTCCGTTTGGCTTAAAAAACACAAGTCTCCCTCAAAATTCCCCCCAAAAAGAACTCCAAAAGGCCAAGGTGTCCGGAATGAATGGGTGAATTTAAATGTTATATTTTTATGACTTAAAATGAATAACAAGGCTGCACTGACCCACATTGCTTTTGGCTTTACAGCTCCTCACATAAATAATCTCAATACAAGACCAATGCTCACTGGAAGGGCTAGTGAACAGGGCCTCTGTTTATTTGACATGTTTTAGTGCCGTTTCACTCCGATGCATAATGCAAACTGCCCTCTGTCTATTGATAGTGGACGTCAAATTTCATGTCTCCATCCATGTATTAAATACACTTCCTAAAAATATATTTGCATTTGATAGTATTCTTCAATAAACTGACTTTAAAAAGTTATATTCCTAACCATTGGCTTAATGTCATCCAGAAGAATTTGAACAGACATGTCATTAAAACAAATGAGTAGATTAAATATATTGTGCCCCAGTCTACCTTCAGATAAGGCATGCAGTTGGACATTGACATAAGTCTGTGTAGGGAGGATAATGACCATGAAGAATAAAATGCACCCAGACAAAATCACACTAACAAGCATCTGCTCTCCAGCGAAACGTTTCTCCAAAAATTGCATTACAGGGACTAAAATCGGACATTTGAAAACTTGCAGGAAAACTTTTTGAACGGAGACCAAAGCTCCGCATCCCAGCCAAAAGAACAGGGTGTCTTGCGTTGCGAACGGAAAACATTCTTAGGCCTCTGCAGGCATTAATACAATGCTGTCAGACACCTCCGTTAATTTCTACGACTGATGCCGTGTGTGTCGAGCCAGCGTTTGTGTCCCCAGCACCAGATGCCATCAGCTGGGAGAATGAAAACGACCCAGAGTCGCTCCACACTGGGACATTGCTACAGCCGTTTACCTAGCCTCCTGGGATGTCTACTGCAGGTGACCAATCACTGGTCGCCTTTCATTCGCACATTAAACGGCGTTTACTTCTCATGGTGCTTGCACTGAGCCGCAAAGCACAGCGATTCGCCCCGCATTTGGTCCTTGGCTGTCAAAAGTGCACAATGAAGGGGCGGACTCCGCCGTGGGACAGCTGGACTGGGTCAAGCCACATGCCTGCCATATTCACATCGTGTCAATAAAAAAAAAACACTGTTTCTTTTGATGAGAAAATCGCAAGAACCCAACCGCTCTGTCCATTCTGGGTTTTGCAGATGTGCTGAGGACATTTAGACCCAATCAGTGCTGAAAAAGGTTTGTTTAAGCAACCTGAATTCAGTACTGCGTCGACTCGGGATCCAGGTTAGTTCACTGCAAGATTGGCTAACTGGGGGAGAAGCTGCAGTCTTTTCTTACAAGATCACTGGAAGCATAGGTTTCACAATACATGATTTTTCACAATCAAGTAGTTTGTGTCTGGATGTTAGACAAAAAACACAGCTGAGCCCACATCAACTTTTTAACTGTACCTGTGTGATAGCAATTCCCAGCAGCTGAGAACTGAAAGAGTGTCCAAATGCAACGTTTCCTAAGAACACCTAAGAAGCATCTGAGGTCATTTACAAGAAAATGTTTAGGGATTTTTTTTCCCTGTCATATGCAGAAAGGCATCTCCCTTAATTAAAAGCTCTGACCCCTGCCCTAGAGTTAAGTGAATCCAAAGATCTCTCTATTGTAGGCAGTAGTTTGCATTATTATTAAACACTTCACGTCTGTCTAATCAAAGGAAACCAGTGGATGGTAGCATTGCTTCCAAAGTTCCAAAGTTTAGTGCGCGAACATTGGTAATACCGGGGAGGTGTACCAGTGGCATTTGGTGGCGGTGTATGTGTGTGGGGCGGGGGGGTCTATTGTTAGACATGCAAGCGCGCTCCTGCTCTCGGCCCGTCTTGCTTATATCGGAGGGCAAATTCTATTGTTTATCTTTAATCCCGGCAACCACAAAAATCACTTAATTGCTAAAAGTACTTGATGTTCGCAGTCAAGGAGAGACCCTGAGCACGGGTTGTGTCCTGTCTTCTCCGTGATCCAACACTGTTTTAGTATTTATTATTACACTATTTTAACGGTACGCGTGTTATTGGGAGACTTTGTTGCCAAATAGTTCATACGCACATGTAGATTTCAGATTCCAGAAAGCATATAAATCGGAGAACGTGCAACTTGGATATGCACACTCCAAACGATTGTTTCCCATATTTCATACATGCAATGGTTCAGATCACTATTTGATAACTGGTAAATCACATTTTGGAGGGTATTAGTTGAGTCAAATTTTTAATTTTTAATTTTGAGTTAAATTTTTACTTTAACGTATATTTCACTGAATCGGTTTTATTTTCAAATACAATACCCTACTCTAAAATCCAGATTATTGGAGTTAATGTTAAGTCTTTGTTGTATTAATGAACCATACAGTAATTAGCAACATTTATTGTACAACAAAAAACCTAAGCCACAACTGAACCCCCGGGGGTTTATCATTTAGATTTTTTTTTCGTTTGTAAATGCAACGCATTTGCTTAAGAAAACCCCTACACTATGAATAGCTCGTCCAAGGAGACGAAATAAAGCCCCGCTACAATCCCTTTCACCGGAGCGTCTGGAGAGAACACTGCGTCCAGCGACGAGTGAAAAACAACTTCTGACACGACATACCGGATTGCCCAGAGGATAGGACCACCAAATCCCAACGAATAGCGGGCTCACAGACAATAATCGGCAGGAATGTTAATTAAATAGGCAAATGCATCAGACGAATATCATACTGGGGAAAGTGCTATCACAAATGTGAAATATGATATATTAGGCTATCGCATGTCAATGGAGCTGCGCTATGACATCAAACTTAAAGCGTGTCCCATCAAATCCAATCCCAAGACAATTCAAAGAGCAAAGTGACAGGAAGAGGCGCGCATGTCTACTGATAGGAGAACGAGAAGAACGCTGACAAGGCGATCATTCAACGCCATACACGGCATTAAAACCACAGCAGTACCATTAGCGTAGTAGGTGAGTTAAGATAAATATATTTAATTAATTGATTAATTTATCGTTTAAATCCAATGTGAAATGTTACAGACGAATACAGAGAGATGTACAAGCCTAAATGAAAAGAAAGGGAAATATCTATTTGCAGTGCGTATTAAACTGCAAAATCTATTACCGAAGAATATGTCTTTTTCTGTCCTCAATAAAACCGAGATGACAATGAAATTACTTTTTCCTAGGTACTAAATTACTATACATTAACAGAAAATAAAGTAGGCTAATGATGTAATGATAGCCTACTGAGAATACACAAAACCACAGAAGGCAGCGTTTGCAAAGCCACATTATGCTCTGTGTCATTCTTCCTTACAATGGATAATTATGGGGTCATCTGAGTTAAGTCTATGAGTTCCTTTAAAATTGCCTTATCACTATAAACAAGGCTGGCCAGTTCCGAATTTATCACGCACTTCAAGTGCAATACGTCAGTAAGAAAATAACGCCTGTCGTTTAATTAATTAATCTTACTGGTATTATGACAATAACCAGCATATTACGGCGTCTGAAAGTATTTTAACCATTGATAAAGTATACGTCTAGAGCATCGTCCGTTCTTGATGGCAAATTCCACTCGCGAAACCACCACATTCTGTATCGTCCAGTCCACGAGAAAATGATAGCTGACCCCTTACTGATAACTTTTACTCTGACTTTCCAAAAGTTGGATGGGTATACTTCAATTCAGCTTATAGTTCAAACATGTTTGAAAAATGTTTATTTGTACTTTTATTTATTTATTTACTTACTTACTTACTACAAATGACAGCTGATGCCAGCACTACAATTAAATTAAAGCTAAACACGCGGTTGTGCGGCGCCTTCAGGTCCATGCTCATGCATTATTTTAGAAGCCTGGAACTGCGCTTTTACCATATGTAATGTCTTCGCAATATTACGCCAACAAGCTTTACCTGAAAATGCTTGAAGAAAGCAGATATGCGCGTAATGTGAAGACTGAGACACCTCGAAGCGCATCTTGCTCGGTAAATGCTGCCCGTGGAGAAGGACTCGTCCTGCTTCTTCATGGCTGCATTCCCGAAGCTCACGGAGGCTGTAATCCACAGAAACAGGGTCAGGTACACGCTGTGGTTCCTCGGAAACATTGCTAACTCGTGTTTTATCTCCACGCTCTGATCGGTCTAGACTGTTTGACTCCACTCTAGGAACTAAAGAAACTTCAATAACCAACTCGGGGAGGAGTCAGAACCGCGCGTGACGCGCTATTGGATGAACCCAAAATGACTGACATTTGGTTAGAGCGCCGTGCCAGGTAGAGCAAGAACAATTGAGCTGAAGAGCAATTGTTCTCAAATTGCTCCATACTCAGTTTTATAGACAATAAGTCTTAGGTTAAAACATAGTTGCATAAATTGTGTTTGTGTCATTTGGGGACAGGTAGTGGAACAAGATCTGCCAGTTATGTACCAACGTGGACTGGAATATGCTACTACTAAGTTAAATTGCCAAAAAATATGTGTGTACATTGCATATGACAGAAACAAATAAGCGAACTTAATATGACAATCAAAAACATGTCTGGTAAGAACCCAAAGTTCCAGAGAGTAGCCAAAATTATAGCAGGGGACAGAATTTTTGTAAGAATAGGGAGGGTTATGAGGGTTGTGGTCTGACCAGAAGGCTAATATTAAAAGTTGGATAAGATCTGCATTTCTTTCGTCTAAATTTTCAGTAACAAGACTGCATGTGGAAATTTAACAATATTCATCAACCTCACATGATCCAGCCTCAAGAATGCATAGACATTTGGTCCATATCTTGATAAAAAAAAAACACTGCTTGTTTTTCAATATCGCTTAAACTGTTCTAAATGATAGTATCCAGGAATTCATATATCCCATTACACAGAGAGCAGAAACATAGAATATGAAATATTAAATCCCTAGTTGGGCTACCTTTCTGTAATGTGACTCCCTTACGATAAGGCCATGAAAATGCCATCATAGATTAAGAGGCCAACCCCACCTTTGCCGGACAGTAGAAATCCAGAGCCCATAGAAATTATACACACACAAAGCACTCTCACAGACACCACTGTGGCCATACCCACAATCAATAGGACATCAAAATAACTATACCTTTAAATCATAGGCCATTACCCCACAAATATTTCTGTTTTTTGTGGTGTTTCATTCTTTGATTTAAAATATATAAACTGCACACACACACACACACACACACACACACGCCCACACACACACACACACACACACACACACCTCTGACAGACATCCAAAGAAGAAAATATTCATGCAAATTATACCCCCTTAGGAGCTTAAAAAATGTACCATATGTGCCATCACAGCATATTGTCATTGCGCTGAAAGGCCCTGCAAGCTGAAACGGCAAACCTTGTTCCTAGAGGGCTTTTTCAATAGTTTAAGGTATAGAAACAGTCGAGCCATTTCATAGACTGTCCTTCTTGATCTCTGTTGGTGGGTACCAAGCATAGTGCTTCACTAAGAGGCACACTATCATGTTAGCCCTGGAACAAACCTCTTAATATACAAACTATATTAAAAATTAGTAAGACCATCCTTCAGTGGCCTGCAGTTGAAAGTGTTTCTGGTCACAGTTAAGGTAAAGAGCAATCTCTATCCTAGGATTGCTCAATGGAGTGTCTGAAATGGGAACATGCAGTATGTCACTTTTTTTTTTCACCAAGTTCACCAAGTTTTCACCAACATTATATAATTGGTGAAAGATATAATTGGCTTGAGTTGCCAGATCAGGATTTGTCTGGTAAATTACCATTGCTTCATTGGAAAATCCCATCCTTGGACTTACATCTTCTAACCCACCGTAGTGAACCCAAGTCTCAAACATGCCAATTAAGGCCAGGAAATACACTTCCTTGCCTTATGAAAAGTGCATCATTCTGCCCATTGGTGGTGGTGTATTTCTCACCTGACAGTGAAAACATGAAGATGGGAGAACAGAGAATGGTTTTCCTTGGTGCTCTACTCCTGCTCTGCTATGGAATTGTGGGAAGGCTTGGACCTGCTGCCATCTACTGATGACACAACACATCTGACGGCAGACGCAGACAAGGAGTCTGGGGCCTCACCACTTGGCCCCGTCTGTGCAGTGGGAAGTCAGCCAACTTCCCTGGGAACCCCTCGACTACAACCAGAACCTCATGAACTTGTGTTTATCAGTAGCTAGGAAACAACAGGCGTTTTACTCGAAAAACAATAAAAATAATCACAAACAAATTCCATAAAAAGTGGTTTCCCCAGAATGTTGGCGCCATTTCTTAGCCCAAGGAATGGGGAAAATATGACATGCTGGAAAAAGGGAACGAAATCCCGGGCGTTTATTTATTATTTGCACTAGCTGGTATTTATAATGCAAATGTTCCATAGGGTGGTTTATGAGATGCCCCTACTTTGCTGCACACTATTACAACAGCAGCATTATGAGGTAATGAAGTTTTATGGGTGCAGGGGGTTAAACAGCATGCAGACTGGGACAGAAAGAAAGGGAGACTCACTTAATCAGTACACTTGGTCTTCGTTGCCAGATCGCCTTGGGCTTGTGATGCTGTGTGCCAATGACTTAAGCGCTGACATCTCTAATGGAACTGATCCTTTCTTGCATACAGTACATCTTGGAAAGCGCAAGTGATTCCCAGGGATGGAAGAATGCTGTTGTTAAGAAACTGCTTGTCAAACATGGTAATGTCCTAGCACTGAAGGGACATTATTTTTGTTATGTCCACAGCTTGATCACATGATGCCTATCCATCCACAGGCCTGTCAGTCTGCCATTGGCATCTGAGAAAACTCTCTCTCTCTCTCTCTCTTCTGAACGTCAGTCATGGAGGAGATGGCGTTTTGACGTTTCCCAGGTGGTCCTACCACATAATGTAACTATGGGTGAGAATTCCCTTGACAGTCTTAAAACGTTTTAAACACGGATGTCTGTGTATCTTAAAAAATGTGGTGTGGCGGCTTAATTTGCTGGTTTATTGTAGCCATGTGTGGCACAGATTTTATGGTGTGTGACGAAGGAAACACACTGGCTGTGTGGGGTCCTCTTGTCTCCCTGGAGCAGGGGGGAGTTCAGTCCCTCTGAATGAACCAGCTTCATTGACCGGGAAAAGCCTCTGCCAACATTGGCCATAAAGCGGCCCAGGGAAGCACTGCTGTTTATTTGGGAAACTGCAGTATGATATGAGTGTACCCACGTTAGTCACACTAGTTCAGACAATTAATAATAACAGGTCTTTCCCACCAACTTTTGTACTCTCATGTAAATAAGTTGCGTCCAAGCAAATGGGTGTGTATGTTACATGTTATACTCATTACATATATTGTAACTGATTGATTGTGCAATGACTGTAATTGTATAGATTATTGTATGTTGTAACATTTACAGGAATTTGTAACAAAATTATTATAGTCACCACTATAGTCAATATCAATATGTGGTGTGAATCCTTTTCTTTTTCAATTTTTTCCCCATTTTCTTACAATTTGTTGTACCTCAGATATATATATTTTTTGTTCATTTTTATCTTTTTGTTAGATTTTTATGTTAGATGTTATATGAATGATATTCCCCCATCAGAGCACCTGAAGGTTTTCCCTGATTGCGCCTGTCTGTTTGAACAGATCACACACTGTAGGAGATGTCATCTTTATTTGCACAGCGCCAGCGTTGGTTTTTGTCCCCTGTGTTTACATTTTTCAGGAAGAGAGCTTATCCAGTACATTCATGTGATCTCTGCTGTCTTTGATGGCAAAAGCTGCAGGTGTCCCCATTGTCAGGAAAACCTGTAGAGCCACACACAGGTGACCCTGAAACCACAGTTAGGGACAGATGTGATGTGGGAGTTCACCTGAGGTACGCAGGTGATATTTCATTTGTATAATACTCATGAACAATTTGAGCTGGGGGTCTCGAGGGTCTCGTTCAGTAAAACAACTTATACAGTACAAGCTGAGCCCAATACGATGGATCTGAGCCTGGTCTGAGCCTGGCCTATCTGATGAGGCAACTTTGAATAGGGGTGGTAAGATTGCATTTCTGGCATTTTAATTACTTCAATTTTTAGTGTATGTTTTTGATTGGCCCAGAATTCATTTTGCATGTGACGAAAGATATTTTACAAGTTTACAGACGGTTTTACCGGCTTTACAATGGCTAACATAAGGGCATTGATAGATTTGTAGTTTTACACACAAACTGCTTTGAAGTGCATTTTCTCGCTGTAGTTAAACTGCAGTAATATAAACTGTAGTTAATACTATTTCACTAAAACTGCAATATTATAGGGAAGAAATCTCCAGAAAGTGTGACTCAGTTTCAGTTCGAGAACAAGTCTCCTTTACTATGCTTATGGCCTGTAATGTGGAAAATAGTGATGTTTGATGGGTGAGTATGGGAGGAGTACCTAGAGTACACCAAGGCCTGGGACCGAGGTATAGCTGTTCATTGTAAATGGATGGAAAATGGGTAAAACAGAGGCGCTATTGATCTTACGATGGGATGGGATCCCACAGACAGTCACTGGGAGTTTGTAGACAGGAAACCTCAGAAGTAGTGCTTGTCAAACATTAGCCCTTGTCGGTCACGGTGTCTGCTGATTCTTCGACTCAGGCCTGTACCCGCCCAAAGTCATCACCACTCTGATGGTGAGGTCATGGATGTACAGCTCTAAATGTGTTAATGTTTTAATGTGAGCTGGAGCATATTCTAAGGTTTGGTTCTGTAGGTCCAGAGCACAGCAAAAAGAAAATTAAAGACCTGTTTTTAACCTTTGCATGTGATTACCGTAGATATAGTGTTAAAAAGTTCTAAAGAAACAACATTCCTCCAGTTCATTACTGTAGATTCTGCTGTTTTTTAGTTAAGATACATCCAGTAAATAGTGAGCTTCACACTCAAAAGGAAAGCGGTGTTATTTTTGTACATTCTTTACACTTTTATGTTACTTTAGTCCTGTAACATAACATTTCCAGTCAGGAAGCCTAATATAAAGAGTATGAACACTGTGATATCTATCACATGAATACATGTCCATATTCTTTTTGGGCATTGTTCCATGAAACGAGTCAAGACGTTTGCAAGCCAAATATGACAGCCTCTTATGTGATTTGAAACATCACCTCCCTGATACCTTTAGAAGTCAGCCTTACGGGTGAACTAATGACAGACACGCTGTTATTAATCATTCAACAGGGGTTCACAGCTACTGCAGTTAGTGACAGCTACGTTTCTGAGTGTTGCTTTGTTCAAACAGGTGTGTTAACATATGCCCACATCTTTCACCCCAGTGATCTTTTAAAAAGGCTCGTATGCAGTAAAGACAAAATCAATCAAAACCAGAAAATGCTGGAGAAAAAGTGACTATGACTATGACTTGTATAGTCCATTGCTTGTGTTTAGCCAATGGTAACGGATGTTGAATTTGAATAATGAATTCAGAAAAAACTGCAATATTACAGCACACTTATAAAGATAAAGAACAGATCTTGTATCTGATCAACAAACACTGCAGCCAAATGAACCAGACAGGTAACACTATCCTAATGTATCCCGTGCCACATATCACAGTCAAACGCATGTTGTAGCCATTCTTATCCAGAAAGATTTATAGCATTATGCATAGAATAAGTACAGCTACAAATATATACTCAGACAAGATTTAAACAATGCCCCAGTGCTGTGAAGATGGCTGCCTTAATAAATTGTGTGTGCCTGTCTCATCGTGCCCCAGGGACTCAGCTGGGTGGGGCGGCTCCACACGCAGTGAACTCATCAGTGACTGCACCGCTCAGATGTGGACAGCAGAGCAACACGCACATTCTCTTCTGCCATTACTGCTCTGGCACATTCACACAGGATATTGCTCTGATGAGACCAGGCTAAAATGGGAATTGGACATTCCAAATTAGAAGAAACAATAGCTATGTTCACTCTTCACTCCAGTCCAGTATGAAAGCAGTGTGTTCTGTTCCAGCTCGCAGGTTGGCAGATGGGTCTGATTTCTGAAAGCCATTGATGAATTATGACACCAGTTATTAGCCTCCTGTCCCCACCGAGTTGTGTGCCTCCATCCATCATTGCTGAACTCACACACAGTGTGTGAACAGCCTGTATGCAGGGCGGAGAGGCAGACTCTTGTGTAAGGCAATCTCAGAAATGAAAGACATTGAAATCATTTTCATTGTTATTTCACTTGAGTGAATGGAATGAACTAAAGATTGCAGTACTCAAATCAATATGAATTATACTGTGCTTATACATGTCTGGATATACCTACGCCTGTGAGCGAATTTCTATCCTCAGACCAAAATATGATCGCTCTTTCTCGACCATTTTTCATCACCTATTTGAAATTGTCCCTTACTTAGCATCCCCAGGGGTATTTCCCCCCCGTGCTCCTGTGCTCATTCAGCAGGCTTGTTTGTCTCGTGTCCACGGAGCACAAAGCCAGCTGCCACTCATTTCCCCGCTGCAGTCCACCAACTCTGCAGTCATTACTCAAGAGGGGCATGCTTCAAGGGCAACTGGGGAAGGCAGACCGCTGGCGCCAAGTCTGCCAGAGGAGGCGCTCTGCACGAAGAGAGGAGGCTGACTGAACCGCTGGCCAAACATTACGCTGTCGAAATACACTTCTGATCACAGTTACACCACTGGCCAAACATTACGCTGTCGAAATACACTTCTGATCACAGTTATACCACTGGCCAATCATTATGCTGTCGAAATACACTTCTGATCACAGTTACACGACTGGCCAAACATTACGCTGTCCAAATACACTTCTGATCACAGTTACACCACTGGCCAATCATCATGCTGTCGAAATACACTTCTGATCACAGTTACACGACTGGCCAAACATTACACTGTCGAAATACACTTCTGATCATAGTTACACCACAGGCATGATAGCAAAATGTTTGTCTTTAGCATGGGAGAAGTAACATGGATATGTATGGAATGCTTGACAATTCCTTTAAGTTAAATATTATTTGTTTAGCACTTTTTACAACGGGCATTGTCATAAAGCAGCTTTAAGGAGATGTGGGCTTGAAGTAGAGGTTGCTACTGTATCTCAAGCACAAAACATTATTATTCATATTTTCATCAATATTTGTTTTGTAGTATTGACAAGGATACAGTACGAAATATTATTACATTCTAAATGGTAAATAGTTGGCATTTATATAGTGCCTTTATCCAAAGCGCTGTACAATTGATGCTTCTCATTCACCCATTCATACACACACTCACGGCGATTGGCTGCCATGCAAGGTGCCGACCAGCTCATCAGGAGCATTTTAGGGGTTAGGTGTCTTGCTCAGGGACACTTCGACACAGCCCGGGCGGGGGATCGAACCGGCAACCCTCCGACTGCCAGACGACTGCTCTTACTGCCTGAGCCATGCCGCCCCCACATTCCCATTTTTATTTGACTTTTAGTGAAATAGATCACTGTTACTGCCCAATACTGCTTTCAGATATGAAACATTTATTCTAAACTTCATGGAATACATAGTTGCTCTGGTATTTGAAAGGGATTCTGAAGGCTATATAAAGCTTGCAGATCACAACTGACTTTTCCTCTCTGCGATGCCAAAATAACATTTAACCACAATGGAAAACATATATGATTAATTATATGAATATTGTACCTGATCTGTGTCAGATGTGAGTGCTTTGTTATTTCTGCTCTGAACTTTTATGCTTTCATAATTGGACTTCTCTCACAGAGATCTCATTTGATATCCCTCTGCTTACACAAGCCTTCTCTCTCCTGAGTAGATGGCTCACCAGATTTTCCAGCTTTCCTTCAACAAACATGCTCGATGAGGGGCTGAAAAATGTCATATGTGCTCCCAGGAGCTGATGATGGGTGCCTACTTGAAGGATGGACTTCTGGATGTCACCTCATTGTGCATTGGGGAGGTACAGTAAACGGGATGCTGAAAACAGGTTAGCCTGTAAACTGTGGAATATCTGTATACATACTCTACTTGTGCAGTGGAACCTCAAAGATATGGACAGGCTGGTCAACCCAACAGATTATGAACCCCTCTATAACTGCATGCTGGGTCAATCAATACGTATTTGATGGAGTGACATAACAGAATGAGAAGTCATGGTGTGTGCTGAACGCTGTCTAGTGTTAAAAAAACAAAAACACGTTTGATGTATTTCTTGACACAGTTACAGATATGTCTATTAATTAATAGTACTGTACTAGCAGTTTAAGTTCAGCTGGATGGTCTGAAACCATTAATTTGTCCTCAGACTACAGGGCTGCATTTGATATTCCCTCACTGATGATAAAATTTACCCCCAAAAGGGTATATTTTATCCCATTAAAACTAAGCGTTTTACTGTGTACCAGAAACAGACAATCTTTGGCAAGTCCACATATTTCATATTCAGCATTCATAGTCATAATATAATTTAACATAATCAGGGTTGTCCTGTCATGAACACAAAACAATATGAATAAATTAAACACAGTAGATCGTATTTTAAAGGGGGTTTCATTTGCATGATGAACTATTAGTTAGGGCTGCTAAACATAATTTAATCTTCAGAAAATATATGAATGCACAAGTGTGCACACAACATATAAAAGCTGGCTTTGATTTTGGTAGTACAGTACCAAACAATTTAATATACAGGGAGCAAATTATCAGCATGTTTGGTGTCATTGAATGAAAAGAGAAATTACACTAAGCTAAGTAGACTGAAAGCAGGTCTGTAATGTTCCCTGATGTAAATATTTAATCATACTGCATTCCAAGTTTAATCCACCATGCGTTGCAGCATCATTATTCAATGTAAGAAAATTACAGGTTCAAGTCCATTTTCCACAAAACAGTGGGAAGTGGTGGTGGTGTGTAAATTGAACGTGACTTTAGGCATGCGAGTCTGTAAATAGGAATATGTAAATAGTCCTCCCGCAGTATTCAAATTCACCTTCATCTCCACTCGTATTACACATTCCAGGGGAAATGTGAAAGCTAAGCGAATCTGTGCGAAGAAGCAAATTTTGCGGCGCGCACAGGAAGCGGTCCCTGCTGTGTGCAGCCGGTGGGGAGTCACATGTGAGACCCTGTGGTGTGGGACATGAGACAGGGGAAGGGCCAGTACCCAGGGGCCACGCTCCTCCTCAGCTTGGTTATGGCAAAGGCTGACTATGACCAAGAGACCACAGGTCCTGCCCGGGTTAGGGTGGGTGTAAGATGCCTGGTGTTATTTCAGTTCCGCTTCCTCCCAATGACTTTCCATGGGCTTTCAGTTGTTAGAGTACCGAAGGGCAGTCAGCGCTAGTGCTGACTGCAGGACAGAGATGCGTTTGCTTCTGCTGCAGAACAACAGGGACAGGTGGAGGAAGAGACAGAAAAAAGGAGGGGGGTTAAAGAGGGAAAGAAGGAAATGGTTGGAAATGGTCATTTTGAGGGAAATATATTGGATTACTTCGCACAGCTGTCATTAATTACTAAAATGAAGAAGCACATTTGTATTTGCATAACTGTAGTCACATTATGTTCAGTTATCAACATTTAACATCAGCCATGAGGTAATAGCATGATATATCAGTATAACGCTCATCCCAATTTCTGGAGATAGCTAATTTCTCAAAAGTTTCCGTTTGCCTTTTCTGAGGCCGGGTGTCTTCAGACGGTTTTATTTTAGACAGAAACTGTGATTATGCACAGCGTTTTCGCACTCTGCTGGGTGGCTAAAATGTGAAACCCTGCAAATTTCTTACACCTCATTTCCGGCTTAACTTATCCATTAGAAGGCGATAGACTGGAAATGGAATGTCTCTAAAGAGCCCTAAAATACCATTTATTAGTGAGAAAAGCAGTCAGTGTCTCAGAGTCTGGCTGCTAATTTGACACCGCGAAAAAAGGACAGCGGCGGTGAAAAGAGTCAGAGACGCGGCGGAATTGAGCCGGAAGGGTAATGCACCTGAAATACAGAGATCACATTCTTAAATACCACCTCCTCACCTCTTACCCTCCAGAAATATATTACATCTGTAACATTTTAAGATTGTCTCAGATTTCCATGAACATGATAAAAAATATAAAAAAAACATGATAAAAATGTCCATAAATAAAAACATGATAGCATGATTTATGATTAGCAGCATATTAACGTGTGAGTGCCCTGTTGGCACAGCCAGTGAAATGACTGGGTTTTGGTGTAGAGCTAGCCCCCCGGAAACAGCTTTTTGACTTGCCGATATGCACATAGACAACACTTGCTGGTTGGCAGATGGGTCTGATTTCTGAAATTCATTGATGAATTATGACATGGTGGGGAACAAAAACATGATATGACCTTAGGTTTATAAATTAGTTGTTATTTATATGATAGATCTATAATTGTATATTATGGTAGATATACAATAATAGATCATGCACGCACACAATACAGAATATTTTTGGCTACTAAATCGGGGTTGCAATTGCCTCTGGTACAGTGCAATTACATGGTGTAACCAGCAGATGGCAATGCTGCTGTACAGAATTTTCTTGGTTCAGCGATTTGTTTTCTTTGCATAGTTCTAAAGAACACTTTTCGAGTGCTGTCTCTGTCAGTGTTTTTTATTAGCTTTATTTGCCAAAATAATTGAACTACTTAAGTCCAGGATTTTCCCAGAGACTCCCCTGAGACTTTTCATTGGATTACTTACTCACCAAATCACGTAGACTAGTGTTTCCCAAGGTAAGGAATTATCCAAAATGAAAACGGAGAGTGGAAGAACAGGTCCACCCAAAAAATCTAATCAGATAGAAATTAAAATTAAATCAGCTATTTTGCCTGTGGATACAGAATAGTCCCATGCCTCTTCAGCTTAGTCTATTCAATGGTAGAAAATTACTATTGGGTGTTCACATGTCTGAGATTGCACCAGTAAATACTGTAAATCTCTCCACTGTCCATTGCAAAGGATAGAATAAGATTTCTGTTAAATGAGCTTTGTGAGTAGAAATAGACATAGGTAGACAGACAGACACATCCCATATGACTTGCTGTAACTGCACTGGTGCACTGTTTCTTTCCCATGGCAATCATTTGTTTAATGCAGTTCCATGCTTTGCATGTCTTTGAACTTGAGTTCTGTTATCCGTTTATATTCAAATGTAAGCATGTATGTATGAAGATACTGGCATGGGCTTTAAACCCTTGCACATGACAACAATGGAGGTGTATTGCAGGATGAGTCATCTAGCACATCCCTGACCCATAAAAAGCCCTGCTCTCCTCACAAAGGGAAGGTGCACAAAGTACGGAAAAGCTATCATTCTGAGAAATAAAATGATGACATTTTTCTCTGAGCAATGTCTTGGATTAGAAAAACGTTACAGTGAAAATATTTCTTTAAATTTTATGATTTATTTTTATTGAATGTCTTTTGACTCATGGCCCCTAAAATACACAACAATGAATTGCAGAATCTTAGAAGGATTTATTCATTAATTTACTGAACTTCCTTGCAAAAGGTTTTGTTGAAATACTGGTGTGCACGCAATGTGGCTAAGAATGTCAACAGTGTAAAAGCGCCCAATGTTGCGTAAATATTCTGTTGTTAAAGTTAAGACAAGAGTACATTGTGGTACATGTGAAGAGCAAACAATGTATTCATAGTGTTTAATGTATGCTTCAACTGAAATGATTATGCATTATGCACTTCAAAAGGATGAACTGATTACAAGCAGAGGATCTGCAGGATATGCAGGCCATTGACCCTTGACCCCAGATTTTCCCGCCTTTAATGTCGTAACCATAACAGCCGTACGCTCCTCCCTGTTTCTGCCCAGTCTCACTTTCTGAACTGAATGAGTCAAAATGTTAAAAAGTAAACAGATGTATTTGGTACTGATATTATTATTATTAATAATAATACTAATAATAATAATAATAATAATAATAATAATAAACTTTATTTATATAGCACCTTTCATACACAAATGTCAAACCAGTGCTTTACATTAAGGCAAATACAAAGGATTGCAGAGACAACACAAATAAAAATAATAAACACTGTGGAAATATATTCACATAACAATTTGAACCGTACCCATAATTGCTGACCAGGCCAACATGTATTAATACAGCAGACCTTCATTCATGTATTCTTGTCTAAACTGAGGCATAATTTGTTCTCATACTGGAGATCCACTGCCATTATTGGGTCCCAGGATGGCATCCTGTCTGGGGCCTGTGTGTGGGGTTTGCATGGTCCATTTCCTCCAGGTTCTCTGTTTCACTCACAACCCAAAGACATGCAGGTCAGGCTAAATGGAGGGTGTTGCTGCAAAAGAGCATGCATACTCAGTCAAGTCAACCTATCCTGTATAAACAAAAGGTGACTAATAACAATAATGATGCCTTAATATGAACTGATCATACATTAGTGCATTTGAAGCTACTGTACTTATGACTACTATACTGTAAGAAATACACCAGTGCAGAGACAGCCTGTTTAAACTGCAAAATCTTATAAACAGGAGGAAGACAACCCACCCCACCCCCCTCTGTCTCAGCCCCCATCTCACAGATTTGCTGTGTCTCTGCACCCTGTTTACAGTAGAAATAAACGTTAGCCGCCCCGCGAGCTAAATCCAATATGTGGATGGCGTGCAGGGGGGAGAAGCGGCTGGGAGCGATGCGTGCGCGGGAGAGAAGCGGCTGGATATCCTCCGAGACGAGCGGCTTCCTCAAGCGCTTCCCCAGCCTTCGGCAGCCAGCCGGCGGAGAGCCGTGCGACTCACGACTACCCCTCCCCCACGGCCGCGTATTACCATTCCGCTCTGTGCTGTCTAGAAAGGTCATGTGACCCTCATCAGTCTCTCGGGGTGGGGGAGGGGAAGCAGATTGGACCTGTTCTTTGTTAAGAGGTCAGCGCCAGCTCCCTCACAGGAAGATCACTTACCGTACACCCCGTAATACGTGCGCATAATAAAAACGTGCTCAGGCTGCCACAGAGAAAGAAGTGCTGGGGCTAAACGGATGTCATCTAGTCATGCCTTTGTGCAAATAGAAAATCTTAAATCTTAATATAAAATATAATCTTAAATTAACATAAAGCACTCAGTCTTACTGTTTGTTTCTCAGTAGAGAGAACAGAAATCTCACATTTACATACATGCTGTATCTCTACAAATGTCAAGCCCGTGTGCAGGTTAATGCACATTCCTTCCTCAGTAGATATCACAGATTTGACATTTGAAGTCCCCAGTAACAGGTTAGAGCACTGAGATGTAAATCTTGGTCTGGCTAGGAAATTAAAATGTGACATTACTAGATAAGCAAATACCTATTATATACTGTATGCTGGTACAGCCCAGTTCACAGACGTGGGTGAGCATGTGATCATCCACCACAGAAGAGCCCTGATCACAATCACAGCTTGCGGCTCATGTAATGTAATAACAAACTGTATTAGATACTGTTATGTTCCTGTCTACACACACACATCTGTGAGTGCAGCAAGGATGCTATTAATGTGAAGACGCAGAAGAGCATCACAGTGATATCATACAAGACTCAGCCTAACTAACATGGTGGACATTTGGCTAAACGTGTATTATGCAGTGTATTATGTCTAGGCTTGACACAGCAGTAAGCACTCCCTAGACTGAAGATAGTCTCAATTCCAGCCAGTGAATGATAGAAAATCTGGAAAAATGTATTATCCATTCTAGCCTGGAGTTCCTGTAATCTGTGGAGGATATTAGAAGATTTGCATGCAGTCCAAGAAATATCTTAATGTTTCAACAGTTACATGAATATTCAGCCATCATCGGAGCAATGGTCACTGATATTCAATCCAGCAAGATGTCAAACCTAGTTATACAACAGCATGATGAGACATCGTGCGGAGTGCCACTCGCATAATATTACATTATTTTTTCACAAAACGCATATATTTTCACACTTGCATTTTCTTGATGACTGAGGCTAACCAATTGTTCAATAAGTATTGACTTAATTTTCACAGATTGCCACTGGCAGGAATACTGTATAGTACAGTTATCTCCACCATTACCATACTGCTTGCAACCCTAACTGTACCAAATACAGAAAGGGGATATTTCGCATTTACCGTGAATGGGACCATCATGAATGGGACCAACATGCTCTTAGTGGCATTCCACCCCCATTACTCTAGCAATGGCAAAAATCTAATGGCTAACCGACTAGGTTAATGTGCAGAGTTCAGTATAACGTTTCTGGATGAGCTGGTTTGCTCCATGAGGTTCTGCTGGCTCTTTACTGGCTAGGTAAATCACCAGATTTATTGGGCTGGTTAACAGGAGAGCTCTTCGGTAGTGAAAGCTATTTTACAGTGTTTTTACTTCGGTAGCTGCAAACCGGTCACAAAATATAATTTTCTGGCTCTTTTGAAAAGTGAGTGTAATGGTATTTTATTGGGTTGCATGTTCACCATGTGTTATATATTATTTTAATGACCTGTTTTGCTCCAATGTACATACATGGTTTCTAAAGGCCTTTCATGGGCTTATTAGGAAAAGGCCCACATAATAATACTAAATGACAGGAAAATGAATTCTGTGGTAACAACAGCAATGATATGGAAAATAAAAATGTATATGTGTTAATGTTTTCAAAATAACACTTTATTAAGTAAACACAAGTGTGTGCACAATGCACTGCATTGCGATTTTTAAAGACTGCTTTGGTGAAATCAGTTATAATTGTCTTAATAATTGCGTTGACATAAGACAAACATGACAAAATTATTTCAATTAATGCTAGAAACATAAAAAAGGTTTGTTACATTCATGTCTCCCCTTGCAGTGGACGCAGCTACTCTAAAGCGCACGGTATCCCGTGGAATGTGTCACACTAATGCGGGGCTGTAATGATGTCAACTTGTTATTTACTTTCCAAATCTGAATGACTGAGCAAGACGAAAGGAGAATTAATCAACCAGAATGTGACCGTACAGGCGAAAAAAACCAAGCTCGCTGGGCGCGCACAGACGGTGTGGGGGAGGGGAATCAGCACAGATACAGCTCAGAAGGTAATGTTGCATCATTTTATGATTTAAGTTACTGTAGTTTTCTCTCAGTGACTCTAGACGCAAATTACATTATTTGAAAATATATTAAAAATTTAATTCTTTAAAAACACAAATATAAAAAAGAGAAAAATACAAAGCTGAACCAGGGAATACGAGTTATGCTGCTTCAATTTCAGTCACTGAGAATCATAACTCAAGACATGTAATTGTCATTATACGTCCCTGAAGTTAAGACATAATCATAGCCAGGAAGAAATGCAGTATCATTTAAAACAAATTGTCGAGTTATAGCTCAAGAAATTGTCATTATAATCACACTAGACGATTATAAACTCCCATATCCTGACATTTCTCTTATATATGCTTCTAATTTGAAGAAAAATGAAACCTAAACGACATGTCATAGAAAATATGAACAGTATCCACACATCTATACAAGCTAAAGTGTGTCCACAGAGTAACGAATGGGGTGTTTGAGGCGTGGATTTATCCTAATATTGTATTTGGTTGAGGGACAATGACGCACCGTGCATACTCATTTAAATATTGCCCCCTAAATTTTCATAAGATCCAATTTACCTTTCACCATTGACCTTGTGTTTATTTCTCGGGTAGTGCTTTTCAGCGTGTAGAGACACTGGTTTAAGGTCAGTTGCTGATTTTTCCATTGTAGGTCACAGACTGTGCTCCTATCTCAAAGTGTGTCTCTCTCTTTAGTGAGATTGCCAGTGTTTGCCGCTGTCTCCTATAGCGCAATTCAAAAGGGCTCCAAAACTCTATACTCTAATAATATAGGCATCATTCACCTTTCCACTTCCATCGCCTCAACAATCGACGATAGATGTCTGCATCGGTTTCCCTACGGATTATCAACAGCACAATACCCGGGAATAAGAACTCGATTTATAATATGGGAGGAAAGTCCACATTGACTCACTGAAGTTGGAGGTTCTTTTCCTCAAGGAGGTGGAAGCAGCGGCGTTAGCACACACTATCTGATTAGTTAAGGTAAGTTGAACTCCTGATAGTTCTTTACCAAGTATATGGCATTTCAGGTTTTCTCTGTTTCATAACCAGTTCTATGCCATACAGAGACTACTTTTGAACATTGTCAAAGTACTAGATAGTTTCCGTGTGTACGTTCCTGCATTTGGTGAAACATGAACGTAGCCTATTTCATGGATGAGTAGGGTATACCACGCTGTCACTTTCCATTCCAATGTTGAACGATATAAATTACAAGTTGTTAAGAATTACTCTAAAGACGTGGCGTATCACAGCCTTTTTTATTTTCTGAACGTGTGCCTAGCGATAACTAGTTATAGTTGTCACGCAAAATTTCTTATTTTGTATCAAGTATTTTCCCCTACTACCATTTCGGAGTAAGTTAATGTGATTATGACTGTAATTTTGCAACACAGAAGACATAAAGCACATTGCCCATGCAGATACTCCGAGGCGCTGGGGTGGGGGAGGGGAGAAAAGAACTGCACCACAGTGCCTTCGCAACTGCGTACAGTAGCCTACTTTGTATCCAACTAGCTGACGAATCTTTTGAATTATAGTTCCCTCTAAATGGTTGGAACAAGATTGTTAGTCCTTTGCGGAATGTCACTTATTTTTTAAATATGAACGCCCACACGAAGTTCGCCATATCCATAGTTCGTAGGACTGATCATATTCAGTGGTAAGGCTAAAAGGACCCCCATAAATGTATCACCTGTTGAAGAGGCAGAGTTGCACAGCTGTATAACCTGATTTGTACTACCTGTAAACATCTTTGTTGAATAGAACTATGATCAGTTCATTCTTAATGCGTAGGATTCTTAATGTGTATTTTGCAGAGTAAAGTTTACAAAATAAGCTTTGTTTACAGGATAAGGATAGATTCATATTTCAGTAAAAAAAAAAAATGTTCAATAAGGAAAATGTAATGTGTGATACAAAATGAGGCATTCATTGTATTGTTAAAGGCAAACAGGTTGGGCAAATATGTCCATAGTCATACATTGCTTTACCCATATCATGTTAAATGTCTGAAGCAAAGCTGGGATGGGCTTAGTTGTTACTTGGATGGGAGACCTCCTGTGATGGTGGAATTGCTGCTTGAAGAGGTGTTTATGGGACAAAATATGGTACCAAAAATAAATCTGATGCCTCATATATCCATTTTAGAGATTGAGAGTGGCCTTATTTTCTGCACACTGTCTGCACACTGTACAATGCTCCTAAAATAAAAGTTTATCAACATGACCAAATGTGACGACTACATTATCTTCATTAGACGTTCTATCATCATTTCCATGATAACATTGTCTTGTTTTCCCTGCACCTGCTTTTCCTAGACTGCAGTAGTGGGTTTTACATTTTTAGTCACAAGAGAAAAAAATATATACACACACACGCACACACAGAAACACACATGCACAAACATTTTCAGTTATACTACAGTTAAAACTGAGGGCAATGTAATTGAATACCAGTAAAATTCTCCTTTATCAGGTAACCAATTTAGTAAATGTTTGCATAAACATGTACCATAATGAAAATAGCCCAGTGCCATTAAAAAGCCAAACATACCCTGCCATTGCTTGTTGGTGGAGAACAGCGAACAGGTTTGGTGGCCTTGATGTGAAATGGGTTACGGTTTACATACTGCAGGTTTTCAGCACATAATGTTTTCAGCCTACAATAAATCATTGGTGATAGAGGTTCTTCATAACGGTATCAAAGTCAAGAATATGACGAGGAGCAGAAGTGGCTGTTCAGTGCAACTTATTATTATTATTTTTACACCTGCAGCTTCACGTGGGCCACTGGCCAACTGTCAGTCAGCAGGTATATCCTGAATGAACATACCATTTTAGTGCATGTTTGCTCAAGGTTAGTGATTTTTGGAAGACCTTGTGAGCTGGTGAGATTCTGGTCCAAATTGTTTCTGGCGGTGCGTTGACCTTGACGTTGCCTCCAGCCCTTATGCGAATAGACAGCTTGAAAGTAACTGGCCATGGCCATGAGAAACGAACTCTGGGTTGTTAAGGAAACCATCCCTTCCCTGGATCAGTTAATCTACATCCTCGCTTTGAGTTAAAATGTAATTTGTGAGGACTATGTCTGGAAAGTCGGGGACTGGGGTGGGGTGCTGTGTGTATGCCTGTTTCTCTTTACTTTAATCTTAGAATGGAAGGAATCTTATTGAAATCTCAATATTATGACATTCTCTTACATATTGTGGGTATAGTTGGGGTGTGGTGTACTTTCTTTTTAGACAGAGAAGCTATAGGAGAGCTAAGCATGAAGCAATTTTGATACTTGATAAGTATTTCAGGAAATTTAAATGCTTATGTATTGTGAAGGGAGCTAGTATTGTGAGATCAATTAGCGCAATAAACACAAACCCACAACTACACCAAATTTCAAGGAATTTAGACTATCCAAACCAGAGATGAAAAGTGGAGATCATGTGACTGGGCTATTTTGTGCCATCGGAGGCCTAATCGCAGGGCTCAGACTTGAGAACCGTTGTCCGATTGAGATCCACTTTTCATTATTTTAATTTCTCTTTGATACCCACCGACACACAAAAAAATTAAGAATAAGAAGAAAATTGGAGATGGTGCAAGTTTGTTGAGTTGGACCAGTTTGACCAGTCTGGCCGTTCTCCACTGATCTCTCTCATTAACCAGGCACGTTTCTGTCCGCAGAACTGCTGCTCACTGGATGTTTTGTGTTTTTTTGCACTATTCTCTGGTAACTCTAGAGATTGTTGTGCATGAAAGTCCCAGGAGATAAGCAGTCGCTGAGATATTCAAACCACCCTGTCTGGCACCAACAATTATTCCACTGTTAAAGTCACTTAGATCGCATTCTGACATTTGGTCTGAAAAACAGCTGAACCTCTTCACCATGTCTGCATGCTTTTATGCATTTAGTTGCTGCAACATGATTGGCTGATTTAAATATTTGCATTAACAAGCTGGTGTACCTAATGTGCTCACTGAATGTATATATTTGATCTAACATATGTTACGTGTGATTATTCACAGATATGTGAAATATGATCAAAATGAGATCATAAAAGCACTTTAAATACGCACTTATGCCAGTGTGGTCTTCATCTGAAGCTTTTCCTTAGGCTGGTCATTTCCTTAAACCAGGCTATTTTTTAACAAGCTGTAATTTGGGGGTGTAGCTGTATGAGTATGTTGTCCTGTAAAAATGTCGAAAAATGTTGGCTGGCTACATCTTTATTCATCCTGATGAATCCTATTCTGGTGACACTTATACAGAACATCATGTTCCAGGCAAGCCTTTCTGTCTCAGTGTGCTCTGAATGTGCAACAAAGCCTTGCTTTTTTTCACTGGCTTTAATTTCCTCAGCCACAGATTAGTCCCCAGTAGTGCTGTTGATTGGATTGTCTGTGAGTGGCTGGGTATTAAATTCAGAGCATTAGTCAGGATGTTACATAAAGTGGTTCTTATTGAAACGTTGGGCTGAACTGTCATTCGGGAGTAGGAGAGTAACAGTGCAGCTGCAGACCGTCATTGAGGTTTTAGCGGTTGTGCAAATGTCTGTCAGTACAGATAAATACCGTTACACCTGTGGTCTCAATAAGGGAAAACGGTTGGGCTGTAGTCTTTGCAGTGCAGGTAGCTGCAGTCTCGCAAAAAGAGGAGGAACAAAAATCTTGCGTTTAGGACAGGCTGTCAGGGTGTGTTGGCTGAAGCTCTGCCTTTGTTACCCACTTTTAGCCTCATTCTTAAAATCGGCATTCATTGCCGCATTGTCTATTCACAGACGAGCATGTTCTCTTCTCCAAACATTGAATTAGGGCCTGTCCATGCACTAGAACAGTGCCTTAAAGATATACCATCCAGCAGCCATCTTTTTTACACAGCTTATTCATCTTTGTCTTTCCAAGTTATACATAGGGATAATAAAGCAAAGATAGGATGTTGTAATGTCACCTTGATCCTATAAAAAAACAGATTGGAGTTCCACCAATCATGCAGTATGTTCATGGGAAATGTAGTCCCACAAGGATCAGTGCTAGGACCATTGTTCGTCCTCATTCACATAAATGACCTTGACACTAGTTAAATTTGCAGATGATAGAAAACAAGTTTTAGCTAACAGTTTGGAATTCACTAGAGTAATGCAAGAAGATTGAAACAGAATCCAGAAGTGGGCAGAATTCAATTTAATTTAATTTAGTGTCAATTGTACATTTGGGAAATAAAAGTAAGTCAGGATTACTTTGTGGATGGTACAACATCGGAATGTGTTCAATTAGAAAAAGACTTAGGAGGAATAGTTGATCAAAGACTGTCAATGTGCAGCAGCAATATAAATAAAAAGCTTGGATGCTGGGAGACATAGCCAAGTATTGAGTATAAATCTAAGGAAGTTAAACTCACTCTACACAATACCTTTATCAGAGCACACTTGATAAATGGAAATTGGCAAAGGACACTGCGGTCACTGTGTGGAATAGCTTGCCAGGACATGTAGTGGAGGCAAAAACGCTGGGGGTTTTCAAGATCAGGTAGATTGGACCTGGTTATATAGCAAAGATTTCAGTTTGTAATTTTTAATCAATTTGCAAAATTTCCAAAACCTTGTTTTCAGTTTGTCATTATGGGTAGATTGATGGGGAAAATGGCTACTTAATCTACAGGATAATAATAACTGTGCAAAAACTGAAGGGGTCTGAATACTTTCTGAAACCACTGTATGTGATGGTGAAATCTGTGCACACTAAAACTTAAGACCTTTCTTCCTCAATCACAGATCTTGTCCAATTAACCTTCAGAAACTGGGGTTCCAGACATCTGTGCTTAAAGTGGTTATACAAGCATGTCCTGAGACAATCAGTCATCACCTCCTGCATGTCCTGTCTGACAGAATATTTACAAAACATGAACCTGCAAGTGGTGTGAGACGGAACAAGGAGTTATGTTTATTATCATGTAGTTTAGTATGATGTAATAGACATAAAGCCCTGGCTTATGGTCCCGGTCAGCAGGTGAATAGATGGCAGAAGATGAGAGTGAGAACAGCTGACTGATGTTTTATACAAAGTAAAACAAATGTTTTTCCCATGTCGGCTAGTGCACAATTAACTGAAATGTCCAGAGGTAATGAGACTCACTCACCAGAGGGTTATTTTCCTCGTGTAGAGGCAGAATGGATGAGCGCCATAATAAACAACAGCAATTATGATGCAAGGTGAGAAATCCTTCAGGTGCACAATTCCCTCTCAGGGGAAGTGGTATTTACAGTCAACCGAAATAGAACATGATGGTTTAAAGTCACGAGGTTTGTTCTACAGGCAGTAATTGGTCTGGATTTTTTCATTGAAGCTTGGGAATAGCTCAGTTATCATCCCCTTCATTTCCTATGGGGATGAAGTTATGCAGTTAAGCCTGCAAGTCGATCCTTTTTGTGTTTTGTCTGGGTTTACCTAGTCATGTTACATTAAATCTGCATGCTCATCTTGTGGATATGTTTATCCTCTGTTTAATGTAGCTTTTGATTGCCTAGTGATTTTATTTACTTTTGTCATGGGGTTGCAATTTTCCTTTAATGGATAAATTCACTCAATTACTTGCAGTGCTGTTTGTATTAAAGTTCGCTTGCACAGCAGGGCAGTATGCTAAGCTTTGTGGTACTTTTGCTAATAAATGGAAATTGTGAGTGGCACGGTGAAAATGTGTTGTGCGCACGGAGGAGAAATATTTCATTGCAACACATTGAAATATTTCTGATTTATGGAAGGCAAAGCTATGACAGACCTTGTTTCAACGATATAATGCTTGCTAGAGTTGGCATCATGAAACATTGCTGCTTTTGTTTGCAATACAGTAATTAAAGGATTTGCATAATTTTGCATTATATGATACTGTGGGAGGCTACTAAGCCTGAAAGAACAAATGAAAGCTTTAGGCAATCAGCAGGTGGGATACAGTCAAACAAACAGATGGAAAGAAAATTCAAATGCCAGACTTTTTTCTGGTAGTTTCTTTTCTTCAAAAAACTATTTAAATGCATACATTTGGTGGCATCATATATATTTAACTGTTGAGTTCTGGGTTAAAGACTGAAAATAGAGCACAAAGACTTTTAGGCTTGATAGCTGTTGTAACAAATGTTTTTGATTCATTGTAATTCAGTCCAATAAAAACAAATGGTTTGCCAGGTGTTATGAAATAGGTATATTGACACCGTTGTTGTTGTGCCTTGCTGGGAGTGTACCAAGCTTTTGAGTTCAAGCTGCTTTCTAGAAGTTAGTGAGGGAAGATGACGAAAGGCGTATTTTGACACCCTGGAGGCTGAAGTGTTCTGGAAGACAAAGTTGGAGAAACCCAACTGACAAAAAATGTCTCTGCCCTCAGTAATATTATAGGCAGTTGCTGCACTATTGCAAAGCCATTTGGTTTGGAAATGCAAAGAGAGTATGTGCAAAAATGGCAACTTGTCAGGCTTGCCTTTCCCTGCTGAGGGCATCACCTAAATACTGTTATAACCAAATGGAAGAGTTCTGCAGTTCAACATTATAGATAACATCCACCACCATGGCTAATAAGACTGGTAATCCCTGTATCCCTGTCCAAACATGCTGATTTGGGCTACATTTTGTGGATGAGCTCACAAATCGTTGTCCAGCGACATGCTTAAACCTTTCTATTAAACTACAGTTCTTCACTACATCATATTTATGGCATGAACTGGGATTAAAGGTGAAAGCTTGATATTCATGAGTTATGACTTTATTAAATGTATTTGTCACGATATGTAATTCAGTTGTTACTTTTGTGTATTATCGCAGTGGGCTCCTTAATGGCATTGCTTGCTCTGTGGGACTTCGTCCATTTTAAATAAAAAAACTCAGGCTGGAAAATGAAAACAGCAGGGCTCCACAGGTCTGGATGGCTTCAAGAGCCATATGTGCAGATAAAATGGACATTACGGAACGGACCGTTATGGAGAGCAATGACTCCCAGTCACTGTGTTTCACTCTACTGTCATACTCAGTGGTTTTAGAAGCATTGGAATTAGAAGCATTCACAGCAGTTGTTATCTAAGGCAAGGTATGAGTGGTGATGCGTGGCTTTGACTGTGTGCCCATCTCCGGACCCTCTTGACGGTTTCTGATGATGTTGTTGGAGGAGCGTAGTGTCGTGGAGATGACACGGGACTGAAACCACACGCAGGACTGAAACGGGCCGAGGCGGCCGGCCGCAATGACGAGGCAGCTACGCAGAGAGACGCTATTCCTGGAGCCGTTAATTCACCGCCTGCCCCGGGTTTCAACCCAGTTTATTCACCACACCCCACCTGGGTCTTCTGTGTCTGACCCAGCCCTGCTGCACCCAGGCTGGACGGCTCCTCTCCATTACTGCTTATTCGCCAGGGAGAAGCCCTTTCCCCCGGATACTAACCTGCGTTTCACGCGTTTCTCATTTTGTGCAGTTTGTCCTTGGCTGCTCTACAGTCCGGGACCCTACAGCTCTGGACCTCATTAGGCCTCATTCAGCGTGTTTAACCGCTACACCACCCAACCGCTACACCACCCAACCGCTCTGAATGTGACCGAGCTGGACTGGTTGTTACACAGCAGCAAAGTGTCTACCATTCGCCATGGAAACGGGGATCTCCCAAAGCCCCTTCCCCCCCCACTTCCCCCCCAACCCAGTGTACATCTGTTGTTGTGAACTTAGTTGTGGAATTGCAGAGAAAAGAAGCGAGAAGCCCCCCCCCCTCTTTTTTCCGCTCTCCTCACTCTCTTCCTCTCTTCATTCTCGCTCTCCCCTCCCCCACTGCCAAGGGGCTTAAAAGGCAGGTTTTACTCAGTGGGACCAGCCAGGAGAAAATGGCTGCTGTTTCCAGGCCTTGTTTACACATCTGTCAGGAGGTGACCAGGCAGGGGAAAATGGGGTCTTTGGCAAAGCAGACTACATGTCTTCCTCCCCCACCAGGGAAGCATCAACTCTTCTGCTCCTCCATATGAAATGCTCTCCAATTCCCTGCATTAGAACGGTGCTTATTTAGCTTTTTTTAATTTGAATTACTATTATGAAATAAGTTTGAAGTTCCACATATTACAGTTGCATAGTAATTTGCTGTTCCTCGCTTTAAATATCAATGTCAAAACCCAGCCGCCTAGATGTGGTATTGTGATATGGTAACATGGTAGTGTAGTAGTGAGTCACATGGTAAGGTAATGCGGCATTGTAGTGTGGTATACGGTATGCCAACATGGTGGAATGGTGCCATGATAGAGTAATGTGGTGCAGTAGCATTGTATGGTAGCATGCTGTGCTAACGTTGTGGTAACGTTATGGCATAGTAGTGTGGACGGGGACCAGGGCTGATGTTGTTTGCTTTGAGCCCTCAGTTCTCTCTGTTGTTTCTGTCCTTCCTGCTCATTAGACCTGGAGAGGCACGCAGCCTTGTCCTTGAGTTGTTCAGCACAAAGCATCAAGAGCTATTCATAGCCCTGCAGAGGAGCTTAGCCAGCAGAAATCGGCTCTTGCGCATGAGATTTTCTTTCTTTCGCATAGTTTCACAATCTGATCTGTGCTGTCTGAGGCTCTGATGCAGTACAGTGTATCAGTAATAAACAACCTTGTAATCTGTGTGTGTATGTGTGTGTGTGTGTGTACCCGCATTGGAGTGTGTGTGTGTTTGTGTGTGTGTATGTGTATGTGGGATTTCTGGCTCGGGAGCAGTTTTCCAGCACACAATCTTTATCTTGTGTAAAATCGCAAGGGAAGTTTGCTGCAGTGGAGGTTTGTCAACTGAGACAAATTCATTCAGTATTTGTAAATTTTAGGAGGCACACAAACTATTTTAAAGTGTGAGGTAGGGGAAATATGATGGCATTGAGATCACCATAAAAAAAAAACCTGTTCAACCATTGACCAATATATCACAGAAATGAGGTAAGGAGTTGTGCTGCTGGCTGTTCATTCAGGTCACTCAGCCCCGGCGTGCCCATGGCTGTTCATTCAGGTCACTCAGTCTTGGTGTGCCCATGGCTGTTCATTCCGGTCACTCAGTCCTGGTGTGCCCATGGCTGTTCATTCAGGTCACTCAGTCTTGGTGTGCCCATGGCTGTTCATTCAGGTCACTCAGCCTTGGTGTGCCCATGGCTGTTCATTCAGGTCACTCAGTCTTGGTGTGCCCATGGCTGTTCATTCAGGTCACTCAGTCTTGGTGTGCCCATGGCTGTTCATTCAGGTCACTCAGCCTTGGTGTGCCCATGGCTGTTCATTCAGGTCACTCAGTCTTGGTGTGCCCATGGCTGTTCATTCAGGTCACTCAGCCCTGGCGTGCCCATGGCTGTTCATTCAGGTCACTCAGTCTTGGTGTGCCCATGGCTGTTCATTCAGGTCACTCAGTCTTGGTGTGCCCATGGCTGTTCATTCAGGTCACTCAGTCTTGGTGTGCCCATGGCTGTTCATTCAGGTCACTCAGTCCTGGCGTGCCCATGGCTGTTCCTCACACCGCTCTGCGCTTGTGGTTTAGCCTGGTCGTAAACCAATTACAGCCGTGCTGTGTTAAACGCTGCTATGATGACCCTAATGATGAGGGAGCCTTTTGTCATTCAGCAGTCAATCACGGCAGGTCCTGTGGAATCAGGATGCGGAGGATGTCAGTTTTAATGTCATTTAAGTTTTTAATTAAGAGATAATCCACAAATCCACAATAATGACCAACGCTGAGGCAAAGGACTTGCCTTGGAGTGGATTATCCTGCTTTTTAAACAACTAATGTTATTACGAAAATAATCAATCAATGTTACCGGTTACCCAGCAGTCGTTATTCAGGAATATTTGACCGTAGAATGCCTGAAGCGAGCAATCAGAATCAAAAGAACTTGGATAATTGTTTATTTTCATTCTGTTCTAGAGAACTTATTGTAGCCCATGGATAGGCCTGTTGGTCCATCTGATGTATGGCTTCCCGTGTATGTTCAGTCCCTTAGCATTTACAGTATATTAGCTTTACCAGGAAGGAAATGAGAGGAGATATCCCTTTATCTGGAGGATATAAAGTGCATTTAACACATCCTGTGGTCAAAATGTGCAATTTGCATACTATTCATCAAACAAGTGACAGTTTGTAAGATGTTTTGAATACCATTTGCATGCCATTGACTTTCTTTTTGCTTTGTTTAGAGTGCTACATGTTTGCATAATCATGTCTTTCTTGTATATTTAATCAACCAGCAAGCTGTTGGCACTTCCACTTATAATACGGAATTAAAATTTCAAGAGCACAATGCTGGTTAGATGGCATTAAGCTTAAGTTTTATGGGAAGAATTGAACTGGAGGGAGACAGATGCAGAAAGGTGTAGACAAGGTTGCTGTAGCTGATGTAACAGACTGGCAGGTTTGTCATAGGCAGACCCTTCAGGGATAAGTCTATTTTTGCTCGTTTGGAATTGAAGGGCTGTGGGCATGTAGATGGCAACCTCAAGGTTTGCCTCAGAGACTTTTGTCAGGGATTTCTCATTGGATTTTACCAGGGCCTGGGTCTTTAACTAATTGGCCATGGAGCACAGCAGTGTGGGACAGACAGCCCTCCCTGGGCTAAACATGACTTTTTTTCATGATTTTCATACCTAGGTATCATCTTTGGTTGTTTTTTTTACCCATTTCATATGAGCTGCTTTGCACACAGTAAAAGGAAATCAAAATACTAAGAACACTACCAGTAAGAACAGCCTCTCCTAGAACATGCATCCATCCTGTCAATATTTATTCATTCCATCTGTAAGGTTTTTAGATTAAATAATATACGAGCACACAACTGAAACTCTTGCCTTCATCTTTCACAGACATTGCATTTTGACCGAGCGCTGTCAGCCGAGCAGCCTGCAGGCGATAAATCAGTGGGAGACCTCCCATTTTGGGTGAGGTGTTCTAAGAGCCAAACCCACAAGCAGTCTTACATTGTTAACTCACGCACTCAGGGCAACCCAATAAAGCTTTTACAACCATTATTCTGCATGAAAAATACAGTGAAATCTGAATGGGATTTTAATAATAGGATGTTGCAAAAACATTTTCATTAGTTTTCATCTCAGTACAGGAGTCATTTCTCCCTTCCACTGCATGGAGTGCTGCTGAAGTACACCATAACCTCTGGAACTTAACCGTTCTACTGTGAAAATAAAATTAAGTTAAATGATTATCTTAACTGGATCAAATAATAAGAAACTAGGCACACAAGGCTGTGTATTGTACCATAAAACCAGAATGAAAATGGGACAATTTGCAGACTGCTCCGCATTAACTGGGTTCTTTTCTCTTCTTATTGTCCTGGCATGAGAACTGTGAATGTGTAGACTATGTAAGGGCTATGTTTGGATGATTGTTCCATTTTAATCATGGTAGCTACTCTTGTCAAGCGTTTCATCTATAGGATGTGAAACAGAGTACACTTGAGCGATCCGCTGAATTCATGTGGACCTGACCCCGTGTTACAGGGGAGTAAAGAGCGGTGGTGAAAGAAAGCAAGCAGAGATGAGAGGAGGAGGAACCTCCAAACATAAAGGAGTGGCATGGGGAAATGTGAAATCAGACTAAATGTTCAGACAAGACCCACATGGAGCTTCCTTTAATGAGGCTGGGCCGAGTCAATGCCCTCTTTGTGTTTTACGGTTCTGGGCATGTGTACGGAATGGAAAATGACAGTTAAGCCAGATCATTTCCTGTCTATTATCTACTATTTCGACAAAAAAGTTGCGAGGGCCAGACATGAAGGATCGCCTACTGCTTATCCATGGTTCCCTCCGGTCTCCTGGTCAGAGGACTGGGCGCTCGTTCCCCTGGCCCCTAATGAATGTGTGCTGACCCCCCTCAGCCTGGTGTAAGAGGGCCCTGAGGAGCTGAGCGACTGAGCGCTCTGTCGTAGTGACTACACAGTGAAAATCAGCCTGGCTGCACACGTGTGGGTGTACAGAGCGTACTCTTCAACTGATGCAGAATATTCCAGTACAATTCCAAAAAGGAAGAAAAATGTAGATTGGGTCAAAGTTGGGTGAATAATGTATTTTTCTAAATTGTATTAGGGTTAATGCCTGTAATGCACTTTTTATTATATTAGTGTTACAGTAGATCACGCTTGGGGTTTTTACCAAGGCCTGCCAAGGATGACTACCCCAAAAAGTTCTAGTGGAAATAAGTGCTTTGAAAAGGCTCTCTGTGTTTGTGGTGCTGTTATCGGGTTTTAAGTGTTTCAGAAGGGCATGACTCACTAGCTGATTATGAGGGGAACCATTCTGCTCAGTGTCTTTTGATGGAATGTTTTATGCGTTCCAAAACATGTTCATCATAGGCTAGTGCATCTCTCCTCCGAAGCAGGACATGAGATTACTCTGTTGGGAAAGCACAGCATTTTACGGTATTGGTCTCATTGTTTTGACTAGAAACACCTCCAGAAATGTTTTTTGGGCTCATTCCAATTGTTTATTTAATCAATGCTTGGTCCTCATCTGATCCAGAAATCAATTGGAGGACCACCATCTTTAAGGACATTTCAAACCCTTTAAATGCTCCATTGAGGAGCCAGGAGGCTTCAGTAGGATGCTTCTGCAAGGATACACTAGTGTGTCCTCAGCACTTTGCAGTTGTTGAATACAAAAGCTATGAGGACCAACTGAACACATGCACTGAAACTGAAAAAAAATCAATTTAACCACCGCTTTAACTTCAGCCTTTAAATTTTTGCCTGAAAAATCACAGGTTTCCATTAAAAAATGAGTTTCTATTCAGTTCCTTTTACAATAATTGTATTAGCTGTGGATGTAATGGAAACTACAGATCTTTTGGCTATGAAAATATCTTTGGATAGTGAATAATGTATTTAGTTTGGTACTCTTTCAGTGACATTGACACTTTATGTAAGATCTTAAGCTGAGGTCATTTGCTTGAATTATAAACCTTGGTTCAAAGGTATCTCAAGTATTTTAGAAGTTTTAAGTGAAATATCTAGCATTATTGAAGTGTAGGAAAAATGTAGTGGAATTTTCATTTGTGAAATGTTCTGGTAATGTATTTTTTCTCTTGACTTTTACTGAGCAAGGGGTCAAGGTATTGACATTAATTTACTATTTTCAAGCGTTCCGTGTTGTTGGGAATCTTGGATCTTTTTCTAACATTTGAATTTAGGATTGGTCCTTTTGATGACCTGGGATATAGTGGTAGAAAAGGAGCACAATGTACATTCAAAAAGTGCACACATTTTTGCATCTGTCTTTTGGCTGTAACATATCATTCTGTGGCAACAGCATGGTGTAATTTTAGAACAAAGTGATTTTCAAATCCTAACTGCATATGTGAATGGCCAAATCTAAAACCAGGTCTTCCTCAGAGAATTTCTGAATGAAAATACAGCTTATCAGTTGCACGACTTTGAAATGTGTGGAAATCATGTGCCCAACCCAGAGCTTTTTAAATGTAAACGCCCCCTTCATTTCTCTTATGTTTTTGACATTTTTTGAAGGTTCACAGGGGGCAAAGACAATTTGGCCTTCCCTAAAGGCAATTTATGTGAAATATTATGCAGAGAGCTTTGTGGAATGGCATGACGGCTTTAGTCATGGGTGTTGCTTTTTATTATTTTTTGGAGATGGTTATAAGCTGTTCCACAATTGTGTAACTGTGAGCAGACCATAGGAAACAGCTGTGCAATTTCTCTATAAATGAAGAGCAATGCACCAACATAACCCTTCCTGCATATCCTCAAAAAGATAGAAGATATTGCGGGAAGGATTACAGATGCAGGAGGCTCCAGAATTATTGGCACTGCTACCTGCCAATGCACAAAAAATACTTTTACAAACAACACCATGACTCAAAGCATACCTCAATATCCACACAGAAATGGTTCTGTGACAATAAAATCTATGTTCTGCAGTGGTCATCTCTGGTGCCGGACCTCAATCTAATCATAAACCTGTGGGCTTAACTATAGAGGGCAGTTGATGTGCACAAACACAATATGAAGGATCTTGCTAGGATCTGCATAGAGGAATGGCCGAAAATCCCTCCAAATGTGTTGGTGAATGAGAAGTATCAATTGTACAGTGCTTTGGATAAAGGCGCTATATAAATGCCAGCCATTTACCATTTAATCATGGTAAAACAAAAGGACAGGTTCATTACATTGATATCTGATGGTGTCTAAAACAGAATACTCAGACCAGTAGCATTTGCCTCTTTTGGAAGAACATACTCCTGTATGTACTGGCCAAATTGCCCTCATAGTTCTAGTATTGTTTGCCTTAACATATCAGAAGAGTGTTATTCTTCACGTTGGGTCTGCATTATGTGAACACGAGCCTGTCTTCTCTCTACAGCTTGGGCTCCCTTCTTAGACCTCATTCACTGAGGTGGGATAAGATGAGCATAACCAGTGATGAAGTCAACTTCCTGGTTTACAGATACCTCCAAGAATCAGGTAAGGCAATCTCCAATTCTCCAAGTGGGAAAATGTGGAAGGTACATTGTGAAGTTTCAGCGGTTGATCGACTGATTTATTGATTGGTTGCCTGTAGAGTGCCAATGTAGGCTAGTTCTCTTGAGTGGTCATATAAATACATAGTGTGTTGGCTGGCCTGCTTTTGGGTAGCACTCTTAGTAATTCATAAGCTGGTGATGCACGCTGTTTTCTGACCTGAGTTTTTATATATATATAATAATAATAATAATTTTGAAATCTTTGGGTGTAATTCACTTCACACAATTTTTTTTACTACCATAAATAAACCTTACATAGTATGCTGTTGCTTGTCATCTGTTTTCCATCTGAAGTAAAGTACTGCATAAACAGAGAATGTAATTATATCATTGATCTAATAAGTAACATAATTTACTGCTGCCTGACAAAACGAGCAGAATTAACCTTTAATCCCAGCCAATCTGTTACTGGCTTGTACACTAAATCATCCACTGGCAGTTCAGCGCTAATTGTGTTTAATTGAATACAAAAAGGATGCAATGTACTCGAAAACAAATGAACAGTGTAAAATGTTGATTTTTACACAGATCATATTTCCCCATACTCCATCATAAATGCAGGCAGGTACAGTACCCTCTGGCACTGGAGAGCAGTGTTCTGCTTTATTGAGCTGTACTGCTCTGTTTAGTATTAAATGGTTGTGATTCACAGTATGATTAATGATCAGGATACACTGGAGCCAGCACTGATGGGTGTGGGAATGTGAGAAACAAATAATGTGTGATCATGTACAAAATCAACACACGTGCGATGCTTGACTAATGACAATCTTGTCGTACTCATTAGCATATTGTTCTTTGAAGTATCTTTGAGTATAAACAGGGGTAGGTTGTCGGGGTGCAAACCTGTAAGATCGGTCCGTGTGCCTGGGCATGTCTAATGGATGGCCTGTTTTAATTAAATACCTTGTGGCCACAGGTTTTGACTGTACGGGTGGGTGCACTGGTTATCTAGCCTTTACTTTGTGAATTGTGTATCGTCTCCCTTGAAAACATCGCTGCGTGCTGCCACAACAAACACTCCCTCCTCCAGTCAGCACGCTCATGGACAAATCTGACGTATTCTTTCTGAAAGTGAGATCTTTCTGCCAGTACATCCCAATACCAGACCAAACACCAAACCGGTTTGGGTCGAGAAAAAGAATGTGAATTGTGGGGAAAAAAAGCACCACGGTCAGGTCTGGACAGCTGAATCCAGAGTGGCGGACACCCAGCACTATGTACTTTTGTTATAAAAGAGCAGAGCAGGTAGAGACAGTTGTTCCATAGATGTTGTGCATCTATGCACCGTATTGTATTATGTCTTCCATGGCCAGTCACCCCTGCCTAATCAGAGGTTTAAAGAGAGCTTATATCGCCTGGCCCCTAAAAGCAATGAGAAAGATGAGTGTTTTTATAAACATTTGTAGTGGTTTGTTATGTCTGTGCTACTGCGGTGCATGTTTGTGTATGATATGACCATTTATGTTGATAATTCCTTTGTGTAGGTATGTGGTTAGGGTTGCTATATCTCATGTCAACCTGAATGAAATGTTCAGTTTCGTGTTCAATCCCACCTGCATTAGCCTGTTATGTCTGGTGTGTGTGTGTGTGTGTGTGTGTGTGTGTAGTGTGTGTTTGTGTGAGTGTGAGTGTGTGTATTTTCATGGCTGCCATGTCCCTGTGCCTCCAGGTTTCTCACACTCAGCCTTCACCTTTGGCATGGAGAGCCACATCAGCCAGTCCAACATCAACGGCACGCTAGTGCCCCCTGCTGCCCTCATCTCCATCCTGCAGAAGGGCCTGCAGTACGTGGAGGCTGAAGTCAGCATCAATGAGGTAAGACCATGCGGCACACTGACATTAAGTCACATCCAGAAGTCTATGCTGCTGTGGTCACCTTGAGGAGCGTACCTCCATTTGACTGGCTTTAGTAACACTGGCCAGCTGCCGCACAGAGCAACTCTCAATTGTCACTGGCGTCGCCCAATGCAGGGAGGGCTGGCTTGGTCCGGATTACACGGCTCATTGCTCACTAGCGCCCCCCGTTGGCTGATCAGTCCGCTGTGGTACAGCTGTTGAGCAGCATATGAAGTGTCTTTATTCACCTTTCGTCTGTGCGATCCTGACTGACGACTCCTGTGTGATAGCCAGTGGCGGCAGACTTCATGCGCTTTGGAGGAAAGCGTACGCTTGTCTGCACTCTCCCAAATTTGATAGGAGAGCATGCGGCTCAGCGGTTCAGCGCTGCCGATAATTATGATTGAGCTTTCCAGATTGGGGAAATAATGTGGAGAAATCATTATGTCTTTTCTTAATTAAAAAAGAAGAAGAATTTCCCCATGACTGTAATATGCGTATAATATTGCATATAATATTGAGTACCGCGGTGATGTACTGGTTGCGGATGTAAAAATCCCGTTCATATTCGCCATAGGGAATTAGATTTGTATACGAGTATGTATTAAAAGTAGAAGGTAGACTTACCAGATTGTGAAACGGTAGTGTATGCTCATTTAGAAGCCATCAATCAGTCTTATTTAAATTTTTTATATATTTAAAAAAAAATCCTGGCTAAGTACGAGTTGTTAGCACAGAGATGTCCACTACTCCAAGTTTCGCGGGTGAACTATGAACTATGAACTATGAACTATGAACTATGAACTATGAGCTTCCATCGGTTAACAACGTGATCCACTCCACCATGAACCGACACTGCGATATATACAAGAAAGCACTAAATATGAAATGTAACTAACATAAAATATACACGATTACTATCCATTTAAAACGTAAAAGTGAGTGGACAGCGATTTGATTACATCGTCCACAATGCTTTATGGGATGCGTAGTTCATTCCCATTAAGTATTGTTTTTAAGTACACAGTCTTGTACCTTTGCCTGTTTTCTGTTTATGAAGATTTTTTTCTTCATGATTCATTTGGTACCCGGATGGTTCGGTTCATGGCTTAAAACACTTTAGCTAGGAACTTTCTGAAATGTCTATGGCAAAAATGAATGGAACTATAGGGGTGGGCAAAGACTACAGCACCTCCGTACTCTACAGCGTTCATCCAGTTTGACCCTTATTGACCTTAAGTGTGCAGTGCAGTAAGTGTGACCGGTGTCACTCCCGACAGGATGGCACAGTCTTTGACGGCCGGCCGATCGAGTCTCTGTCCCTGATCGACGCGGTGATGCCGGACGCCGTGCAGAGCCGTCAGCAGGCGCTGCGCGAGAAGCTGGCACAGCAACAGGCCTCGGGCGCCATGGCAACCACCTCAGCGCTCGCCCAGCAGAGTGTGCTGAAGAACAGGGAGGCCTCTGTGAACGGCGAGGAGAACGGCACGTACACCATCAGTAAGGGAGCGGGGCGAAACTCACTTTAATGTACTGCGCTGTTCCTGAACCATCAGTAAGGGAGCGGGGCGAAACTCACTTTAATGTACTGCGCTGTTCCTGAACCATCAGTAAGGGAGCGGGGCGAAACTCACTTTAATGTACTGCACTGTTCCTGAACCATCAGTAAGGGAGCGGGGCGAAACTCACTTTAATGTACTGCGCTGTTCCTGAACCATCAGTAAGGGAGCGGGGCGAAACTCACTTTAATGTACTGCACTGTTCCTGAACCATCAGTAAGGGAGCGGGGCGAAACTCACTTTAATGTACTGCGCTGTTCCCGAACTGCCCCAGTGTGGGTTTGTACAGTCCCCAGGCACGATATGGGCTTTGCTTTGTAATCAACAAGCGGAAAATGACCTGTTCCCTACCTCTGCTGATGTGGTTGGAGTTTCAGGAGGCTACTTAAACTTTTGTCATATTGCCCAGGAAACATAAATTCACCAACATAGATGTGAACTCGTAAAAACAGAAATAAATGAAGGAAAGAAAATCTTATTTTTCAGCGTAGTTGGTCCCAGGATTTTGAGGAATACAGTGTAGTTGTCAGAGATTGGGAGAGTGAGATACTTTGATCCATAGAAGGAAAGCAGCTGGGCGTGTCTGTGTGCTGAGACAGGAGAGTGAGAGTGTGGGGGTGTGTTTTTAGATAATCACGTGGAGGACATTTGGGCGTGTCTGTGTGCTGAGACAGGAGAGTGAGAGTGTGGGGGCGTGTTTGTAGATAATCACGTGGAACACCTTTGGGCGTGTTTGTTGATAATCACGTGGAGGACGTTTGGGCGTGTTTGTAGATAATCACGTGGAGGACGGTTGGGTGTGTTTGTAGATAATCACGTGGAGGACGTTTGGGTGTGTTTGTAGATAATCACGTGGAGGACGTTTGGGTGTGTTTTTAGATAATCACGTGGAGGACATTTGGGCGTGTCTGTGTGCTGAGACAGGAGAGTGAGAGTGTGGGGGTGTTTTTAGATAATCACGTGGAGGACATTTGGGCGTGTCTGTGTGCTGAGACAGGAGAGTGAGAGTGTGGGGGCGTGTTTGTAGATAATCACGTGGAGGACGTTTGGGCGTGTTTGTAGATAATCACGTGGAGGACGTTTGGGTGTGTTTGTAGATAATCACGTGGAGGACGTTTGGGTGTGTTTGTAGATAATCACGTGGAGGACGTTTGGGTGTGTTTGTAGATAATCATGTGGGGGACGTTTGGGTGTGTTTGTAGATAATCACGTGGAGGACGTTTGGGTGTGTTTTTAGATAATCACGTGGAGGACGTTTGGGTGTGTTTGTAGATAATCACGTGGAGGACGTTTGGGTGTGTTTGTAGATAATCACGTGGAGGACGTTTGGGTGTGTTTGTAGATAATCACGTGGAGGACGTTTGGGTGTGTTTGTAGATAATCACGTGGAGGACGTTTGGGTGTGTTTGTAGATAATCACGTGGAGGATGTTGAGATGGACGGGGATGTGGAGATACCGGCCAGCCAGGCGACTGTGCTGCGGGGACATGAGTCTGAGGTCTTCATCTGCGCCTGGAACCCTGTCACCGACCTGCTGGCTTCTGGGTGAGCAAGTGTGAATGTGTGTGTGCATGTGTGAGTGTCTGTGAGTGTCTGTGAGTGTCTGTGAGTGTCTGTGAGTGTCTGTGAGTGTGTGTGAGTGTCTGTGAGTGTCTGTGAGTGTCTGTGAGTGTCTGTGAGTGTCTGTGAGTGTCTGTGAGTGTCTGTGTGTGAGTGTGTGTGTGAGTGTGTGTGTGTGTGTGTGTGTGTGTGTGTGTGTGTGTGTGTGTGTGTGAGTGTGTGTGTGAGTGTGTGTGTGAGTGTGAGTGTGTGAGTGTGTGTGTGAGTGTGTGTGTGAGTGTGTGTGTGAGTGTGTGTGTGAGTGTGTGTGAGTGTGTGTGAGTGTGTGTGTGTGAGTGTGTGTGCGCGTGAGTGCGCGTGAGTGCGCGTGTGTGAGCGTGTGTGAGCGTGTGTGTTAGTGTGTGTGAGTGTCTGTGTGTGTCTGTGTGTGTGAGAGTGTGTGTTAGTGTGTGTGTGTTAGTGTGTGTGAGTGTCTGTGTGTGTGAGAGTGTGTGAGAGTGTGTGTTAGTGTGTGTGAGTGTGTGAGTGAGAGTGTGAGTATGTGAGTGTGTGAGTGTGTTCTGAGTGATAGTCTCTCTGTCTCTCCTCAGCTCGGGCGACTCCACCGCACGGATCTGGAACCTGAGTCAGAACGGCGTGAGCGGTGGCAGCTCCACCCAGCTGGTCCTCCGTCACTGCATCCGGGAGGGGGGCCAGGACGTCCCCAGCAACAAAGACGTCACCTCCCTGGACTGGAACGTGAGCGCCCCGTCGTGGCAGGCTTTTCCGCTGCTCTCAGTGATGTCACTTATGAAATATGAGCTCAATCAACTTCTCTACCCCTACAGAGTGATGGGACACTCCTAGCAACTGGGTCATACGATGGCTTCGCCAGGATATGGACAAAAGATGGTATTTTCTTTATCCCTCCATTTCATTGGCTCATGAAATCATCAGCCTTGGTTGTCTGTGATCATTTTTGTGCTGGTCTCCATTGGCAAGAACAAGCTGTAGTTTTGTCTAGAGAGGAGAAATATAATCAAATCTCTGTACTTGTGCAGGTAATCTGGCCAGCACACTGGGGCAACACAAAGGTCCTATATTTGCCCTGAAGTGGAACAAGAAGGGAAACTGCATCCTCAGTGCTGGAGTGGACAAGGTTGGTTGCCATGGCAGGGTTCACAGGAAGTCGCAGTACTGTGTTTCACTTGTTTGTTGCGCTGGTTTGGAATTGCCATTTTGTGCTTCTCAGTACCGCATACCAGGAGCACCGCTGTTAAGTACAGGTTGTTTTTGTACTTTTGAAGGCCACTGTCAGCATTTCCATTATTAGCATCTGGCTTGCTGCTGGCACCGAAACAGACTTCACATTCTTCACAGTGAATTGCTCTTGGAATGCAGTTGTAGAGGTTTTTTTTGTTGGGAAGCACCACTAAAGTGCTGCTCACACAGCCGTTTATATATGAAATGAATAAAGATTTTCTGGATACATGTTTGTGAGGGCATTTCCACAGTGACATTATGTGCCCATTTTTCCAGACCACGATCATCTGGGATGCACACACGGGCGAGGCCAAGCAGCAGTTCCCTTTCCACTCCGGTATGTCACGACATGAGAGACCAAACTGATATCTGATAACTAATATTAATTTAAAGAGCAAGTATATATATATGCTATTTGCCCATGTTATTAGGTTGGAACAATAAAAGTTAGTCATCTGGAGTGTACGGTGGCCCCAGCGATGGTGTGGGTAAAGATGGCATAAGGTGACCCGAAGGTGATTGAGTTTAGGGTTAGGGTTTTGATGAAGATTGCGTAAGATGATGCAGAGACGGGGTTGGTGATGAGCCCATGTCCGTGCCCATAGCTCCCGCCCTTGACGTGGACTGGCAGAACAACACCACCTTCGCCTCATGCAGCACGGATATGTGTATACACGTCTGTCGCCTTGGCAACGACCGGCCCCTGAAGACCTTCCAAGGACACTCTGTGAGAGCAGCCACTCTGTGTCTGTCTGTGTGTGTGTGTGTGTGTGTCTGTGGGGTGTGTGTGTGTGTGTGTGTCTGTGGGGTGGGGTGTGTGTGTCTCTCTGCGTGTGTCTCTGTGGGGTGTGTGTGTGTGTGTGTGTGTGTGTGTCCATGTGTCTGTGGGGTGGGGTGTGTGTGTGTGTCTGTGGGGTGGGGTGTGTGTGCCTGTCTGCGTGTGTCTCTGTGGGGTGTGTGTGTATGTGTGGGTTTGGCTCCCAGTCCATGATTAAACCCTGGCCTGTGTGTATGTTGGAAGTCTATTACCCTCCTGAGCCCTGTGCCAGGCCCTGCCTAATGGCTCTTGTCTTTCAGAATGAAGTCAACGCCATTAAGTGGGACCCGTCGGGCATGCTGCTGGCCTCCTGCTCTGATGACATGACCCTGAAGGTGAGGCTGCTCGCTCAACACGACATGGAGCTACCCAGTCCCCTGCTCTTATGCCTCATCTGGACAAAAGTAGTACGATGTTGTTTTATGTTTTGTGCTTTTAATTCTGACAAAGATTGTCTTTTTTCTTTAGATATGGAGTATGAAGCAGGACACCTGCGTACATGACCTTCAGGCTCACAGTAAAGAGATCTACACCATTAAATGGAGTCCCCCCAGCGCCAACATCATGCTGGCCAGGTGGGGGCGCCATGCTGCTCGTGGAGATGCTAAACGGGTTGATGCTACTTCTGGGGGAAACAAACCACATTGTGGGGCAGCAGGGAGAACAGGGAGTCCTACAGTCAGATGATTCCAGCATGTTCTGGAGCACCCCAGTCAGGAAAGATGCTCTTCAGTGATGTGAGCTGAGCCCATTTGCCTAAACATCACTATTTAGAGTCAGGTCACCGTCGTTTATCAATTATGTCATGTCTGAGTTGGCAATTGTTGGGTCTATTGCTGTCAGGTTCTGGGCAGCCCCAGACCAAAAGGTTTGGGACACAATTTTGTTGATCTAGGAGGGTAGCCATTGTCTTAAAACCTAATTATAGATATTAATTAATTTCAGGATTATTTTTAAATTATTGGTTCCGTTTCTGTTCTGCCAGGTTAGGCCCGAGCTAGTGCTAGCTTCCTTTTAGAGACACTCTGCCAATTCTCACTCTGCCAAATCACTGCAGACATCTCGCTGTGCTTGATTGCGCACAACGCGTACTTGATTGTCTCTCTCACATGAAAGATGAGTTCTTGAATCTAAACTGGAGTGACACTGGTGATTCAGTGGTGCAAAACAAAAGATGCAAAGGCCAGGGAGGAACACAGAGTCTGGCCAGAAGAAAGGTCGCGTGCAGTAACAGTGCAGTAACCGCGGTCGTGTGCTGTAACAGCGGTCGCGTGCAGTAACAGCGGTCGCGTGCAGTAACCTCAGTCGTGTGCAGTAACAGCAGTCGCGTGCAGTAACAGCGGTCGCGTGCAGTAACAGTGCAGTAACCGCGGTCGTGTGCAGTAACAGCAGTCGCGTGCAGTAACCGCGGTCGTGTGTGCTCCCCGCAGTGCCTCCTTCGACTCGACCGTGCGCCTGTGGGACGTGGAGCGGGGCGCGTGCATCCACATGCTCACCAGGCACCAGGAGCCCGTGTACAGCGTGGCCTTCAGCCCCGACGGCAAACACCTGGCCAGCGGGTCCTTCGACAAGTGCGTCCACATCTGGAACACCACGGTGAGACTCCCCCGGCACGCCGTTCACCACGCGGGCTGAAGCCTCTTCATCCACAGGAACACCGAGGAAGACGAGTACTTACCAAGCACACAATCACCGCACAGGATACCATGAATCCTGACCCCAGTGTGGCATTTATAGCTGTTTTTGCTTTTTTCTATGCCATGAGAATTCTATAATTACATTACAGGGATTCACTTATTTGTGATATTTCTGTTAATGTTGCTGTTGTATTATGTATATTATTATGATTTAATTAAGTTGCAACCATATGGGCACTGAAGATATATTAAATTAAAATGAGTGGGGTCAGTGCACATATATTTTAATCTTTAATATAAATATCCATCTGTGAGTAAAATATAGCATATGTAAGTTTCAGTTGAGAATTAAAATGTTTGTTGTAGAAAGAGTCCCGAAAGAAGGAAAACTGCAGTTTAAATGCGTTTTTAAAAAGAAGAGAGGATGGTAAAGTAATGGGAAAGAGGCTTCCTCCTGCATTGAGTGCCCTCTGCAGTGCCTGACGGTGATTTGGTGGTGACACTGTGCTGTTGTGTTTCAGAGTGGGGCCCTGGTTCACAGCTACAGGGGGACAGGGGGAATCTTTGAGGTGTGCTGGAACAGCGCGGGGGACAAGGTGGGGGCCAGTGCATCAGATGGATCGGTAAGTTGGCCCAAGATGCTATCACAGTAATTCAGCATTTCAGCCTGAGCAGTTGTGTCCCTGCTGAGTGCTAGTGTGCTTTATCTTGGAGGAGGGTCCAGACTGGGGAAACAAATGAATATGTCTCAATCTGTAGTGGTCTTCTTTCTTACACTGGGCAGTAAAGGCAGTTCTGTTCAAATGGAACATGCCTGGATTACTATTCTGAAAATACATTTAATTTTTAAAACCGTTTTGAAGCTGTCTCACACAGGCCTAAAGGGCGTTGTTTTCCAGAAAGACACAGAAGAATTGAGCACGTTAATAGTTTTTTTTCATCTCTCCTTTACAGGTGTGTGTCCTTGATCTTCGGAAATAGCATTTTGATGGCAATTTTGAAGATTGAGCCATAGCAGTGATTTTGGAGTTGGGACTGTAAACCATGTGGCAAAACGCCTTGATGGTTTCTGAAATCGCTGTCACCAGAACCACGTGAACATTCTTTCCCAACGGTGAAGGCAGACCTTGCGCGCAGGCGCCTCCATCTGGATGTTGTGGGGGAACGTCAAAGGCTCAAACAGCTGTGCCAAAAAAAATCCTAGTCCTTCTAAACCAAATAAGAGTTCCCTCTCTGAAGACAAGGGGGTTCAGCTGCTCAGTCATTGTCTGTCAGTTAAAGGGCCAACCGGCAAATCAGTAATCCAGTCCTCAGGAGTGTTGGGCACAGACCACAGTGAGACAATGTAGTTACCTGGGAGCTGGATAAACATGCTGTTTTATCAGTCCAGAAAGTCACACAAGAGACGGACTACAGCTACCTTTTCTTGGCCCTTGGTGCTAAGGGTCTCCGTGCTGTCTGGCGCTGAGACTCGAGAGGTTTCGCAGAGGGTCGAGGATGGTCAAAGTCAATGAAAACCACCTGTGATTAGTTTTGGGAGTTGGATGGTTGGTTGCCTGGATGGGGTTTCAAAATAAAACAAAAATGTTTTATATTTACAACTTGAATAGATAGAGCTGGACAGACTGCCTTCCTAAGAGTGCGGTCTTTTGAAAGCTACAGTGAAGGTCTCAGACATGTGTTGATTGAAGGATGCAATGGTTAAACACCCCCATTCTTTTGGAGAATGGCTTATTCCATGTGCCCATGGTACTTTCCTTCTCTCAGTGAAACCAGGAAGGCAACAGCTTTTAAAAAAAAATATATATATATATTTTTTTAAACTAATAGCAGCATATTGGCAGCATAAGTAGCTAGGTCAGTAATATAGATGGAGATAGATAAGAATACATTAAAGAAAAACTGCCTCTGAAAAAGTATGCACACAACATCTGTGGTGGGCGGAGCTGAACCTGCTGGCCGACCTGCTGTTTGCAGTCTCGGAGGCAGCTGCTGCCTGCCAGGCATCACTGAAGGAAGGAAGGTACCATGGGTATTCTGTGTACACTGACTGGGATCGGTTTAGTTTTAGTTGAACTACTGAAGGGCTTTGCTTGATACGAGTCACTTTGTTCAAGCATTCATGCCCTGATCAGGAAATTACTTTCTTTTTTTTTTCTTTTTTTTTGAACAGGTGAATGTCCATGCTGACAAATCACTTTACTATCTCCCTTATAGAAGTAAATGTAATGAATGTAAAGATTTTGTAAATTAGATGGATGCGCACATTTATATACTGTGTATATGTGTTATATACAGTACACATTACTTTCATCCTTGAGCCTCAGTGCTCTGGGATTCTTTGCAAACACTGACCGATGACTTGGCCGTTTCGGTGTTGTTAGGTTATCCAGCTCCGCTTGCTTGTGTGTGGTGCCGCCTTGTGGGGCACAGAGGTACAGCAGGGATTCACAGTTCTGGCAGTCCAAACGGGTCTGCGGGCTCATTCCGGTCACTTCTATACCTCCTTGTTTTTGACTGATCCAGACATTGATTGAGTTCCAGCTCTTTAAGGGCATTCCAACCCATTAAATGCTCCTTGAAGGAGCGAGGAGCTAGGAGGCAAATAATTATTGAGCAAGGAACCATGTTGCTTGCTTCCTTTCCTTGCCTCCTTGGATGAATGGAGGTAGGAGCAAGGAAAAGAGGTGGGGAAAGTAAGCAAGTGGGTACAAATAAGTGATTGAAAAGAGCCCCTTGTCTCATTTGGATAAGTGGAGAGGTGTTGAGATTAGTCAGCCATCTTGTGACAGGAAGTAATCCTGTTATGACCTTTGCAGGCTGCAGTCGGTCAAGGTGAAATCCTGTTTAATCAGACGGACACTGAATGTTAAGCAGCCCTCTGCTGATGTCCTTTACAGCTTGGATCAGATCAACTTTAATCACGAAGTGGAGGCTCTCTGACCTGCGGCCAGCCAGATTGAGGTCAACGGAACCATTCTGAGCCGTAATCGCATTCCCCATTTGGGTTATCGTTATGTTTATCCTCATTTGTGACCCTCGCAGGTTATTTTTGTGTATCTGCCGCGTTGCTCATTTCAGATCTTGTGAAAACACGGATGAAACGCATTTCCACACGGCTTAGCTCAATTCAACTCATCAGTTACAGCCTTTGGGAGTCGAGCACATTATCCATTTCTCCTTGACTTGGGTTCAGTCCAGTAAATGGTAAAATTGAAGTAAAGTGCACTTTCTTCCACATTCTTCCTCCAGTGGATCTGTCCATCCATCCGTCTATTATGCAACCCACATCCTAGCACGCATTGAGCAAGAGGCAGAAATAGGAAAAGGGCACCCACACTATTCACTCACACACTTCCTCCAGTTAGCCTCACCTGCTTGTCTTTAGACTGTGTGAGGAAGCTGGAGTATCCACAGGAAACCCACACGGACACGGGGAGAACGAACTCACAGAACAGAAAGGCTCCACTCTCCACTGCCTGCTGGGGGTTTGTTCTCATCATTACCTGTCATTTTTTTTTTTTTTTTACACATTTATTATTTTCAAGGTTGCGTTCGGTTCACGCTGGCCTCAGAAGCTGAGAGCCGCTGTCTGGTTTCCACAATCGTTACGGTCTGTGTCAGACCGAGGAGGCCAGCAGATGGCGAGATGTTCTGAGTCCCCGTGTAGAACGTGTCCCACGACTGCACGGCTCCACCCCTCCCCCCTGTCACCAGGGCAACACATGGAGATGCTACCCCGTGAAGCTAAATAAATCACTCTATTTTGATAACAGAAACCAGTGTCTGTCTCTTCTCTCATTTTTGATGACATCATTTTGTGATGAATCCAGCAGAACAAGTGATTGTGTGACTAGTGGAGTTTTGCTTTTCAGGGATTTACAAGTCCAATGGATTTGCTGAATTACCACAGATGTCAACATGCATGAAGTGTACATGTCACATGGCCCAATGGTTCAGAGCGACATCAAACGCCTAGGTGCAGGGCTACTCAACTCCAGGTCCTGGGGCCTACAGTGTCTGCAGACATTTGCTCCAACCATGCAGTACACCACCTGATTTAACTCATTATGTTTCCTGCTTGGTTCAGGAAGGAAGGTCATTGGTGACATCAGGTGCTGTAGTATGTGGCTGGAACAAATACCTGGAGACACTGCAGGACCTGGAGTTCAGTGGCCAGGTCTTTCTACACATATGGTATTACTTCACACACCTCTTAAACAGAAGGGAACAGACAGGATGTGTAGCCACTAGCCAGAGGAAAACATGACCACAGCCATAAAAATGAAAAATAAAACGCATCATGGGGGGGGGGGGTCACTCTCTTTAAATCAACCATAGCTTACTGGGGCAAGATTCCTGTGATTTCAGGAAAGTCTAATCAAATTCAATCTAATTAGAGAACACAAGCATAGATTTATAACATAAAAATGTGAAGCTCTGGCCTTCCTCTTTTTTGTAGGATGAGAGATTTTTGCTCAGTCAAGGAGCCTTCTTTAAGAGACTTGCTTGTGTAATGGAAATACTAATTGGGATGGCAGTGAAAGTTTTTACAGGGATCCCCTTGTTTTAATGAGTCTTGTTTCTGCCTTGGTTTCCCTGTGTCATTTCTCAAAGTTTAAGAAATATAATATTACAGGCTACACTTACTGATCCAAACCATAAAACAAAATAAAATCATAATTTGGTATTTCCAACACAGATGTATGCAGGACTTTTCAAGACCAGAATAAATTAAGGATTTCTTAAACTTTTAGTGTTAAACCCTGTAGAATTACAGCAAAGCGTATTCCAAGTAATCAAAAAAGTATCAGGTATAAAGTATGCAGGTTTAAGATTGAAATTAAACAATTCTTGCAAAGTGAGTGCAACAATGTATTTACAGGTCTGATAAATATGCAGCAAACTCCACAATCTTGGATTTGTAGTAACTGATTAGCAAGTTGCCTCACATTTTGTGAAAGAAGAGCCTTGGACTCTGTTCCTAATACCGCCACTGTGCTTTTGAAGAGACCCTGACCAAAGGAAGACCTCAGGTACTGTCGTTTGTAGTATATTGGGAACCATGGCCTGTATATTGTGTGCACATCCACAGGAATCTACTGAAACAGATTTTTTTTTAAGAATCCAGGTAATGTGAAACACAATGTATGTTTAGAGAATATGATGATGTTTTCCGAATGGTAACTAGGTACAGTTAGGTTGTGGTTGAACCTGACTTGAACGATTGTGTATACCAATGTCAGAATATAATGCTATGTGGCCATTTGTGCTAGTTCTTGTAGATATGTGCCTCACATAAATTCACATTATTTGTGTTTTTGTTGCTCCTGAAGCGATTGCAGGAAGCTGTTGAGGTTTAAGAACCTGCTGTTTTTGTTAAGCTTTTAGCCTGGGGTCTGCTGTGAAGCAATTAGTGGCATTCTTTTGTGAAATTGTGAAAAATTAGATTTTATATGATTTAAGGGGGTATTCCCATGTGGTGTTCCCGGGGAAGATTTGACAGGTCAACTTTCCAGAACTCCAAAGGTCTATTTTACATATTTCATTTCTACCCTCTGGCGTTCTTGTGTGAAAGGTGTGAAAAAAGATTGTTGTGTTTTACACTATTAAAGTCCGAAGAATACATCACATAGTTTCTACATGAGCTGTTATGTTACATATAAAACCATGTGATAGCTTCACTTCTTGATTGAAGCAGTCTGGTTCCTGATATGAAAACAATACAATGAAATAAAAAGGTATCACAGCATTTCCTATTGTTTATTGCCACCTTGTGGTGTAGGGGAAAGTAGCAAAGGATTATGTCTTTACAAAAACACTGGCAAAATATTTTATTTAAAAACATAATTAACATAATTACAATTTCTGTCATGCATCCTTGCACTATCATAAGTTTAATTTCCAAATACACTATGGCCATATATTACACTTTAAAGACAGAACTGTACTCTTTTAAAACCTGTATATGCAATTAAACACTGGATATTATCCCTTTGAAAATGTGTTATGTATATAATGGAGTAATCGAGAAAGAAATGCTAAGAACGAGCAATTATAGAAAAGAACGTGCCAGAACAGGCAGTATTTGACTGACACTTCGACACAGAATGAGCAATTATAGAAAAGAATGTGCCAGAACAAGCAGTATTTGACTCAGAGACACTTCGACACAGCCCAGGCGGGGGACCGAACCGGCAACCCTCCGACTGCCAGACGACTGCTCTTACTGCCTGAGCCACGTCTCCCCTAGGTGAGTTAGCTGGTCCATGTCAGTGCTTACAGACAACGTCTTGAGTGCAGAAATGAGTTGTGTGGGTGGAACTGACACCTTGTCACACGTGTGTCTTCACGTGTAAGGCATATCACAGGGTGCTTGCCTAAAAGGGGATGGTGTACATATTTGGATGTGAACGACATGCAAAAAAAAAAAAGGACCAGCAGAGAGCCCTGAGGCAAAATTCCTGAGCAGGAAAGACTTTAAAAGGAAGTGACATCATAGATGCACTACATTGAAACAAAGGCATAATAACCAGGAAAGAGGGCAGGAATGGGTGGATGCAGTAAAATAACTACTGCAAGAATGCTTGGCAGCTTCCCACCTGCACAGCTGCACTGAAACATTCAGCAAACATTCAGCACTGAGATTGGTCTGTTAATAATGGAAGGTACATTTTGATGGTGAATATTTCAGTCAGTTTACAGACCTCAAAAGCGTGGCCACTTTCAAGAATGGACTTTCAGAGAGGGGAGAGAAATGGGGAGAGAGATTCCAGCAGGCAAGCAGAGTCTGCTGTGTACTTTTCCAATCCTCTAATGAGTGGTAGGTGACCTGTTCAGTTTTCTCTCTTCTGTATCTGTGACTATAGCAGTTATTTTTTGTTGCATGAACTGGATTGCACGTTTTCAGATGTTCAGACTTCCAGTGTTTGTGTGTTTCTTTTCTTTTTCTTGTGTTAAAGATATTGAGTCTGATTGGTCACCGCTGCATGATGCAGCCTATCATGGGCGGCTTGTGTCCGTGCGCACTCTCATTGATCAGGTAGAGTGTTCTCTTTGTGACATCATTGATTATGCAATGATTGATTACATAAAATGATATGTGCTCACCATGGGCAGATTGCTTAAGATTCAAATCTCTCAAAGAATTCATAATCTTAAAGCAGTGCACTGTAAAGTGTATTGGCAATTTAGCATATCAAATTTTGAGCCAATATAGGTATTTTGCACTTTTCCAAAATATGCTAATCAGTTTAATTCTGCCTTATTGGGCAGCCTGTAGCCTAGTGGATATGGTGCTTGTTTGTTGGTTCAAGTCCACAATAAGATCTGTCCTCCTGTTGGGCCCTTGAGCAAGGCCCTTAGCCATGCACCCATCTCCTGCTTAGTCTAATCAGCTGTAAGTCACTTTGAATAAAAGCACCAGCCAAATCACATGTAAAGTAATAATATGCTGCCATGTTAATGCTATGGAAATAATTAGGTATAATTAGGTATAATTTTGTGCAGAATCCTGTTCTGCACAAAATAAATATAAACTACAGGGCTGTAGCATGTTGTCAAAGATCTGGTGATACCTTGATGGAGAGCAGGCTGAGGCAAGCTTTAGGGCTGATCAATTGAATTTCCTGTCTTTTGAGGCTTTCAGCAAATGCAAACATTTAACTTAAAACATAATTTTTTGTAATTCATTTCCTTAGTTTTTACACCAGGAGGTTCAATTTATACTTGATAGGTAATTGTAAATATGCATTATAAATAAAATGACAATGATGTCGACGTGCAGACTGTCAGCTTTAATTTGAGAGTATTTTCATCCACATCGAATGTACATAGTGCCCCGCCATTTCCCGGCATCAAGTAATATTGGTAGTTTATAACATAATGTGGAATAAAGTAGCTGTTTTTAATATTTGGTCCCATATCCTCTGCATGCAATGACTGCTGGAAGTCTACAATGCATAGACATCACCAGATGCTGGGTATCTTCCCTGGTGATGCTCTGCTAGGTCATCATCTGCAGCCATCTTCAGTTCCTGCTTGTTTCGGGGACTTTTTTGCCTTCAGTCTCCTCTTCAGCATGTAAAATGAATGTTTAATTTGATTCAGATTCTGGGATTTACTCGGCCAGTCAAGGATTTTCCACTTTTTGGCCGTCAAAAACCCCTTTTTGCTCTGGCAGTATGTTTCAGGTCATTGTCTTGTTGCATGACGAATTGCCATCCAGTAAGTTTGGGGGCATTTGGTTTTATCTGAGCAGATAAAATATTTCTTCAGAATAGATTGTTCTACTTTTGTCTGCAGTCATATCATGAATGAAGACAGGTGAGCTCATTCCACTGGAAGCCATACAGGCCCAAGCCTTAACCTCCCTTCCACCATGTTTCACGGAAGAGGTGGTATGCTTTGGATCATCATTGGATTTTAATTTCTGAGCCTTTTGACAACCAGCTTAATTTTAATCCACACTGCTGTCTTCCTCATGTTGTCACACCCCAACAACAATCTCCAAGGGCAATTGCAATGTCTAGAATCAAGGTTAGACATCAACAGCTCACTTCTGCATTCACTAACGACACAAATGAATACACCTGCCTAACGAAACACATCTGTGGAGCCAATTGAACAAATAATTGTAGTACCTTAAAAGAGGGGGACCATGTATAAAAGGTGCTGGATTTCTCATCCGATATGGTTGAAAAAAACCCTCAAATGAAAGCTGCCAGTCTGCACTTCAACCTTATTGTCATTGTATCCTTTCAAACTCACCGCTGTGTGCTAGAGTACAGAACCAAAACAACAAAAATGTCCAATGAATTATGGTGCTCACTGTAACTGTCATAATGTACATACCATTTAGCATTATAGGAAATGGAGGACGTATTCCTGTCTGGAGGGGTTTGATATTGTATTGTAACAGACGAGCTTGTGACAGAACAGATCTCAAATGTGAACCAAGCAATAAGGCTGTTGAATAACTCCATTTTAACTATCCACCTCTCCTAGGGTGCCAGCACCAATCTGGTTTCTCTGGAGAGGGTGTCTCCTCTCCACGTGGCCTGTCTGCAGGGGCACACAGTCTGTGCAAAGTTACTGTTGGACCACGGAGCAAATGTGAGCCACTGCACCGTGTTTCTCTGCATTTCCTGCAGATTTTTTGGCAGTGAAGTAAAAGCAGCTGTTTCTGGGTGATTATAAGTACCCACACATAAGAATAGATTGCACACCAGGGCAATGCTTTCTATAAAATATATTTTCACCAGCTTCAGCAATTTCAGTTTTTGTATTCATAAAAAGAACTTGGAGCCACAAACTTCTCAAGCAAAGTTATGTGTTGTGTTTGGTGTAATTGTGATGTTAGAGGTGTTTTCTGTAAGACTGGTTTGTTGTGTGCTGAGCCAGGTGAACATCACTACAGTAGATGGGAGCACTGCGCTGTCAGAATCCTGTGGGGGGGGACACCTCTCTTGTGTCAGACTCCTTCTCCAGCATGGAAGCACACCCCATGGGCCCACAGATTCCTCTTCCCCCATCCACCAGGCTGCTGCCAAAGGTCAGAGATCACGCAGTGGTGATGGCGAGACCATGCTTCTTCAGCTGTTGAAGCTTTCCAGCCAATTGTGTTACAAATGGATTCATTTCTTGAGGCCTCAAGTGCGCACTAGTGACACCTGCTGGCAATACTATGTACTGCTGTCGAATAATCACGTACCACGTGCTGTAGTGCAGATGCGGTTTTTTGGCAGCAAAATCCTGCATACACACCTGCCCTCCAGGAGTTGTACATCCCTGGCCTAAACTGAGAGTTGTTCCAATGGACCTGTTTCAGTTCAGACTGCCTTTTCCCAAACCCCTTGGACTGAGTTGAAAGATAAAAGTTTTTATTGTATTTTTTTTTTCTTTTTTTTTAAGTGAGCGAAACAAAGCGGAAACAATTGAACAGGAGAGCCTTGAGCCCTGGTCTCCTGCAAGAGAAACAGTGGCACTAACCGCAGCACCAAATCAGCTGGGAGCAAGGGCTGCCTTTTCTGATTATGAAAATTATGTTAAGTCACTGTTAATTACAAAATGGGGAACATGGGAAAATAGAAATATAGATGTATAGTTGTAGTCTCTACCATTTTCTGGCTGGTAGTTATTTTCCTTTCTGCTTATTTCAGGATTTTTTCCTCTATTTCATTTTCGGTTTCCAGCATATCCCAGCATAAGGTTGACCATTTGAATCACCTGCAGCTCAGGGTGTGGAGATTGATCATTGAGAGCACCTTGGTGCATTCCCCTCTGTGTCAATCAGGGTTTGGAGATGCCCTTCTTTTTGGACTTAAAATGGGCAGTAAGCCACATGGGCCTGGTTGGTTTTTGATCCTACCTTCTCTTGCTGCAGTCTTCATGGCAGCAGACCAGTTTGAGCTAGGAATGCTTATCCTTCTTTAGAGAATTATTTGCTTTGTTTTCTGTCCATTTGGGGGTCTAGTATCAGGATTATGTCGCCCAGCTGAGTGAGAATATGGAAACCAGGCTCACTGGCTGGGTCAGGGCTCATTGTTGAAACCTCTTGGCTCGCCTGAATGATGGCCTAGCTCTGCAGGTGTTTATTGTCATAAAAAGTGGGGATGTTTTCCTCATTAAAGAAGCATTCGTTTGTTACCAATTTAAAGTACTTTATCCTCTCCAATAAGTGTTCCCTGTTTTGCTTTATGTGGCTGGGAACTGGTTTTCAGGCTTCCTGATCAGCTGAAGTTTGACAGTAAATGTATTGAAATAAGTATACACTCACTTCATTAGCAACACTATACTAATACTGGGTCATGGATTCCACAAGATGTTGGTAACATTCCTTTGAGATTGTGTTCCACGGTGACATGATTGCATCACACAATTTATGCAGATTTGTCAGCTGCACATTCATGCTATGAATCTCCCATTCTACCACATCCCAAAGGTGTTCCATTGGATTCTGATCCGGTGACTGGGAAGGCCACTGAAGAACATTGAACTCATTGTCATGTTCATGAAAGCAGTTTGAGAACTTTTGCTTTGTGACATGGTGCATTATCAGGCTGGAAGTGGCCATTAGAAGATGGGTACATTGTGGCCATGAAGGCATGCACATGGTCAGCAACAATACTGAAATAGGCTGTGGCATTCAAGAGATGATTGATTGGTATTAACAGACCCAAAGTGTGCCAAGAAAACATTCTTGTTTTGTATTTTGTAGTTTATTTTGATACAAAATACCCCAAATGTGAATGTATTTTCTATCAAAATACATTTTTATGTATTTTTGCCCATCCCTGGTGGTTATGGGGCTGTGGGGGGCTCATATCATATCCCAGTCCAAGAATCTCTGGATCTGTGCATACCATGCAGAGGGAGAGGGGCATACAGAGAACAGGATGCAGGGAATTACAATGTGACACACATCCTGATGAAGTACAACAATCACATCCCCTTCCCCAAATCCCTCCAAACAGACACACATCCCCTGAGATGGACTCTTTGGTGTCCCTTTGTTCCAGGTCATGTAGACTGTGTGGAGGCCCTCGTCCAGCAGGGGGCAGATGTTGACCGCCGGTCTGAATATTTGGGCACACCCCTTTACACTGCCTGTGCCAATCAGCATCTGAGCATGGTGAAGAGACTGCTTCAGCTTGGTATGACACGCTCGGTTATATTGATTTTGGTTTGTCATATTAATGCAAGTCTGTCTGTCCAACCATTACCTTGTTGGTCTTGTGAAAACTATTTTATTATAACATTTATGTTTTAAGATATTCACTTACAAATTAAAAGATTGTATTTTTGATTTACAAAATGCAAATCAATTCATTTCATTTCGCTAATGAAAATCAGTAGTTTTCACCTGAACAAACCCCCAGGGTGAGAATTGGTGAGTGTTGGGTAATGGCAGCCTGCAGCGTTCGCTGACCGGCTGTGGGACTCCCCCCCTCTAGGGGCCGATGTGAACAGCGGTAAGGGGGGAGACACCCCACTGCACCTGGGGGCCCAGCGGGACTGGCCTGAGCTGGTCACCACTCTCCTGGAGCATGGCGCCAACGCCCATGCCAGGGACACGGCAGGAAACCAACCCCTAGACCTGGCCCCACCCAACAGTGCCGCAAAGACCCTTCTCAACCAGAGAGGAGGTAGTCCATCCCCAAATAAACACTCTGTCTTAGGTAACAGGCTTGCTTGATGCAGCCTCAGTTTTTCTGGGTGTTTTGATCTGATGAATAAATGTACAAAACCCACTTGAACAGTTTTTAATGGGTGTATTGTATATGCCTAGACACATAACTGAATTATCCTCATTAAGGTCCAGCGACATGAACCTAGTTCCATATCCTTTGAGAAAGTGATTATATAAATAGTCCCAAGGGCTGTTCCATAAAAAAATACCAATGGTCTACTTTAGATTTCTTATGCGCACCCAATCGATGGTAAAAACAGAACCCCTGGGGATGCTTTGTTGTGCACACCAAATGCACACTAAATAAATCATTGTTCAATTAAATAAATATATCAATGGTCAGCTTGTCCAAGCAAGTCATTTCCTGGGGTTATTATTTTTTCATACAGATTAAATCAGTACATTTCAAAATAGCGTGAGCTTCACAGGGCAGACAAGCTGTCCAGGACCCGGCCCTAGGCCCGCCTGATGAGAGATTGACAGAAGATGGGTTAGGCAGGAATGCATTGTTAACCCCTCGCACACGCCAATGGGGTAGGAGTAAAAGCTCCCGTAAGAGGAGAAGTATATGGTAATGCTCATTTAAACAGGCGTAGGACAGTAGGAGCCCATAACTTCACGGCATAACTTATTTTACCAGACATAAGCTCTTGCTGTAGTTGCTGTTGGCATTCTAAAAGCACAACTGTCCTTCGGCAGGAGTGTCCCGCCTGGCCCAGCTGTCCCGCCTGACTGTGCGCAGAGTGTTGGGACCAGCGAGACTCTGCAAGATCAGCTCACTGTCTTTACCATCAGAGCTCAAAGAATACCTTCTGTATCAGTCAGACTAACACGACTGGCAAAGGTGTGGCCACCAGCAGCACACACACACACACACACACACACACACACACACACGCACACACATAAATACCCCAGCATGGCTTTACTGACGCATTTCTCGTACAGTTCGCTACAGTTTGTGCTATCCCAGTACGTGCGCACACGCGGTTAACAAACTCGCATCTAAGTTAGCGAATTCGCACATTCACGCACACAGCGCAGAAACGATTAATATCTTTAACATTAAGTATTTTACTTTCTATACTGTAAAATAATGCAATATACGTTATTTGCTGCTCAGCTTTGCTCGCAGGACTTCCTGGTCTGGGAAAAACCACCTGAAGGATTCGCGAGAGGTGCCGTTTCAGTGCCTGCGTGGAGGCAAGGTGTCTTACTGATTATTTGATTAAGTTTGAACGGGAATTTCACTTAAGTAGAGTGAATGCAAATATTTCATTGTTTAGAAAGTATTGTGTTATGAAGAATGGTAGTTGCAGTTGCAGTTATTTTTGTATATACATCCTGCTACTACCCTGTAAATACCGCATTTTGGATTGTGGGATCTGCAAAATAAAACAACTAGCACTGTACTACTTCCAGTAAAGTAACACGGTTATTTTCATTTAACTGTCAAAATTGCAAAGTGAAAATGTTGGCTGAATCCAGGTTCTAGCATTGGCAACTTTGCTCTTTTTTTTTGCTAAATATTGTAACTTTTCAGATTGTTTTGAGGAAGATCTACTGTTAATTTGTAGATATTTCTCCACAGGGCATATGCGCTGGTTTAACATTAGAGGTGGAATGAACTGCTTGCAGCATAATTTTATATTCTGCATAACCCCGTACATAGAGCCTTGTAATGCCAGTTGGAAAGATGCAGATGCAAAATGGTTGTTTTCATCTACAGTTAAATTGAGGTCCCTCCACCGAGATCCAGTGAGAGAGTTGGCAACAGAGGCCTATTGGTACTTGTGATTCACAGAAAAGACACCAGGGGGCAGGATAGCATCTCTTTTAATGACCAGATCCAGGATGTAAAAACTCCCTGTACTATAACACACACAATTATATATGCAAGAACGTGAGCTAACTACAAGATTCTTACTGGGTTCCTAATTGTTTTGTAGAGGCCTCTTGTAGTTCCAAGACCTGTACAAAAATATACTGTATCATGCAGAAAAACAGCAATGTGCATGCGAGTTCATGCATGCATGTATGACTCTATGCGCTTTCCAATACCTAATTAGCAATTAGCAATTTTTTCTTCATATCCATACTTAATAATAATCCATACATAATTAACAACAAAGAAAATGTGAATACAAAAACCTAAATCTTTAATGAGAGGCAGGTGTAGTCCAAGTATATATTTTAGTCACACAGCCTTTATGTTAAAGCCACTGGAAATGCAAACTTATGTGTTCAATGTGTAATATTCATTCAGCACTGCTAGGTCAGATTTACCCCGCCCAGACGTCCTTAATTATGAGATTGACTAAAGAGGTATGTTTTAAGTCTGAAGCCAAAATATGTCGAGGGAGATTGTTCCATTAGTTCTGCTTTGATCTGCCCCTCTGAGAAGGGTCTACCTACCATAATAATTTAGGAAGAGAAGCATGAGGAATAAGTAACTCATTAAGATAACCAAACCATCTAAAGTGGTTATGTTTTATTGTCAATCCTAAATTTAACAGCCAGCCAATTAGGAGTTTTGAGCACCTGACTAATATGTTTACATTTTCTTAGTTTGATTAAAAAGCCTAGCTGCTGCATTCTGTAAAGGTTGGAGAGGTTTCAGGGGTAAAGGTTGGAGAGGTTTCAGGGGTAAAGGTTGGTGAGGTTTCAGGGGTAAAGGTTGGAGAGGTTTCAGGGCTGAATTGGTGCAACCAGACAGTAAAACATTAAAGTAATCCAGCCGAGAGGTGGATTGCATGGAGCATTTCTTCAGCATTCTGGAAGGACAACATTCCTTCATTTAGATAGCCCATCAGGTACAAGAAAGCCATTTCCCCCAAGGCTTTTAACCACATGTAAATCTGTCAGTATTTATGAGTTCCTTCCCTGGAGTGACGTTGGCACGAAGCCTGCAGTCATGTCTGTCGTGATTGAAACCTTGTTGTGGCACGGATCCTCAGAGGCGAAACCTCTCTCACATCTGCGCCTGAACAGGCCGTGTACGACTGGCTGTCAGGTCTGGCCTCGCCTGACGCCGATGGCCGTTGACAGTAGACCTGATAGGTGAAGATCGCAGCTGTCTTAAGAAGCCTCAAGCGGAGAGGCACAGAGTTCAAGCTCAAAACTCCAACAAGCGGCCGTCACACCGTGATCTCCGCACCACCGTTGGCGCCTCTCACCATTGAAATGAATAAATAAATATTAATAATAAAGAAGATTATATTGACAGGGCAAAGTTAAGAAGAATAAATAAAAATATGGGCATACAAGGAATTTAATTAATCTCATTGCCAAACCACTAACCTTTGTTTTAATCCACCATGTAGCTACATTTTGCCTCTTTATAATTTGCCATGGTAAAAGCAAATGGAATTCTGGTATTAAATTAAGTTTAGCTATGTAATGCAAAGTATGCATATTTGTTTTCACAGTGGCAGATTTTAATTAGTTCCAGCTGGTTTCCATTTCACAATGTATTGGCCCAAGCATGAATACTGTTTACTGGTATCTACGCCCCATTGCAGATGGCTAATGCATATTTTCTTCATTAATCTTTCTAATTATGGGTTGTCATCGCTTTGTGGAGAATAAGGCGGAGGATAAATGACATTGTCCCTCTTCGAAATAAAATTAAAAATGTAATGTCCTCAGTGCTGTGTTTAGAGTGTCCACAGGTGGAATTATTGTCATGTCCAACAATCTTTGAAAAGATACAGCAGTGATGGTTAAAAAGCTCAATGGCTGAGTGGAAAGACAAGCATGAACAAAATGTATTTTGCAGTCCTTGATACCGGAACTTACCCTCATGAATGCACATTGAATACAGCCTTATACAGCCACACAATAAAGCCTCGTTGTTGAGTTATTCTGTCTTTCTTCCACAGTTTCCTGCTGATTACATTCATCAAAATAATCTCCAGTTCCAATGCTATTAATTATCCCCATTGTTCTTTCCTGCCTCCATGCACTAACTTTATATTGAGATGGAAATAAAGCAATGTGGCAAGTCACATAAATGAATGCAGGAAACATGGGTAACATTCCATAGGAACAGTGCCTGTTTAGGACCTATATCCAGAAATAAACTCTTCACCTACTTGTCACACTAATTAATTACACACTATTTAAAGAGAAGCAGCTCACTGAAATGCATTAGGTTTAGGCCTCTTAAAAGGGAAATGAGTCCCAGTCACCCTAGTCCTTCAGTTCTGGATCTGTGACATGGAAATTTGGGATATGTTCCCTCTGACACCCCCCAATGAGCAGTGTCTGGGATTGTGGGTGTGATTTTCATCTAAATTGCTATCTTTTTATGCTCTATGAAATAGTGAGGATGACTATTTTAAGCGTATACATCTCAGTCCTCACACGGGGCACCAATTATGTAGGGTTTTTACAAACGGGGCGCCAATTATTTCCATCTTAATAATCCTCACGTATGGCAGCAATTATGAGAGATATAGTGGCATTATGTAAAATATTAGTCACATAAAATAGTTTATAATAATTGGCTATTTCAATGCATAATTAAATTAATTATTATTAAAATTACTAATTTATAGTTAATCTTAACTAAATAAAAATACTGCACATTCAGTTGATAGCCTCTCAATAGCCTCTTAAAGAACTCCCAAAATGCCTTCACCTTCTTAAGTGATCCATTTATATTAGCTCGGTATCAACTGAATGTATAGTGTTTTGATATAGTTAAGTTAAATGCGTAATTTTAATAATAATTAATTTAATTATTAATTGAAATGGCCAATTTATATGCTATGTTCCTGTATCTGTCTGTTAGTTTATTTTTGTCATTCTTATAATTTATTATTTTTCATATCATATCTGGTCTTGTGTTTATTTATACATTATTCATTGCATTCATCATTTCCCTGTTATGTCTAACTAATTAACTAACAGTTACTAGTTTGGGGCAATTTAGATTTAAGCACATAACTAACGTATCTCCAGTCTCAATTCTGTGCTGTAACTCTGCCTCCCTATTCTATCGCTGATTACTTGCTTTGTTTCAGCGAAGTGTTCGCACCTGCCTCTCGCTATCACTATATGTTCTACTCTATGCAAATGTCCACTCCCTAATCCGGAGCCGTCTGTTTACATGTTGGTCTGTGAGTACCCAGTTCATGTTTTTGTTTCTCCCTTGTGATTGTTATATTACCCTATCATGTTCCTCACCTGTTGTTTAATTGTTTAGCCCTCCTCACTCCCATGCCCCACCTAGTATGTCACTTCCCTTCATGTATTTAAACCCCAGTCTCTGGTAGAAACCTTGTCAGAACTTTGATCATCTTTCCAGTGCCGATTCTTTGTAAGTCTGTATTGCATGAGATTCCTGAGACACACATTTGCCTGACCTCGAGTTTACCTTTGCCCTTTTGTTTTTCAGAGTTTGTGGTTTTGATATTCATTTTTTCTTTGACTTCCCGTTTGCCTTAGCCTTTCGTACTTTTGCACTTCTGCTTTTTGGATTTTGATCTTGGACTGTTTTACCTACTATGCTTTTGCTACTTGATTTGGAACTGTGTGTATTGGAATACCTGGCTTTGACTACTGAACTACGATTCTGATTATCCCTTGGTCCGCACTTGGGTCTCTGAGCGGACGTCACATTATAGTTATTATAAAATATATTATGAGACTGATATTTCACATAACGCCACTATTTGTAGAAGGATGTTATAACCATCTATCTCACATAATTGACATTGGATTAATTGTCAATCCTCGCAACTCTACACATACTGTGTATGAACATACCCCCACATAATTGGCACCCTGTTTCGTAGAGTGTAAAAACCCTATATATATGAACATGAATTAATGTCCACAGATTATTTATAATCAGAAAATGTGAAGGTATGATCCTTGAATATTTAGATACCCAGTTTCATACGTACATGTGCTTACACATACACATCCTATGTAATCTTTTTAAACAAAGGAGTACATCATGGTCACTCTAACTCTTGGCATAAGAGGAGAGGGTAGTGGGGGATTGAGTAGGTACAGACGGTCGCTTCTGTGGGTCTGGGCCAGCAACACTATTGATCCAGACACTCTGTCCATTGACACATCGACCCTGCACAGCCCTTTAATTGCAGCCTGTGACCAGCGGTGACCCCTTTGAAACAGAAGCATTAGCGACAGAGAGCCGTTTGCAGAGGAGCTCAACAGCATGTCTCCAAGCCTAGCTTGCCTGATATTACCTGACCGGTTTCCTGCAGAGGCGGGAAACAGGCAGTTATCTGAAACATCACCTCCCCATCGATCGCACGGCGGAAATGCGTGACCTGTAGTGGAACACTTGAGTCAGAGGTGGCCGGTCAGTGAGGTTGTGCTTTTTCACCAGCTCTTTGTCCAGTTGCTGGTGCTCCGCGCTGAATCAATGCTGTGGATTACTTCCAAAAATAATTAATTAATTGCACTTACGATGACTGTCTTTTTGTTTAGAACAGACCTTCATGGGTATTGATGCTTTTAACCTGTGGGAGAGCCTATGCACTTGTAAATCGCTTTGGATTAAAAACGTATGCCAAATGACTAAAATTTAAATGTAAAATGTCCTTCATGACTTCATAATGGAGAACCAAGTTTAATGAAGTGTCCAAGATAAAGACTTCACTCTACTTACCCCAGTAAAAAGAGAACTTCTGGGTGATGTGCCCAGCTAGAGCAGTGGTTCTTGGTGCACTGACATGCCCCATGGGTGGAAACAGGCCGTGCATTTTCTGCTCTTTCCCAGGGAGGGGTCTCTCCGGGGCAGGCCTATGACTGGACATTATGATGTCAATGATAATAATCAAATGGGGCGTTTACATTTTTGTTTAACTCAGAATGGCTGGATTATGAATGTGCAAACATGTAAATAGTGCAACCAACCACCTCAAAAACAGCGATACACATCATAACTGGTCAGTGCAATGGATTTGCGAAAAAGCCAACCGTGATCACAATACCCTTCTGTGATGTGATAAATTAAGTTTGTATAATTGCACCCATCAGTAAAACCTCATAACTCACAATTGAGGTATATCTTGGGATCTGAGCAAGCAGCTAGCTTTTTTTAACATCACCTGGCGGGATGGCACTCCAGTTGGATCTCGTTAGCGATTTGTAGGATTCCCGCCGCGTCCTTAGCGGTCTTACCTCCTCTGGCACAGCAAGAATTGCTTTGATATTTCTGGCTGCATGCGCTTGGATAATTAAAACAAATCGACTGAGCAATTGGAGATGCCAATCTCCCAGAGATTTCCCCGGAGTGCGCAAGAAAAGAAGTTTTCAGAAGTCATAACCATCATTCAAACGTTTTAATTGGCTAGTTTCTTTTCCATGATGGAGGACTCAATTGGGGTCCTAAAAACAAGGCCCCAGGACCACAGATGTGTCACAAGGAGCTTTGCTCAAACCTATTACACTGTGACAGGTTAGGCAGCCAGTAAGTGGGGTGTGTAGGCAAAAACCACTTGAAAGTTTTGTTAAATGCAAATGACAGTCATTTCAGGACACTAGGCCAGATGTTTACCCCAATTATAGAGAGGGAGACTGAATTTAAATGTTTCTGTAGTGTTGGGCCTTTGTACTCTCTGCTTGGTAATGAGATCGACTAGTCAATTTTCTGTATTAAAATATATATATTTGAATCCAGCATACATACATTCCATTTTATCTTCTCACAAAGGTATAACAGAAGGGTCATGGGTTTTGTATTTCACTGCAGTCAACTGTGAACAGTGGTTACAGCACTACTCTCCAAATAAAAGTGCAGTGTTGCCATCTTTGGCAAAATATAGCCTAGTATGACTTGGAACTGGCTTATAACAATAGAAGTGGGATGTGACCACCGTGGGTCTGCTGTTGAAAAACATTTTCAGAGTATAACCATCCACGCATGCAACAGTTTGAGCAAGTGCACAATTACATTTAAATTGTATTACATTTTTATCTTCAGCAGAGCTCCTTAAAGGCATACTATGCCAGATTTTCACCTTGAAAATATAACGAACACGATCAGTCGGTACAATGATACACTGGCAACCTGCGTCTGCGTTCAAGTATCTACCCCGTAACTTCGCTGCGTATGGTTTTTGCCATCGCATATGTCAGTTGAGCATTTTTGCATATTTTTGACAGCCAGACAGGTATGAATGCAGCTATTGCTGTATTTGAGAGACATGGTTACTGTAACTTAGCAACTGATTAAATACAAACATGAAAAATGTCAGTTAAATGGCTAGCCAAATGGCTGGTGTAGAAAGGGACTAAATTAAGCAGATGTTTTAGGAATCATTAGGACACAGCTTCCATTGCACACTACAATGTGATGGCAATGAACCATCTACACAGCTTTTAAAACGGTGATAGTTTCCATATCCCTTTACACAGCTGGCCACTCCACCTGAAGCAGCACGGGTTAAATACACTGCTTAAGGGTACGACAGCAGTGACCCACTCAAAATATGGGTTTTATGTATTGCCAATAAAAGAAATAGAACTAAAAATGATCAGCTACATTAGCAAGGCTGGCTCGGGGACACTAATGTAGCAAGGAATTTCAGCTGTGTCATAATATTCACAGTACAAAGATGGATGAAACATTTCACCTCATTAAAGAAAAAAATTAAACCAACATTTATTGCCACTGGTCTTTTTATAAGACAGACAATTTAATAAAGAAGTAAGCTATATAACCAACCCCGCCCAAGGCCACCCGATAAGCAAGTAGCACAACGTCTCTTGGGGATCAATAAAGTACAACTCATCATGCTTAAACAGCAGGTTTTTTGGCATATACAATTATCTTGGGATGAGGGAGGTATGGTTCTGTAATAAAAACCTCTAATCTGTTCCACTCGATACACCAGGTCTTTAAGTTATTCTCAGGAAAACGAGAGTCTATTGCATTGGCGTAATGATAATGCATGCCATATGAACTGCAGGCGGTAAACACTCATATTAAATTTAGTATTTATTTCTGCAGAGGGTATGTTCCCATTCATCAGGCTGCTAACCTGCTTTGAAAGGTAACATGTCTACAGGTGTCAATTTGGTGCATTCTGAGACAGATCAGTATCTGATCCGGGGTGACATGGCTCAGGCAGTAAGAGCAGTCGTCTGGCAATCGGAGGGTTGCCGGTTTGATCCCCCGCCCGGGCTGTGTTGAAGTGTCCCTGAGCAAGACACCTAACCCCCAAATGCTCCTGACGAACTGTTGACAGCACATTTACCCTGTGACCGCATTAATCTATAATTAATTACAGTTATTGAGACAACACATACATTGCTGTAGTGTAGTGTAGAAATTATATTTCATATTTTTCATTATAGGATATATTATGTAGAAGCTTGCAAAGAGTTAAAAGGAACATAAAATGAACATGTTCCCTGTCCCACTGTTATGATCAGGCATGGCCCAAGCACCAATTTCAGCTAAACGCCTTTATTTGACTTGAGAATCATGTAATTTTGTAAACGGTTGTTGTAAAAACAACAACAAAAAATTATGAAACCAAAGGTGCATTTTATTCTTTGCATACATATATTTAAAAGAAATACGGTACATAATTTACAATTCTCTAAATTACAATGAAGCACTAATTACCTTTGCAATAAATAAGGACGTCATTAATGCCTGGATGAGCGCTATAAAATACGATGCGTTACCGGGTTCTTTCAAAGTCCTGAGTCAAAGGAACTCGCACTTGACCCTTCACATCTGGGAAGGGCAGCCAATCAGGCCGTGGGACCGCCGGCCTCCTGCAGGGTCGTAGGCTCTCAGTTCTGCTCCTGGCAGAGGGGACCGGTGCCGTGGGTGTGGTCTCCGTGACGTGGACTGGGGTCTCTCGGCGGGGACAGCAGGGGCTCCAACAGTTTAAGGTCTAGGAGGGCGGCGGGGCGGGGCCAGGGGCAGAGTCTGGGGCGGGGCCCGGGCAGGAAGGGCCTCCTCCGGTGTACACGAGGTAAAGCGTGCAGAAGCTGAACGCCATCACGAAGGACATCAGGTGCGTCAGAACCTTCTGGATCCATAAGCAGCGGTCCAGGTTCTGCTCCAGCCTGGCACTGCTGGCTGCCACCCGCAGGAGCTGCAGAGGAGAGAGGCTTTGAGGCTGCCGCTCTTTCAAAACAAGCCGGGTTCACTTCGTGAAGCATACATACGGCTACAGGAAATGGAAGGTTTTTATAAAATACATAATGCATAAGAAAATTTAAGACCTTCAAGCTCTCTGGAAAATCCAAACACTTTCAAAACTTGGAGGACCCATGGGAAACCATGGAAAAAAACAACCTAGAGTGTGAACTCTTAAGGTCACTTGAAACAAGTTGGCTTTTGTTTTTTAATCTGATATACTCGGGCAGCGGAGGAACAGTGCGTGCAGTGCTCACCGTGGTCTGCAGGTCCTGGTGGCTGTTGATCCCAGAAGCAAGCGGGCTTTCAGTCACAGGGCTGGGGGCGGGGCTGCTCTCCAGAACGTGGCAGCGCAGCCTAAGAGTGCGAGATGCAGTGATGTCATCAGAAGAGCGGGAGGGGGGGGAACACAGCTTCGCTCTAGAGGAAGCTGTATTTTACCTGTGCTCCATGACTTTGGATTTCGGGACATCCTTCCAGAACTGTGCAAGTTCTGGAGAACTGCTCCCAGCGTTGTTGTCCATCTCTGCAGCCATGACCAGGAACCGATCCTGAGGGGAGGACTGGAAGCCTGAGGAACCCAGGGGAACAGGCCGGGTCAGAACCAATCAATTTAGAAAATGATTAAAAAATGACCTCACTATCCATTAAAATGAATGGGTCACTGGATCAGCTCTTTTAGCCCCAAGCCATACCAGTACCAGAATAGTAAAATGATCGTTACCATTCAAAAACCAGAAAACCAAAGTTTCAAACAAATGGAAAAAGTCCTGAAAATCACATTTGGCAAGTCTGAAGAAAATTTGAGATTAATGGAAAAACTTATAACCTTATCACTTAAGACTCAAGGCAATAAAATTCAAGGCATGGTCTCAAACGATTACTGCGAAGACTAGATAACGCTGAGAGTTTTGGAGATTCTGGGCTACCCAGGAGACCGGTTACTAAAAATAACCACAAGCAACTTTATCTACTCATTTTTTCTCGGGCCAAAGATTCATACAAGGATGTGGATTCGCTGTAAAAAGTACACGGGAGAAGAAAGTTCCGCTTTGAAAGCGTTTTTGAGAAGTTGACAGACAAGGCTGAACTGGCCCTGCAGAAGTGGAGCAGTGCGAGGGGAGAAGGGCTGATCTAGCGCTGAGCACACCTCCGTGCAGGGACACGATGATGTCCACGAAGGCTCCGGGCTCGCAGCTGGTGTTACTGGGCTTGACCCGGTACTTCTCCGGCGCTGTTGTTCGGACCTGCCGAGACAAAGGCCGCATTATGAGCTGGACACGCTTTACCATACAGTGCTGACAGGGTGGAGACAGTGTGGCCAATCGCGTACGTCATAGCTAGCCAGCTGGAGCATTTCTACAAGTTGTTTCTGCTTTCTGTGGGTGATTGCGAGCTGAAGACCAAGTTTCACAACCTAGATAACTAATCACACTCTGGTGGTTTGTCCAGTGGTGACATGACATTCTGTAGTGGACGTTCACCATAAGTTCCGTCTCTGACATTACATTACATTAATGGCATTTGGCAGACGCTCTTATCCAGAGCGACTTAGTTTGATTTTTAGACTAAGCAGGAGACAATCCTCCCATGGAGCAATGCAGGGTTAAAGGCCTTGCTCAAGGGCCCAACGGCTGTGTGGATCTTATTGTGGCTCGAACCAGCGACCTTGCGGGTCCCAGTCATGTACGTTAACCACTACGCTACAGGCCGCACGTTGATATGGTCAAGGAAGGCAGCTGTGTGCAAGCTGCACTGTGCAGCACACAGTCAATGTGTGATATTTCTCAGAAGTGAAGCATTAAGAAACTTAAAACATTTCCCATCTTACAGAAGATTGTTTACTGAAAACAATGTTTAAATAATGGAAGGTATTGCCACAGGCTTAAACGCACCTTGAAGGCCACTTGGTTTTTGGTCACGTTGTTGAGGATAATCAGACATTTCTTCTCCGTTTCTTTTGACCCAAAGCACAGCTCCTCTGCCGGACTGCAGAGAGAACAATCAGATGTTACCTTCCACTACCATATGACAGGCTAGCTCTTTAACAACCATTTCACGCAAACATTTTTTAGCATTCACCAAAATCCTGAAAAGCTAGTCTGCAGAAATGGCTGGCAGACTGAATGAGTAATTTGGCATTTGCTTGAATGTTAAAACATATTTTAATAAATATAATATTTGAGGAACCGGTGGTTCCACATTTAAAACGATCCATAGTGAAGATGGCTCTTAATTAAATCAACATAAAAACAGACTTTTTGCTCAATGGTAAAGGGATGACCAAACATAAGCTTATTAATTTTCTACAAGATTCAGAAATTGATGGATGATGGACTATCTATAATTTAACCACAGATCTGTACATACAATTACACACACTATGTGACAAGTGGAAACTATTGTTGAGTGCGCATTTGCTATGCTTGCTATGTCCTTAGCATCCTTGCCTGAATGCAATTAAATAGTCGCTGCAGTAATTGCTAGTCTAAAGCTAGTTTACTAGCTGTTACTGAATACCATGACAGTAAAACTGAGAAAAAATAAACAGATAAATCAGTTCATACACAGCAGTGTTTATGTGGGTATCAAGATGCTTGACTATAAATTTACTTAACATGAAGTTTAAGAATATGCTAGACAGGGAGCCATTACCGGCTGAACACAGAGCCCAGTCACGTTCCTGGGGCTGTCCATGAGACTACTGGTGCCACAAAAATATTAAAATCCATTCATATCACATGAGAAGAATGACACTTGCAGGGTTTTAGTGAAATCCTCTACTGTTTTACATAAAATAAAATCTGTCAGCTGGAGACCCGGGCCAGGCTCTGAAGATTTGCTGGAGACTCCAGACCCCCCCCCCCACCGAGTCCCTCCCGACCTGCCCTGGTTTAAGGCTCTTCTTTAATGCGGTTATTCACAATCAGTGAACAGTTTCACATGATGCAATTTGTAGCTCTTTAAAATTCTCAAAACAGCTTTGGGATTAGGATTCTTCTCTTGGGGTTTAATCTTTGAGCCAGGCAGTCAGGCTGCCAATCAAACTTTCCATAGATTAGGACTGTCAATTTATGCTATAACTGAACAGCTTTCAAAAATTCATCAGTTTGGATATTATTTGTATTTTTTTTTTTTCATATGAAAACTAAACTGACTTGGTTTGTCATTATGAACACAAATTACACGTATGCATACATCCAGGTAATTCCACTTGAGATTGCCACCAAAAGGAAAGATTTTAGTTACACCTCCACTCCACCTCACTCCACCTCACTCCACCTCACTCCACCTCACTCCACCTCACACCACCTCACACACACACTTCTGTTTTTACTGGACAAAGGCATTCATGAAATGCCTTAATCCACTCAAAATAAAATCACATGAAATAACAGTGACGTTATTCATATGTACATACAATCCTAGTCACACAGTTGACACCATCTGAGCGCAGTATTTTTGGGTCATTTGCAGCAAAATCATCAGCTGACCTTAAAGTTTACAAGATAGGAGGCAGAAAGAATTGTGAAACCAACCACCGAGACAGAAAGCAAATCAATTGGGTACAAAATGCATAAAACCCTTTAAATACTTTGGAAATCAGCTCAGCCATGTGCCTCCAGTTCCAAGTGGAACCTCAGAAAATAAAAGAACGTAATGATTGATTTGGTAAAGAATTATCTGGTTGCTGAAGTAAACAGGCTTGTTTATGCCTTTTAGGAGATAAAACCACCCTCAGCATCTGCTCCATGTTTAGTACGAGCAATAAAAAAACCCTCAACAGGTAGAGCAGTGGCAGGTGAACTTTTGAGCTGGCTCCTTCTCGCCCCCACAAACAAGGAGCCGTGCCAACAGAAACCAAAGCCTGCAGCCATCAAAACCCAGAGCAATAAACGTTTCATTCTAAACAAATCATACATCAGTACTGAGCCCGAGGTGAAATTCTACCTCAATATATTGAGACTGAGATTCTTACAAATGAGCCATTCACTAAATCCTGGTTTTCACTTCATTGTCCCAAAATGAATGAACAGTGAAAATGACTTATTGGTATGCGATTTTCGGCTCAACTCAGTGATTTATTTAGCTCACAAAGACAAGCTTGGACCAAAATGCCAGTCCAGAGTGGCATTAGTAGGCCCATCTCTGCGTGTGGTGATAACCACCTTTTCTTGGCTGAACCAAGAAACATGACGGGCTCTCTCTTAACAGCCTCATTACAAAAGCCCTGTTGACAACTCCTTCCTTATTCACTCTACTCGCTATATTTAGTCTGTCGTTTAAAACGGCATTGCACATGACAGGCACTGTTGCTTGTACAACGCATCAACACACTTTAAGAAGGGAGAAGAGAACTGGGAGTGTTTTTTTTTTTTTTTTTTGGGGGGATTAGGATTAATACATTTCTCATATCATTGATTTCTGAGGGGAAATAAAACATGATATTTTCAGTTTAGAGCTGTTTTGGAGAATTGCAGGGGTAAATTTGTTGATTGTGGATAAAAAAAATAAACCTGTGTTGTGTGTGCACGAGTGTGTGAGCGTGTGAGTGCGAGTGCGAGTGTGTGTGTGTGTGTGTGTGTGTGTGAGTGTGTGTGTGTGTGTGTGTGTGTGTGAGCGTGTGCATGCGAGTGTGAGTGTGTGTGTCAGCGTGTGTCAGCGTGTGTGTGTGTGTGTGTGAGTGTGAGTGTGTGTGTGTGTGTGTGAGCGTGTGCATGCGAGTGTGAGTGTGTGTGTCAGCGTGTGTGTGTGTGTGTGAGCGTGTGCATGCGAGTATGAGTGTGAGTGTGTGTGAGTGTGTGCCAGTACCTGATGTGCAGTAAGGGCCAGTACCTGATGTGCAGTAAGGGCCAGTACCTGATGTGCAGTAAGGGCCAGTATCTGATGTGCAGTAAGGGCCAGTACCTGATGTGCAGTAAGGGCCAGTACCTGATGTGCAGTAAGGGCCAGTACCTGATGTGCAGTAAGGGCCAGTATCTGATGTGCAGTAAGGGCCAGTATCTGATGTGCAGTAAGGGCCAGTACCTGATGTGCAGTAAGGGCCAGTATCTGATGTGCAGTAAGGGCCAGTATCTGATGTGCAGTAAGTGCCAGTACCTGATGTGCAGTAAGGGCCAGTATCTGATGTGCAGTAAGGGCCAGTACCTGATGTGCAGTAAGGGCCAGTATCTGATGTGCAGTAAGGGCCAGTATCTGATGTGCAGTAAGGGCCAGTATCTGATGTGCAGTAAGGGCCAGTATCTGATGTGCAGTAAGGGCCAGTATCTGATGTGCAGTAAGGGCCAGTACCTGATGTGCAGTAAGGGCCAGTATCTGATGTGCAGTAAGGGCCAGTATCTGATGTGCAGTAAGGGCCAGTATCTGATGTGCAGTAAGGGCCAGTATCTGATGTGCAGTAAGGGCCAGTACCTGATGTGCAGTAAGGGCCAGTACCTGATGTGCAGTAAGGGCCAGTACCTGATGTGCAGTAAGGGCCAGTACCTGATGTGCAGTAAGGGCCAGTACCTGATGTGCAGTAAGGGCCAGTACCTGATGTGCAGTAAGGGGCCCTTAAAGGTGGTCAGCGGTTTCCGGGCGGCCCTGGTCCTGCTGCCAGTCTCCAGACGGTCTCCCTCCTCTGGCCTCGAGCCGTCCTCTGCGAAGTTCACCTGCCAACACCAACACAGCGCTTAGGGTTCATTAAACTTTACTTTAACCAAAGCCTCACACTGAAAAAGAACAGTGACGCACCTCACCCCAAACAGTAAGGCACAAACACATCAGAGCAAAGCACACCAGGACACGCAAGTCCGGCTCAAAACTGGGCCTTCACAGCACGTAATGTGACAGTGATTAAGCACAACAACCAATAACAGCATTCAGCACTCCGGAAAGAGTCAACAGAACGCCCCCTCGCACTTCCTACGCCTTCGCCCTTTGCCCCTGTCCCTATGGTCACGTGACTCTGAGACTCCTGAAAACATGCACACCCTGATTCCACAATCTGATTGGTTCATATCACGGATCGAAATAGGCGGGGTAACCCGATGCATGAACGGGGGGGGGGACGGATCTGACTCATAGACCAGCCATTTCCACATCTGTGTACTTGTACATGGCCCAGAACTGCTGGAGCCAACAATGGAGCCAAAAACAGGATGTAAGTTGTGGGGGAAAGGGGACTCTGAGTCATGGTGGAAAATGAGTCATGGTGGAAGGGGAGGTGGCTCTGCTGAAATAGGCAGTACTGCCAGCCCTGCCCCCCCCACCCCCCCATAGGGTGATAGTCCAATAACGGCAATAAAGATAACCACAACCAGCTTGATTTAAAAGTATTTTTAATACAGTAAATGGACAGTTGGATAACATAGTTGCATTGATTGTGCTTTATAAACATTAGTACATACCAGCAGCAAAGCTCTGAGCAAACGTTTTGACAATAAACAGCTCAGTACATTTCACACTCATAACAATTACTTCATTACTTAATGCGACTTTCTTCATTCAGTCGAAAATGCAACCAGATCAATCAAATGGCCCCAAACACTGGAGATGGCTTCATCCTTTCAGAAACATTTTCAACTTCTTTTTACATCAGGACACTAATACACTAATACACTACCTACTAATACACTACCTACAAAACAAGTGCTTTACAGGAAGTGTGAAATTTCAACCTGAAACAAAGGACCACCGTTTCAAATAGGTACGCTCTTAATTTAGATTAAGTTACATATTTTAACCTTGACATTCAAAATGAAATGGAGGGGACCAAAAACTTGTGAACTCTGCAGTAGTGAAATGGATTGTACATAACAGCTACGCCTCCTGTGTTGGTGGACTAGCTGCCATGATCTAGTGTGTTAAACAGCCACTGCATTGCAGCCTGCAGTGGATGTTGGATAAAGGTGTCAGCAGATAACTATTTTGTTCATGACTGGTGCACTTGGCCCACGATTCTTTTTCAGTTAACCCCAGGAATACTGAAAGGTAGGCCTGTGTGATGCCAAATAAGGCAGTTTCCTTTCTGTGATATCAGCAACTTGAATTCCATTTTGTGAAAAGAAACTCACATCTACGTGTCGTCTGATCCATTCCAGCAAGACACAGCAAGGAACTACGGACATGTTTCCAAGATAACGTACACAAACAGACAGCGTTTAGCGCCAAAAATATATGTGCAACTAGAACATAAATTATACATTAGGCTTACATGTTCAAGGGTTAGGGTCATTCTAATGAAACAATAGCAAGCTGTTAAACAGTACTATCTTAAGCTGAGGCATTTTATGCCGAGGGGGAGGATCTACTTAAAAAAATGAAATAAAAAAGAATAGGATACTAAGCAGCATTTGTAAAACTGAATAATAAAGGAATCATTTCAAGCTTGGTGTTTTACACCAATTCACTTGTGTTCTGATAAAACACAAGCTTGTCCATTATATGCCAAATCACAATAATAGCACAATAAAAGTATGTCATTCATAATTGTATTGTAAAAGAAGCTAGATGAAATAGCATGATTAGCAGGATTAAATAAGTCACAAATAAGGTCTTGATTTTCTGATCAAAATACATTTTTGCAACAACAATATATTATATATAATATACGTATGACATCTTATTTTTATTGAAATGAAAAATTGGTTTCTCCTAATGTTGAAGTGCTACCAATGGCTGTGTAAATTTCAGACACCGAAATATGATTGGCTCAATGAAATGGGAGTAATTATTTTGTTGTTTCAAGTCCGGGCACTTTTGCCAGTCCTGCATTAACACGACCACTGCTTGCTCCAACTCAAATCGGGAGCCAATATTACTCAATACTACTGCAAGGATTGCGGTATTGATCACGTCACCTGACCACCCTGAGCCCCTCAGCTCAGTGCAAACTACAGGTATATCTACAGGCCCTGAGCAGCTCATGAACACTCTGCCTGTTATTACAGCCAGAGAACACACCAGCTGCTGCCGGAAGAAGATGATAAATCACGTGTGTAATGGAGGAGAGGAACATAAAACCTTAATGTTTGTGTGAGACCCAAGGTGATATTGAATCCGGAAAACTTATGTTTGCCGTTCATATTTGTTGCCCAAATTAGCCCCTGGTACCTGGGGCTGTGGAGGGTTACAGATATTAGAGAATTATACCAGGTATGATATTGGCTAAATGTGCGGTTGTGGGGGGGGGGGGGCAAAGTCTTGCACAGCTGAACCTACATTGCAGACCTCTCCTCTACCGGACAGAAGAAAACATTTCACCAGGAATTGTGATTGTAGCGGCCTGTTTATACTGACCAGGACCACAGAAGTGGACCTTAATCCTGCTGACCCTACTCGTCAACAAAAGCCCCTCGACTTCTGTAACAAAAGCAACAAGCCCTTCTATAACACTGCATAACTGAGGAAATGAGGGAGCTGCTCTCTCATTATGGATGGTAGCCCCAACACAGACCGCCGGCTACTTGTGGCTGCACTGCCTGTTCCTTAGTGACTCCACCTCCCCGCATCCATCCACTGCACTGTAACGCTCAGTGTCATTCTCATTTACCCACTGAACCGACCACATGCTTTCTGTTCTTTTTCATTCCTACGTACTATACCAGGCACCCTTTAGCTTTTTTGGCACAGAATCACAGTGTATTAAAAGGCTTGGTCAGGCTGCCTCAGTAGCTGTGTGCTTGGAAGAGGTAATTAAGTTACATATTTTAACCTTGACAGCACTACAGTAAGGCTACTTGTGACATGAATGTTGCTGAGCCACTGGGTTGTAGCGTGTGTGGTGTGTGGTGTGTGGTGTGTGTGTGTGTGTGTGTGTGTGTGTGTGAGTGTGTATGTGTGTATGTGTGTGTACGTGCGTGCATGTGCATGTGTGTGCGCGTGTGTGAGGAGAGGTCTCCACTGACAGAGATGAGACGCAGCTGAAGGAGTTCTACAAACAGCTTAAAGGCTCAGCACAGCTTGCTTCCTCCAGTGCAACTGTGACTTCCAGGATGTGATGCGTGTGTGTGTGTACGTGTGTGTGTACGTGTATGTGTGCGTGTATGTGTGTGTGTGTGTGTGTGTGTAGGTGTGTGTGTGTGTGTGGTGTGTGGGTGTGTATGTGCGTGTGTGAGGGTGTGTGTTTGCACGTGTGGATGTACCTGAGCATGTGTGTCCGTATGTGTCTGTGTGTGTCTGTGCACTTGGCAGGAAACAATCTGTTCAACAGTATAAAACACAAATCCTCAGCACTTTCCCCCATTTTACATTCTCTGAGTAAAGGCAAAGGCAGTTATTTTCCACACACAAAACACAAAATTCCCCAGCCTAATTCTCACAAGACTTGTCTGAGTGAAATGCAGCTACAGAAGAGGGTGTTTTGTGAGTGCCTGCAGGGAGCCCAGAGGAATAGCTGACTGTCTCCAGCGTGGAAACACGCCAAACCTCACAGGCACTACGACTAAAGCAGGTACGGCCACCAACAGTAAACGGCTGTGAAAAAACGGAGAGTAGATGTCGCATGCTTTTATCAGGCAGAGGAAGAGCTGAATTCAGTCACATCTACGACAAATGAAAGTCTTTTGGGTGCATGTGAAGTATGAAATTCACATCGGAAATAATAATAATAATAACATCATGACGATGATGATTATCATTGTCGTTATAATTGTCGACATTAAAAACATTTTTTGAGGATGTGAAAAGAACAGGTCCCACATCCTAAAAGTGCAACCATTATCGCAGTCATTTCAGGGTCATGTGACGCTCCAGCTGGGACCCTGTGATCGCTGTGGCGGCGTTTGACGGACGATGCAGAAGTGAAACATTTTGGGAGGTCATATGGAGATAGAAATTTGAGGTATAGGTAGCCAAATGAAACAGACTCCTAAATCTCTTTTAAAGGGCCCGATTACGAAGGTGTAAACTTTCAGCGTTTAAAGAAACGCCGTCACTCAAAAACTAAATATGACACAGGAGATTCTATCATTGTACAATAAGGCCTCTGCTGGTTAACAAGGACAGGTTTCTGACGTTGTCGTGAGAAGTACTGGATCTGATGTCGCAAATGACAAGTGTCGAGCTCCATACATGACGGACTGTGTTGGGTGTATGACAAGTAGCCCTTAGTGTTACTCAAGTACAGCAGGTCTGGATTGGTCAACCCCAGATCACAAATCAGCCACTCTTTAGTGGTGTAGGTACTGTGAATTGTGCAATAATTCTTAAAATTAGAGTGAAGTTAATTTTAATACTAGCGTTACTGCAGTCAGATCCCCTATTAAGAAATACTGTACTGTAAAATACCGTTAAAAACAAAATCTTAATTTGTCACAGACATTGCATGCATTTACCTTGCAGAAAACTAACGGCGTTAAAATGGATTATTATGAAATAAAAGGTAATTAAAAAACATGAATAGCATGTGTTCCCCGTCTCTGTGTGGTGAGGCATGGCCAGGCCCCTCATACCTTTCTGGGACGGAGGGCCTGGGGCTCGGAGCTGAAGCTGTTATCCAGGGCGTCCTTGGACTCCATCTCACCGTCCTTGCTCTCGGTCTCGTCCTCGCTGACAATGGGCCCGTTTTCCGATATGGGGGTTTGGAAGTCATCGTCGGGGAGCGGAGGGTAACTGTATTTAAAGGCATCCTAAAAACATACACATATGCACGCACACACACAAAATCCCACTTTAAGCCAGGTCTTCAGAGCAGGACAGAATCATGAACAGAACAGGTAAATAAGAGCCACTCCTACACACCCCAAAACAAAATCTTTGTAACCGCTATATCAGTTTAACAAACACATTCTAACAACACAAATAAATCATGAGCCTGGCATGCTATAAAAAAAAAACATTAAAAATAAATGCTCAAAACCCTTCAAATGAATGCCAAATAAAGAATCTCAAACTGCTCATCACATAACCCCAGGAAGTAATTTGTCCTATACTGAACATTGCATTAAGCACCAGGGAAACGTCCACATAACCTATGGAAAGGCAGCTGAAGTGTAAATGCAGGGGTACGTACAGTGCCTCCCATGTAGGCTGGCAGATACTCAGGCCCTATGAAGGTCTGGACCTCACTCTTGCTCACAAACTTCAGCTTACTGATGGCTTCGGGACCCAGCCATGTCTTCACAATCTTCCAAGCAGCTGAGACAAGAGAGAAAAAGTATTGTTTTGTACTTGTCCTGTGGCACTGGTCTAAGTTGTAGGGCTTAAACGATATCTGGAAACACCATTAGTCATCTTAATTATGTCAGCAAAATCTCTTCAGCCTGGGAAGTGAAACCCTAAGGGACAGTTTTAAGCTTAATCAGTATTCATGAAACTGGTCCAAAGTGTCGGTCATGGTTTAATTTTAAATGAAATTGTCCCCACAGCATTAAAAAAACAAATCTGTGTACGATATAGGCCTAAAAAGACGGAGATAGATTATTAGCTTCCCATTACAGGACAACTCACCATTCATGATCCACGGCATCTCGTACATGATCATCTTAGCTAAATCATCAGAAATAAAAGAAAGAACATTTTCAGAAAGCATGGGAACCTGGGTATACAAAACAAATATTTCATTTCTGCATGTAACCAGGTCTCCCTGGAAAAAGGGATTCCTAATGTCAATGGGATTTCCTGGAAAAATGAAATCAATTTTATTTCAAGTGCAGTAAGATGAGACAGATATTCCATATAGCAGCTTACTGACACAGTTAATGACGAGCAACAGCATTAAGCACGGTCCACCCATTAGAATGCATTAGAATGCAACCTATGATAGCAGTTGGGCCCTTTAAAGAAAAACGCTTTTGGATTTAGTCATGTACATGAGCATAAGTGATTGCACCTGAGGCCATTTCAAATCTGATTGCAATTTCCGACTGAAATTCGACAGGTGTTCAGTTATTTAACCCGCTAACATGACCTCTGTGCCACATTATGATAAAGCCAAACTATGGTCATTACATTACTATGGTGGCCATGTTTTAAGCTTCAAGTAAATATACTACAGTAAAGGAAAATAGTTCACTGAAGGAGTGGAGTGTAGCCTATTTTTCCTCCTGTGGGACCTGTTTTGTTCCAAATAGCCTTTGACCTCTCACTCTTTCGGAAAAGAAAAATTGGACATATGAACTTCAGGAAAGAATGATGGAAAAAAAAAAGCAACACTTACACAGAAACTTTGGATAATACACTTTGAAGCAGTTAATGATGTACCTCACAAAGTCCATGTCCTGAATATGAAAAGAAAGAGAATTGAACCTGATACATCCAAGACAAATCCTCACAGCAAGGTCTATGAGTTACAAAGAACTACGAACTGTTGTGTTTGGAAACACGTTTGCAGACTATGCATAGCAAGCCTGCAGCTATGAAGTGACCCAGTTAAGGAGTCTGAAAAGGTCTTGTGCTCCCTTAACACATACAAGGCTTTACGTCAATGCTTTTAATCTATAATCATTACCACACTCTACCAGACGATTTAATTCAAACATAATCCACATTCAACTATATCATATTGTATAAGCATGCCATGCAAAGTCAGAACCGCCATCTTATTGTTGTATTGCAAAGTTATTTTGACTGTTGTCTCCGTATCACACCCTCAGGAAGACATCAGTAAAAGGTCAGAGCTGAAAGGAAAGTAAACACCATCAACTTCTGATAGTTCTAACGGTTGTTTACCCTTCCCCAGAACTATATTCAGCGACACATCTGCCAAAAATAGCACGGATTGTTTAGAATTGAGCGGAGCGCATTGTGACGGATGACGTTAACACTAAAGCACCTGTCAACCAGCCCTTTCCACTTATTTGAACTAGGACACACACACACACACACACACACACACACACACACACACACACACATCAAATTCAAAGGGAAAATGTGATCATTCCAAACAAGCAAACCAAGCAGTCAGCACACAGAAGGGAGGGAACTGCCTGGCAGGGTTACCTGTAGATGTGTCCTTCAAGTGAATTAAACAGTAGAAAAGACACACATTAGGGTACACTAAGACTATTACAGGGCTACAGAAATTCAGTGAGAGGAGATATTTATGGATACAACTTCAGCACAGAGCGATCTACTCTCAACCGTCTAAATTCTGTCTCGTATACCTCACACTTCCCTCACCTGCAATCCTTGAACTACAAGGATTAGTAACTGGTTGCCATGGTAATAAGCTGAATTTGCTGATGAATATCCCTGAATAAGCCAAATTCTACTATGGCGACAATGTATTTTTTATATGGCGACAATGTATTTTTTATATGAGTTTTTTTATTTACAGAAACTAGGCCTAATTAGGCCGAAAGGCTGGCCTGATACTGCACACACCACACACCAGTTTTTTTTTTTCTCAACATACAATTTTAAACTGATGAAAGATGTGAATAAATTTTTCCCAGATTTATTCAGGGATTTTTTATAGGTTGTGCTTGGCTTATTTCATCAGCCTGCTTTGTGCACCAAAAGGAAAACTGGGACGGTTCTTTCGGGAAAGGAGGGGCTTTAGTGCAGGAAATCAACAATCTGGCCGACAGACGATTGCTGTGGAGAGGCAGTGACTGAGACAAAGTCAGCCTCAGGATTAAGCAGTTTGGGGGATTGACCCAGAAGATTTAAAGGTCTCTGATCAGTAAAACTGAAGTTCAAGCCGCAATCCTCCCACAGCCTCCACGGTAAGTGGCGTGCGCTATATTAGGGTGTAGACCAAGGCTTCAGTTCACATGCCTCTGTCACATACTGTACCTACACTAACCAATGACCCAAATGTACTTCATTTCAAGATGCATCTGCTTAGTAAAAGGCTGCCTAAGGACTAGGGAGCAATCAGCGTTCTTTCCAGCATTTTGGAAGAAACTATTCATATCTAGCTCGCAGTAGAGCAGGCTCATACTGTTTAGATTTGACAAAGAAATCTCTGATTGGAAGTGTAGTGAAATAAGAGCGTGGTCTTACGATGTTGCTGAGGCCTGACTCCGACATGTCGAAGACCACGGTGAGGGGCATGCCAGGCTCCCGCCTGGCGTAGCGCTCCAGCCAGAAGGCCACGTACTTCTTCTTCTCCTGGAGGGTCTTTGCATCCTTAATGTGCAGCTTCACCTTGAACCAGACTGAGAGCAGCAGCAATACAGGGTCAGAAGTGTACCGACTCCCCCCCCCCCCCAACTTTAGCCAAACACTCATTGCAAATGTACAGTACTACTGAATCATTTAATTTAATCTCATTCTGTAAGTATACAAAATTTCGAGTTAAATGACGTTGCACCGATCTGAGAAAATAAAAAATAAAATAAGTGTGGCGGTTCCCTTTGTTGCCAGGTACCACAATAAAGCAGCTACTTACAGAAATACCACACTACTTTTCTTTCAGATTAATTACTGTGCTAGTATGCTTTATTTGACTGGAATAATTAAAAACGGTTTATTAATCTAAATGCATGTGTATCAATGAGTGTTAATCATACCAATTACCAAAGCATGGCAAGTTTGTACTTTAAGAACAGCCACACAAACACAAAATTATAAAATGTAAAATACATTAGTGCTAGTGGTTAAATCAGAGAATTTGTGATCCTTCTATTCATATCCAATCAGCAAGGGTTATTATTAGGGAAATTAATTGTCCTATTGTTCTTAATTTTGTGAACTCTGTAAAGTTAAAAGGAATACAACGATAAGGTGGAGAGTAACCTACATAATTTGTTTCCCTCTTTGTCGTAGCCATGGAGATAAACCGCTCCCGTCTCAAACATCCACTTGGGGATGCAGCCTTCCGTGAGGTCTGGGAAAACAACACAGTCATTTCTAAACGGCATACGACAACATCCAGTACCCGGGGGTCTCTGCAAACAAAACAACAGATAGAGGGCTTCACGTGGTGTGAGCAAAAACACAGCAGTAATATTGAGCAAAAATATTGAGCCCTGTAATAAACTCTATTTGTAGGCTAAAAATCCCAAATCAGGCAGAGATAAATGTACAAGCCTCAATAAATGAAATACGAGATGGGGGAGATCGCACCCACTGGCACAGGGGAAATTGTCCTTCTGACAAATGAAGGCCATTGACTTGGAAATGTACTTTGTGAATTACATTTCTTCATACTGATGATACAGAGTACTGTGTAACATGGTCTTTCTGACTGAAATGTGAAAATCAGTTTAATCAAGCTGCACTGTTTTCGGACACTTAACAACAAGGGACACAGAAGAGGACTGTACCCAGGCCGGGATGAATGCTGGCGTTCATGATCTCAGCACAATGAGCTTTTATCCGTACGCATTTGCACATACACAAGACCTCACCCTCAGTACAGCCACAAATCAGCCGTAAAGGCCAGTTTCAGAGTTGATGCTCACAACTGATTAAAAGACATTATCAGCCTCTATCAAAATGCCTGACGGCGTCACACCCACGATGGCAAACCACTTCTGAAAACCTCAAGACTAACACCTGATTTGGTATTTTGCCACTCACACACAGTCAAGATGTCACACAGCTCTTTACTCCAGACATTTCTGAGAGGGAATATATTTGTTTAATAAAATAATAAACTACCATGTGAGCCAAAATGGGGGAAAACTGGACAATTATTCCCTGATCCATTATACTGATCAACCGCAATTCCAGAAAAAAAAAAAGTCCTTTAACTACCCTGGAATCAAGACCCAACATTAGGCCAAGTCCAAAGTACAATGAAACTGCCTTTGAAGCTTTTTTTTTTTTTTAAACATTATGCAAGCACGGCTGACCTGTATGAGAAAACAGGTCAAAATGAGCACACATTAGATACAATTACAAAGTCCTATGGCCAGTATGATGCAAATCCTACACTTATCAATGATCAAATTCTTAGATCTGAACAGGTCGCAAGGGTTTGGGTGGTTGTCTCGCTTGTTGATTTGTGTTAATTTATGCGTTCAACTGAATACCTTGGGAACAGTCAAATCACTGACTGGTAAAGCCAGATGCTGGACACCAGGAACAGTTAACGCATCACATGATACACTACTCCATGGTGGTTATAAACAAAGGCCTCAGAAAGCTAATTTTTAAAAAAAAACTTAATTTTGAAACATGAACAAAATAAGGTTGTTATTTTAATAATGCATTTATTTATGTATTTATTTTTTTAAGTGAAGGTTTACCCTAACCACTCCCCAGGCAACACTGCATTTGGCTAGGAAACATTGACCATGCCAGACTGGTCAAGGTGCGGAGCCTTTAGGCACCATGGCAGCCAGCCTACCGTTCAGCCTGAACTCTCTTCTCCACTGGAGACTCTCATCGATCATCTTCAAGGCGTCGTCCACCACAAAAAGCCGCCATGAAAGGTAGCTCCCCGCGAACGCATCATCCTTCTGAAGCTTCTCCACGTCTCTGGAGTCATACTTGTCTGATGAATCTGGATGGAGAGTAAAACCAAGTCAGCCCAGCAAGTTCCCTCTCTAATTTAAGGTCAAATTGCTTTCTGTGACTATTCGGTCTTGGGGGTTTTTGCAGTTTTGCAGTTTTCCCTTACTTGACCAAGCAATTCAAACAATTGCTTCCTTATCATGCAGACAGCAATATAACACACTCTCCAGCTGAGGACAGATCAATTAGATGATAACCTGTAAAAACAGCTTAGCAAACTGCCAACAATAAAGTAAAGGTTAAGTAGCACTGATTATTATAGTTGTATGTTCATTATATGTACATATTACTGAAAAATGTTTTATTTAATTCCTATAATTCTTCAAAGAAATATGTCAACATGTTCCTGGTGTGTTTGCAACATTATTGCTGCATTGGGACTGAAAGATCCTTTTTCTTTTGAAGGTCTTCACAAGAGGTGATCAAAAAAGTTACTGTGCAAAGCAGTAAGGCTGTCAAAAACGGACTAAGGGATCTTACAGGGATCCGTTCAAACGTGCCTAAATTCAAACGTGTAGAGGAACCTACATCAGTGCAACTAATTATTAACTTTTCTCGTGGGAATTAGGAATATGTATTTTCGTATGTCAACGACTTAAATCAAAGATAAGTGCTAAATTCCTTCGGGCAGTAAGGGTGTTCTTGTCAAACCTGTAATACCAACGTTATCTGTAATCTTGCAGAATGAAAATATGTCTCGTTGCTTTCTCGAAAAACACAAATGATCATACATTCTATTTACCATTATCTATTATATAGCTGTGCGAGATTTTTCAAATAAAGCAAAATAGGTGGCTACACAGACAGCAGCCTGAGGGCCACTGCATGTCACACATTAGCATAGCTAGATTAGCGAACCTGCAATGTATGTCGAAGTGAAAGTTACCACTGAAAACTTCAGCTAACTTGGCTATGTGATAAAGCCAGCAAACCAGCACTTGCATGGTGATTGGCAAACTACATTGTCCTTGCTACAGTGAACCAGGTACGCAAATAACGTTAACGTTGCAGTTTGATTGCGAGCAGATGTGGTTTTGAAAAACTGGCATCCTCGTTATCAAGTTAGAACTTAGCTACATTTTATTCAGATAAATCAAGACTGTCAACATGTTACCCAGCCAGACAAGAATATGACTTACACAGCTAAGTTTACTTTGCACAATCTTAAATCCATAAGCAAGACCACTGGCAATTGTTTGGGTGTATGCTAGCTGACTAACAATGAGCTAGCTAGCACTATTTCCAATAACCAAAATAATAACGCAAACGTTACCGTTGGCCAGCTAGCCTGCTAACTTAGTTTACCTTGCGCGTACTCGTCCTTGAACCGTTGTCTAATAACTTCTATTTTCCTTTCGATGTCCTGTTGAAACAGTTAAATTAATTAATAATTGTTCTGCACTTAATAACAAAGTTTGCATATTCTTATATTCGATTACAACCGATAGTTAGCTACCTGTTCCGATTCTGCCTGTCCACCATCCGCCATGGTCACTCTGTCAAGTGGTTTGAGCCATATGAGGAAGGACAAATCATGATGAAACCACCGCCTCCGTCGCCATTTTGGCTCTTATATATAAAGTATGTCGAGTTGCTTTTCCACCATATGAGGAATTACTGGAGTCAGTTATTTAACTTCCTCAATTTTCCAACCTTGACAGCGCGACCGAGAGCTTGAAATCATTCAGAATTGAAACCCATCGACAGTCAGAAATAGTGCCACGTAGACATGAAGCTTACTTCGTATTTTAAAATTGAACCATTGCAAGGAGTTAATTTGGAAAAATCAAAACAAACCACATTTCCGTCCCTCCACTAAACTGTGACGTTTTCCTAGCTCCCATAGTGCAATGCGATTTAGCGGGTGTTTTGGTTTTTGGACTGTCGCCAGACGAGAGCATAATGTTGTTGCTCATCAGCTATAGAGCGCGTTGAATTTACACAGTTGAAGGTAATTTACTGCGATCTCACTGTGATCATCTTTTGTAGGGGACATTATTATAGGCGCCAACTTTGTGTTCCGCTTCGGCGAATATGAAGGAGTGCCGACTGCCGGATAGCCGGTCTTACTGTACATTAGTTAACGTATATTCTCGCATTCGCCAATCGAATTCCCTAAATTGAAGTACATATCAAGAGGTAGATGTTGAAACGATTTAGCCTTTCTATTTAGACGAAGTTAGTTGTATTTTGTAAACGGAGTCCTTGCTTGTAGAGCTGGATTTTGTCATATGCTGTTTGACATTGCCTGTAGAAATTGTACATTTCATTAAATCAAAGCACACGTTTGTTTGCTATGATGCTGAAGGTCTAATGTTAAAGTTATGCATTGGCTTCCTAACTTGGGCCTGCCCCTTGGTCCCAATTAGGCAGCCACACGTTGAGACATTTTATAGGAATTTTACCAGGAATCCAGGCTACTGCCACAGGATCTTTAATGACCACAGTGCATCGGTCATCTTATTTGAAATAAATAAATAATTTATTTTAAATAAACTAAGCCAATATTGATCGACTTGAAAAACGCATTCTAACTTCGAGCTTTACATTTCAGGTGCTGCTCATGACAGCCACCGAACAATGTTTACCCTTCCTTCAGGTGCCATGCTGAACCAGAGGGGGCAGCGCACAAGTCTGCTCAACCAGAATGGAGATGTTCTGTCCTTCCAGTTCAGTCATGATCTGGCAAGTGGGGGAGAGAGGCAGAGGGGATCAGAACTGAGAGTGACCCGGATGTCATTCCAAAGGGAAACCAAGGCTTTTCCCATCAAATTCGAAGGAAAGACTGACATTAACAAAAGCAGCTCCACCAGTGTCGAAGTTGTGGATTGTTCCTCCGTGGTAGATGTGAAAGTTGGACTAACTGTCCCTTGCGTCCTGCTCAAACGGTCCAAGAAGCAAGGAGCCCACTTAAAATACCTTCTCTTTACACTGAGCCACTCTAATTCTTTAAATCCTCACCTGGAATTTAAGGTTCCGTATGAAATCAAAGACAACCTGACACTTCTACATGGCCCCACTGTGCTCTGGAGCAATGCGGGCATGATTTATTACATATCGTTGCAAGTGGGAGAAGTTAAACAAGTGCCTCTTCACCTATCTTCAGTGAGTTTCATAGGGGAGCTACCCCTGGACCAGAGGAAAATTATCATATTTGGCTCTAAAATATCCTCAACGGAAAGGACAGCCGATGCACAGGCAGATGCCTGGGGCCAGAGGAACGTTGGGTATTTCCTGGAGGAGGGAAAAGAGTTTGATGGAGCCTGGGTTTTGCCGCACGCTTACAGCTCCGTCGTGAAGTGCATGCTTCTCCTCTCCACCGAGGAGGACGAGGGTGGGCCGAAGGTCACAGTGGTGGCAGCGACCAGCGGGAAGCAGCTGGTGTGGTTTGAAGGCGGAGCCCCCAGGGATGTGTGCACTCTCCCATTTGAGGAGCCTCAGAATGTCATGTTGGTCGACACCGGTCGCAACGGCTGCCTCTTCACCGTCTCATTCAGCCATGGGAATGTGTGCACTGTGTGGAAAGACTCTTTCCAGGTAGTCCCATGGATTTATTGAGATGATACGTTCACAGGCTCTGTCAGCATTGTGTGTTTTGACAGGACTGAGTTTCCTAATGCATTTAGAGAATTGAATGGTGGGGGAGAAAGCAGTTTATTTTCCCAAAGCAGGATAATGATAATGCTGTTCCTGTTAGTGTTGTGCCCTGTCCCTTTAATATTGTCATTTCTACTAATGCAGCACAAACTAAAAGTTTGATTAGATAGGCTGCTAAGGGGACCGCCCCACCTTACATACAATCCTTATCGCTCCCTACTCCCCAGCTAGACCGGTCTGCCAGCTCTGGTCGCCTTATGGTTCCTTCACTAAGAGCACCTGGCGGTCGAGCTGCACGTTCACGCCTGTTTTCCGTTCTGGTTCCTCAGTGGTGGAATGACTTGCCTACCACTGTCAGGACAGCAGAATCCCTACCTCCTGATCCCCTCCCCCCACCCCTTTCCGATATCCCTATCCCTCTTGTCTAACCCAAAAAAAAAAAAAAAGTAATATATTGCATTTATGATGACTGTATGTTTAGAACAGCACTTCATATGTATTTTTCTAGTCGTGGATGTGATGCTTTAACTTGTGGAAGAACCTATGCACTTGTAAGTCGCTTTAATACTAATACTAATACTTTAATACTGACTATGGATATTGTCCATATTAATTGACCAGTATGTGCAACCATCCATATTCATTTTAAAACACAACTCGAAGGAATTATGATTAAGTGCAAAAAATAGTTCCCAAAAGCTTAGCTGAACAGAATGAGAAGACCAATTGGCCTAATTATGATACAATGGCAGTTATGATAATGGTGTCTGGCGAAGACTACCAAAATTAAATGGCTCCAGTCAGACACTTCCACAAATACAATTTAAGTCATGTGACCCAAGTGGAGAGTATGCACCTGTAAGATAAAGGAGAATTCCTTCTGCAGGTCAAGAGGGTTGCAATCTATTTGAAGGGAAACAAAGTTTATTTTAAAGCCGCGTGACCTGCCAGTACAATGAAAAAAGGTGGAATCATAATAGAATTTTTGTCTGGAAGTGATAAATAAGTAAAGAAGTTGTCAAAGCTGTATAGAAGTCAAAGTGTTTTTTTTTTTTTTTTTGCTTGTGCCTTTGATAAGTACACCTCTTAGTGGATGTAAATTGAATACTAGCTCAGGCATCTGACTATGAAGAGATCATAATGTACCATAACCCACTAAAACGGTTGTCCCCTACAAAGTCTTGATTGTAATCAGCTGATGACATAGTCCAGGTCAAAGCTTGACCCAGGAAATGTTTGGCCCAGCCTGGCAGAAGCGGAGGAGGTTCTTGGGATGTGTAGTTGGTTTATGCAGCGCTAGTTGCCCTCTAGACGTTAGGCAGAACAACCACCTTAGACAGGCAGAATGGCCCGTCTTCCGTCTGTTGTTCTTGTGTTCGAACGTGATTTAATCATCAAGGCAGCCATCTGCCGCCCTGATCCTGTCTGTCTCTGTTCTCAGCGGGGACTTGTCCTCGGCTGTGAATAGTTCTCGGCTCTGATTGTCCTGTGTATTTGGCAGGTGGCATCCTGCTGGCAGGGAGTGTGCTCTCTGCTGGTAGATGACTTTGTTGGCTGTGGTACTGACCAGGCACTGATACTGTTTGACGACCCCTGCCCACCAGGCTCTGCGCCCACCAACTTCATAATCACTGACCTTGGTGACATCACCTACACTGTGAGTGTCTTATTCTCCTCTCACACTCTTTCCTTTCCCAGTGCAATAAAGTCCACGCAATCATTGTGCTCAAATGTGAAAATATGTAAAAAATAAAATTCAGTAAGGGCTGCAAATTGATTTTATTTCCTTTCTTTTAATGTTTTATCTTGCCTCCAGCATAGTTTTGGCGCTTATTTATTTATTTAAACTTCTTCCCAGATATGTCTCAATATGTATTGATGGTGTGCTGCCATCGCTCTACATGTGGATCAGTATGAATCTTCCACGTCTTTCAGAGCAGACCAGAGGGCAGCGAGGGGCTTCCTGGAGCTGACACTGTCCAAGAGAACCATCTCCTCACTGTCCAGGCCTTAGAGTCCAGACTGCAGGTACCCTGATCACCGTGCAGACCTTCCAATGTAGACATCCTCTCCACAGGTGGTCTGAAGCAAGAAAGTACACTTCATGCAATTTCAATTTTAGACAGTGACCGTTGCCTCCGCAGGTGGGAAATGTGTGTATTGTAGGTACCTTGTCATTCTTCAAAGATCTGATCAAATTTTCTTTTGGAACTATTTCCTATGGCACATACTATCTGAGATGCTGCATTGAAGGACATGGTAGCTTCCTGTATCAGTCTGGATCCTTTGAGGTTGTACTGCTTGAGAGCTACTGAGTAAAGAAGTCGTGGCATGATGTAGGACTAAAATGAAGCTACGTGTATTTAAACTATGATGCTTAAATGTAGTCTGTCTACATTTGACCGTGTCTGATCGTGTCTGACCATGTCTGACTAGTGGTCTGTTTACTGACTAAATGCCCCCATACCAGGTTTATTGGTGGTCAGAAACGTCTGTAGGCATTGAAAACATCCTTTGTTGCTCATAAAAACTGGCTGGGCCAATGGGAAACATGCACTAATACTTACCGTACATAATATGTAAATATCCCAGAAAGTGAAATATAGCTGTATTCTACACTATTTGTTTTCATTATAGAAACACACTTCATATTTTACTCATGTGTACATGAATTCAGATTTTATTAAATATTTGAAGTATTTATTCACCCCCACCACCCCAACAATATGCTTGTATACTAGCTTCTGTTGCTTATTTCACTGTTGAGAAAGCAGCCCTAAATCTGGATGCAATCGTTGCAAGGTCCTTAAGAATTGGCACTGTGGAGTGCGTATAAATGATGCCGAGTGCCTTGTTAGGATGGCCCGCCCAGCTGCCCCCTAAAAGCACTTGTTTTTAAGGAGCTTATATTTTTGCCGCTTGACTCCACAGAGTGGAATGGCCTCTGTTCAGGACCTCCAGAGGGACCTGGAGGAGAAGGAGAGAGTGATCCTGCAGTCTGTCCGAGCCCTGACGGACCTGGTCTCTGGAAGAGAGCACTCCCTGCCCAGTGCCCAGCAGGTAAGAGTGACCATGGGAGAGTCTGGCATTAGCCAGCTATAAGGAGCAGCAGGGGCAGGTGCTAAGCTTGAAATTGAGGGGGCAGAAAACTTCCCTTTAAACCAGGGCCGCAGTGTCTGCTGGTTTTTGGTGTGTTTCAGCACGAGAGATACATTGAAAAGTCTTTCATTGGCTAAAGAGTCCACACACCTTGTTCTCAAGGCCTTAATTGGCTGCTGATTGAAAGGAAACCACAAATACCAGCGGACACTGCAGCCCTCCACGACTGGAGTTTGATACCTCTGCCTTAAACTGATTATTGACCGTGACCGGTTTTCAATCATTTTCCTTGATTAAAGTGACTGTAAAGTGGCTGAAAATGTTTTTGTGATTAATTCACAAAATGGTATATCCAGTTCTCTTCAATTATTAGGCGAGTAATAAAATCACTAGGCTCTGTACTGGTGCAACATAGGTTGTGGTGTGTAATGCTGGTCTATGGGGGAGGTGAGTGCACAGTGTAAGGGCATTGCTCTTCTCCCCTACCGCAGGAAGGCTTGGTATCTCTGTGGGATGATGATGATGATGATGAAGATGTGCAGGGCTTGGCTGAGGAGCTTCCGGCCCCTCCCCTGGCCCTGCCCCCTGTGGTAGAAAAGGTGTGGCACAGAGTCATCGAGGACCGCCTGGTTGTCGGCGTGCAGTTGACCGCAGACTCCACCCCGTGAGTCAGGAACATCTGATGCCTCTTTAAACACTGGATATACTGTTCACATTTGTTTAATATGTTTCTTTGGGTCACTGAAACTGAGTAAGCACTGGAGTAAACTACAGAGTAGAAGTGCATTCTAGATTAAGTCTCAAATTATACCCGGGTTAGTGCAAATGTGGAAAACATGAACAAATTCAGTGAATAATCTCTTGTCAACCCCCTGTTTGACATTTTGCCTCAGGGGAGCCTGGTAATTATTATGTGCCATGGAGATATGACTGGATTGTTATGGGTCTGATTAGTTATCACACAGAATGACCTGGGTGCTTTATGACCTGCATTGTGATGAAGACACTTGTTCCAGAAGATTCTGAGAAATGTTACTGGCTCAACAATGCCTGCCTGATCACCATGGCAACAGGCACACTTGCAGCCCCCCCCCCCCCCCAAGGTCCATTTGGACAGTATGTACTGGCACAAGCCTGGCACCGGCACTCTGGGCCCACAGAGCACTCTCCAGTCACACCAAGCCTGGTGAAGGGCTCGCTCCGGTATTATTTAGAGAGACACTCTAAATAACCAGGCAGCTGCTCCTCGCAGCTTTAGTCCTTTTTTTCTACTAGGTTTATTTTATTTAGCCAATGCACTTAGTGTTTCAAGAAGCTGTGTCTCTTCCTCTGTGAGTCTCTTCTATGAGTCTCTGACTGTGTCTGACTGTGTCTGACTGTGTCTGACTGTGTCTGACCGTGTCTGACCGTGTCTGACCGTGTCGGACCGTGTCTGACAGTGTTCTGACCGTGTCTGACCGTGTCTGACGTGTGTTTCAGATTGCTGGAGGGCGCTAGCGTGTCATTGCTGATTGAGGCAGGCCAAGGCCCCACCCCTCCAGTAATTCGGGTCCGCAGCAGGTCCTTCCGCCCCCCCCCGCCCGCTGCCCTCGTTCCTGCTGCTCCGCCCGGCCTCGAGCCGCTGGCCAAGAGGAAGAGGCCGGACCCGACCAGCGAGCCGCGCCTGACCCTCACTGCTGTCACTGAGCTGGCCCCGCTCCTGGCGTGCGCTGGTCTCCCGTGCCGTGTCCTGCTCCACTTAGCCACCGGCCCCCGCAGGGCCGGAGGTCCACAGGTGACGCACTGCGGCTTCATCTCGCCGGACATCCAGGACGTGGCCCAGGGGAAACTCACTCCACGCTTGCTCACGGACCGTACCCTCACCACAGGTAAAAACAGGCCACTTACTGTCAATCACAGTCACAGGGCTTTCAGTGTGCGCACACCTCTCTTTACCTCGTTTGTTGGTGTTTTACTACCCAGTTTTTTTCTCTCTGCTCTTAGGTAGGTTGTATACTTCATAACCACTTCAGCTTAATAACAGAATAAGTAGCACGGGTGAAATACAGTGGGGAGAATCATATATAGGAAATATATTATACCCAACAGAGGTTCCTGAAATGAACCTCGCTAGATTTGCCACTCAGGCCTTTCAGAAAAAGAGTTTCTAACAACGGTACAGAAAATTGTCATAGTTAGCAACTAAAAATTTAAAGTCAAGGTTGTTAAAAATGTGTCCTCTTAAATCTATGATTATGATTATTATAAATTGTGTGACAGGTATGACTGAGGGTAGATAATGGCATACTTTTCACAATTATGACAGCTAAAGTCTGCTGTCAGTATGTCATGTATATTATTCATGCATAATTATGAGTAATGCCTGTGTTATTTATCCCCGTACACCATGTCTCCACAGCTGAGGCCAGAGAGGACCTCCTGAGCCTGCTGGCAGCATCAGACTCCTGGTGCTTCCAGATCAGCTGCTCAGACCACACCCTGTTTGACGTGCCCCAGTGGCTGCTGGGAGCCCTGAGGTGCGAGAGGTTAGCGGTGCAGCCAGACTTTATCCTGTCTGACCCAGAGCTTCTGTCCAGTGCCGCCCTGCTGTTTCAGTGGCAGGAGAGGACCACTTTCATAGGGGAGCTGCTCGTCTACTACAGGTAATCTACACAAAAAACTATGATTATTAATCACCAAATACACATTCCTGATAGATTACCTTTTGAATTTGGTGTCATAAGTCAAGTACTTATTAGACACTATACCTGAAAACATAGGCTCATTGGTCGTTTGCCTCTAATTAACTTAGATGCATGATCACGCTGTAGAGCTTAGTCTACAAAACTGCCATTACCAGAAAACACCATTTCATACATGCAAGGCATTTTGCTGAAGCATTTTAATCTTTTCAGTTTAATGTCCTTACTAAATACATTGAGTGTAGATCTTTTCTAAATGTTGTTGGGAGAGGTAAAGCTTTTCTTTAGCACAGCTCTCAGTCGCAGGCTGGATCCAGAGGTAATTATGCCATTGATCCGTGATTGACTCTCAGTTCGGTTCCCATTTGTGACTAGTTTTCCGTAATTATTGGGCTTGCTCGCTGCGTAGACAGACTATGATTCTGTTCTACCAGTGATGAGCTGAAAAAGCAAACAGGCAGGGCATATGTAGCATGGCAAAATGTAGGTTATTTGTATCACAAGGTAGTTCTCATTGTGCATATCACAGCACGGACTGATTCGCTAATCAAGTGCACAACAACAATTTGACTATGTGACGACTGCTATAATCTAACTGGGCCAAAACAAACACTTTAATTGTAACATCATCGCCAGTTTACAAACAAAGCCTCCAACAATCTGCTTCTCAAGACCTCAACGGCCATTTTAACGAGCTGTTAAAGTGCGCAGTTTCTGTGACCTTAATCCCAGACTGGCTGCCACATGCCTGTTGGTGCCGGTGCGTGCGGGGTGAGCATGTGTGTGTGCGTTTCTCCTAGGGGCCTGCACCGTCTGCTCCAGTTCCTGGACTCCCTGTGCCGCCACCTGCCCTCGTCCCACCAGATCCAGCCCCTGGGGAGGGAGCGCAGGGCGGGGCGGGCCCCCGGGCAGGACCCCGGGCAGGCCTTGGCCTCTTCCCTGGAGAGAGAGGCGCTGGCCCTGCGGGACGGGGTGGCGTCGTTGCTCCAGGGAGCCGCCAGCAGGGAGGACTCTGAGGGGCTGGGGTGGGTGGAGGGGACCGCAGACCCAGGCCCCACAGACGAGCTCCGCAGACGCAGGGCGGAGTGGGGGAGGGAGCGGGAGAGGAGCGGGAGGAGGCTGAGCCCCCTGGTGGACGTGGAGCCCTATCGCAGGCTGGTCGCTGACCTGTCCCAGGTTCAGCTGGAGACTGACCTTTCCGCTCTCGCCCTGTGTGACGCCTGGCCTCTCCTCACCGCCCCTACCACCGACTCACCCATACCCGCCGCCCCTAACAGATAACGTGATTAAACAGCAATTTGCGCTATCATTCAAACAAAGGCTAGTTTGTTGTGGTTTTCTGCAGTATACTTGATGTGACACTGCATTCTGGTCTGTGTGTGTGGCCCTGGAAGGGAGAGGCGGCTCTTTGCGAGTTCTGTCAATGAGGAGATGTGTACGCATGCATTCGATCCCACATGTGGGTTAAACCTCTGAAAAGAACAGTATGCTGGGGTATGAAGAAGTCGCTGTTGGAACAGAATCCCTTCTGTCCTCTGAACAATACGTGGAGATCCTGTGGCTAACAATGTCAGCATTCACACTGGGCTAGATTTAGCTGTCCTTAAATTGCAGCTTTATTATCAAACGTATTAGCTATGTAAGCTTTGTAGGCTCCGATTAGCTCCAATAAATGATAAAAATCGGTATTGCTAGTTATCGACAAGGAAAACGATGCAGATTTACTCTTTACAGAACAATGTTCAATTGTTCACTGAAAATATTTGCATGTTATATCCATGATGGCATGCTATTTGTCACCAGAAACTAGAGCTGAACTTTTTGACGGGGTCATGTGTATAGGGATAACAAAATCATTTTTACATGCTTTTTGTAAGACACATGGTAAAACCATAGGCATGTTGGGCAGAAGCAAGTTCTGACAGCTCATAAATATTCACTGTAAAAGTGCAGTGTGACAATGGCACCACAGAATCTCTAGACTAATCAGATGGCCAACTCCATTTTCTTTTCAGAAGTTCAGCATCTACTATTGTCTCAAGTCTTGTCTGAAGTTCAAGATACTTTCGGCAATTACTTATTTTTGAATGACTGGACTGTTTGGATGATTCTAGTTTCTGGTGACAAATAGTATGCCATTATGGATATAACGTGCAAATATTTTCAGTATTACCCTCAGGTTACTCTAACAAATCTGATGGGCTAAAAGGCCAAGCTCTAAAGGACTAGAGTGTGACCATTCGGTTTGTAAAAAAAACACCCACAAACCTATACTTCACCAAAATACTTCTTTATTCATGTGGCATTTATATTTCCACTTAGTATTAAACATTTTCCACACAAAACTACTTCCTCCTAAATCCCACCCTAGGCTATTCATTAACCGACACGGTGCTGCTCATGTAAGTACAGTATAAAGCAGTGTTTTAGAAAATTTGGTCCACATAAATTACCTCATTTCAACTCTACAGAGTTCAGTGTAATCTAAAAAAAATTGGCTTCCAGTGATTAACCATAAATAATAACATGCTCCATTTTTTAAATACATGTTCACTATATTGAGTATATGTACATTTTGGCAATGACTATGCAGCCTCCTCTATTCCGTGAGAAAACCATTTTATCACACTCCTCATAGCCTCACTACACAATCCCAACATATGGAGAGAAAAAAGAAAAGGTTTTTGAGATTGTTTATTTTCACGGATGCCAGTGTGGCAGGTTCAGACGGACGCCAGCGCTACACCTTGATGACGTCCTCGTGCCGGATGATTTTGTAGGTAATCCAGTAGAAGGTATTAAAGATGAGGAAAGCCAGCGGGAAGGCGGCTCTGGACACTGTATCGATCCTCTTGGCCCTGTCCACGAATTTCTTCTTGGTGGCATCCGAGTCTTTAGGGGCAGGGGGTGCTGGGTTTGGCGCGGTGGTCTTGACCGCGGTTCCGTCTCTGGCCTGCAGGCAGTGGCCCATGGCGTACCCGGTGAAACTGAAACGACTCTCCCCCATGTCGTCATCCTGGCAGCGGACGTTAGTATCAAAAAGTACAACACAAGCATTAATATCAAAAAGTACTGAATCATCCAAACGGTATTCTGGGTGATGTACCGTGTATGAATGTCAGCTGTGCTGAGGTGAATAAAAGGTTTTGGCAGTGTCTGTTTTGTCAGCCAGGCTGTCTCAGCTGTGGGTATGCTGGAGAGATGCTGTAGCTACTTTCACTTGAGGGTGCCCTAATGCCACGTCTCCAACAGCTGGGTTAAAGTTACCGTCGCGCACAGAGGCTGGAATCCCTCCCTGTCCGGCTGTCACCAGGAGGAGTTTGATCAAACCAGACACCCTTTCCCCGGCCAACAGCAGCGAGACAACTCTTCACTGTCTGACCACTGATTCTGCTGTGCCACGTACAAATACGTTGGGACTGGTAATCTGATTTAGTATGATGTGTAGTGTTATACAGTGCCAACCCTGTATGTTCCGGTTTTCTGAATGTATGTTTTACCCATCTTTTAACAGTATGTGTGATTGCATCAAGCCACGCAGGTACTTCACAAAGAGAATGGTTGCATAAAAATACAAGGTAAACAGTTTTCATCTAACTGAATGTCCCATGCTTTTCCCATTTAGTCTTCAACAATATGAGCCCAGGTACAAATAAAATAAGAAAATACATAATGATGCACAACTGAAAACAAAATCAACCTGCAGGTTATGTGGGGCAAGGAATGAAACTGATGAAAATTATATTAATGTATTATATTAATTAATTAAGCATTAATATTAGCATATTAGTTCTGATAGCATCAATATTAATTAAGCCTTTTTCTGACCATCTAGCTGTTGGTAATGTTTAACATGACATTATGAAACCACATTTCAAATTGACTACATTTGTGATTTTCTTCTCTTCTTCACAAACAGTGAAAAAAATTACCTAAATTAAATTTAAGTGATCACTTAAATTGTACTTACAAAACCTACAGTTACCCTGCCATGAGGAAACACATATTTTTTACTTTCACACCTTGTGTTGTCTCTGTCTGCGTCTCAATCGGAGGAACTCCTTCTGTTGCCGTGAGACAAAGTTAACACCTGCATATTCCAGCAGTGCAGCAAACACAAACAAAAGGCACACAGCCATCCAGATGTCAATGGCCTTCACGTACGACACCTGTCAAATGCAAAAAGGCAGTCATCCATTATCTACTATATACAGTATATACATTATGTACTGTATATACTAATCATAGACACAATAGTTGTGATCAAATAATTAGTGTGGTTGGAGTGTAGCTGCTGAGCTTTTATTTGTATACATTTCGGTTTCACATGTAAAAATTGCACCATGTTTTATACAGAGACCCCCACTTAAAATGTTTATCGAATTGTTCAAGTGTGTTGATACTGAGGTGAACTGTGTCAAATCATTGAACATTCTACACCTCATCTGCTGCATGTTCACAGTTTGGTACTGTACTGGAGAAATGGGCATTCAAAATATGAAAATAAGAATAAGACCAAATGACTAGCTCTCGAAAGCACACGCAAGGGCGCAAGAGTGAAAGGACACTTTGGTGTGACTGAAAACTTTAAATTGTGAAATTAATGAAAACATCTCACTAGGGCACTGAATATCATCTTTCCTCAGTACTCTTTTAACACAGACTTATCATGTCCAGTGATATCACTGAGAAATTAATAATACAATAGCCTGTTTCAACACTATATGTTGGACACTAATTGCCATAAGAACTGTAATTGGACTGTAGAACTGTAGCTTTCATATTAGATAAGAAAAAATCTTCAGTTTCATTTAAAAAAGCTGGCTAAATACTGTATTAGCAGAAATAGTAATTAGAAATCAGGATGGCTTTCTTTAATGGTGGTAACGCTAAGATAATTAATGGGTACATTCAAGTTGCACGGCCTTTTCAAATGCACTGAATTGCCACCAAGGATTCAAACAAATATTGTGAGGCTGTATATGATTTTATACATCTACCTCCAAAATTGTAACAAATCATCTGTTTGGTTATTTATCATAATGCAGGCATCTTTATACTTTAAAGTGGTGGGTAATTTGCATTGCGAAAAAAAAAAAAGGTTTGCTCAGACTAATCACTGTGTATATAGTTAATTGTGGTAGAGCTCTTTAATATTTAGCAGATAAGTATTGGTGGATGTTATTGTAATACTCAATGTAAATTCATTACACACATGGATATCGATTGATCTCCCTTATCAAAGTCATTGCGATGAGCTGTTTTGTGCTATAGAAAGAAAATAATCCAAAATTTAAATACAGTCTGAATAATTTATATTATGATAAAAACATTGACTGCTCTGGATCATAATGCTTATTGAATCTGTTAGAACGGTTAAACGCTTGTCAGTACAATAGCTGTTAAAAACCAGTTACAATGCCCTTCCCCAACCTTGTTTGACAGCTGGATATAATGATCATTGTGTGTCCAAATACTGAAACCTCATCTGTTGCTCTTGAAATCCTTAATTACAGAATATGAGCTTTTTCAAATGATAACCAGGAACAAAGAGGCTCATTTTAAATCAGTCAAGGTTACCACTGCAACAGCTGTTCCAGCAGGCTTTACCTTGCACATTGCACATTGTGTCACCAGAGAGACACATTACTCAGGAATCAGTGCATTGGAGTGCACTTGCTGGGTTCCTTGGATGAGTGGGATTCTGTGCTGAATAGCAGGTGTCTTGAAAGGCAATATTTTCCCAGCTCCAAATAGTGGAAAATAAGGGGGGAAGGGTCTATTATGTTTTCAAGATTTGAAATAAGATTTGAGGTCAAATTGTAATTGACTGTGGTGTAGGGATCTAATGGGTGTAGATCCCTGGGAATAATAATTAATGGCTAGGAAAGCTGATGTTTTCCCTGGGGGGGGGGGGGGTAGCACAGACCCAGCCAGCATACTGGCCCATTGGACTGGAACAGCACAGGACTGGGGAATCACACAGCCAGGCGGTGTCCATGGAGATGGTCTCCATGGAGAACAGCTTGTAATACTTCGCATTGACAAAGCCGCTGTGGATCTTTTCTGTGGGTTTTTCTGTGACATGCTCACAAAGTGCATAAATTAGCAGTTTATTTTTAACCGTGAACATGAAGCAAGATTGATTGTACAATTTAAGCTTCCACTATGGTGAAGATGAACTTTCTGGGAGGTTCAGTAAACATTTTTACAAATATTTTCTATGTTAAGAATATTTTGTTTATATAAATGACATGTATTAGATACATAGTCCTTGTCTTGTTTACACATCCACAGTAATAGTGTAATCATTATAAGTATTACATTTTACTAAATAAAGTAGCTACATGCCTTAGGTACTGTACTTCAGGATATAAACATGTGTCTATCTACTGACTAGGGAGTTAAATAGACACCACCTTTCAGCCCATATTGGATGATGCATAAAGGTTTCACTAGTTAACCAGTTTACTGAGGTGATCTGTGATAGGGTGGTTCTTTTTTGTTTTGTTTTTTCAATAAAAAGGTTTGGGAATCCCTGGTTTAGGGAATCACAGTACCAATTATGTGATTGTATGTACAGGTGTATGTCTCAGTTTGTCAGGTTCTGTGTTTTCATTGTCAAATTATTGTCTAAGTGCTTAGCGTTTCGATTTGTTGTTACCCTCTATGCACACTGTAGTTTTTTCCTGGTTGTTCCATTCATCCATTTGCATCACCTGTGTCTCATTTCATGTCTTGGCCTTTCCACTCCTTATATGTACTTCCTTCCTGTCTACTATCATAGTGCAGTAGTTTGTGTCTGTGTCAAGTGTTATTTTCTGATTAATTCCTGTTATGACCGGTTTTGTCCTAGACTTCTGCCTTTTGCTTTACCCGCCTTGTTTTGAACTGTAGTTTATCGACCCTTTTTGACTTTTCGACTTTCGTTTCCGGATTATGTTTTTGTTTGGCTTGCCCGTTTGTTATTGACACTTTGCCTGTGACTTTGACTTTGTTTTGGATCATCCCTGCTATTTCTGTTTGCTGCTGTACTCACCTTCTGCCTGGACTCTTATTTATGATCTGCCTATTCCCTGCTGATTTTGTTTGCTGGCTATTGACCCTCACGTGTATACTCTGCTGGTAAGTTTACAATAAAAACTCTGAACTCTGTGGTCTTGCTACTGGGTACTGTTGTTCTGAGCCCTGACACAGGTATGCATTTGTGTGATTGTATGTACAGGTGTATGTCTCAGGTATGTATTTCTGTGATTGCATGTCTCAGGTATGCATTTGTCTGATTGTATGTACAGGTATGTATTTGGGTGATTGTATGTACAGGTGTATGTACAGGTATGTATTTCTGTGATTGTATGTACAGGTGTATGTCTCAGCTATGCATTTATGTGATTGTATGTACAGGTGTATCTCAGGTATGCATTTGTGTGATTGTATGTACAGGTGTATGTCTCAGCTATGCATTTATGTGATTGTATGTCTCAGGTATGTATTTGTGTGATTGTATGTACAGGTGTATATCTCAGCTATGCATTTATGTGATTGTATGTACAGGTGTATCTCAGGTATGCATTTGTGCGATAGTATGCACAGGTATGTATTTGGGTGATTGTATGTACAGGTGTATGTATTTGTGTGATTGTATGTACAGCTGTATCTCAGGTATGCATTTGTGTGATTGTATGTACAGGTGTATGTCCCAGCTATGCATTTATGTGATTATATGTCTCAGGTATGTATTTGTGTGATTGTATGTACAGGTGAATGTCTCAGGTATGCACTTGTGTGATTGTATGTACAGGTGTATGTCTCAGGCATGCATGACCTTCAGGTGCAGGGCTGACCTTGGGCAGGGAGGCGCGGGACCCTGAACTTTGCGTGGTCATGGTGAGCACCGTGGTGATGCCCAGGGCCACCCTGGCGGGCGCGGCGTCCATGTTGATCCAGAAGGACACCCAGGACAGGATGACGATGAGCAGGCTGGGAATGTACATCTGGATCAGGTAGTATCCCATCTGTCTCTCCAGGTGGAACTTCACCTCGATGCAGGTGAATTTACCTGAGACCAGAAGAGAAACCGCCCAAAATCAGTTCTGTGTCAGTCAGTGAACAGAAACATGTGAGGTTGTGATCAATAATCAAATCAAATGTATTTATTTAAAAACAAGCAGAAGTTGACGAAAGTGCTGTACAAAATTTCAACACAGAAAAAACAGACAACAAGGACACGACAACTTAGTTGCCAAAAGCCAGAGAAAAGAGGTGGGTCTTTAGATGGGATTTAAATGTAGGAATAGTGGCAGTTATGGAGAGGCAGCGCGCTCTGCAGCTTCCAGCGGACCGCTGAAAAGGCTCGATGACCTTTCAGTTTACGCCGCGAACGTGGAACTGACAGGAGGGGTTGGGTAGAGGAGCTGAGCGATCTGAAGGTGGAATGGTGGAAAAGGAGGTCAGTGGTGTAGGGAGGGGCCAGACCGTTTAGGGCTTTAAAACAAATAAAAGTATTTTAAACTCTGTCCTGAACCTCACAAGTAGCCAGTGGTTAGAGGCAAGTACAGGAGGGATGGTCCCTCTTTCGGGTGCCTGTTTGAAGCCTGGCGGCAGTGTTTTGGATGAATTGCAGGCGAGATAGGGACGACTGACTGACTGTATAAGGAGTTACAGTAGTACAATAAAATACCAAGGATTCATTGACATAATGAATACACGCATTCCCCCTGCCTTCTTAATTGACTTACATCTTATATGTTAGCTGAAGCAAATACACGATTTTGTGCTTTACCAAAGGCACTGAGTAACATACATTTGGTATTGTGGATCTTCCGGCACAGAGTTTGGGGGCAGCAGATGTACAGAAGGCCGGACTGAAATAAACATGTCCATCTGTTGCACAAGTGCAACATCCTGTGCTTCCGAACTGCAGCTGTCGTGCTTTATATTAACATGTTTTCATGTGTCAATGATGTCATGCCATATATTGCCAGTGTAGTGACTTCCAACGTTCATATCCAGGTAGGTTTTAATAGCTGCACTAAGGAAAAAGTACCTCTCAGGAGAGCTCTGTCCTGTGGGTAGAACAGAAGCTCTGAGTTATGTCAGGGCTGATATTCACTGGAAGTGGATGTTATGGACACAGACAAGGCCTAATAGTCCTATTGCGTTTGTTGAATGCTTATCCTCTTGAGCATGTTAGGGAGTTAATAATGAAAATTTAATCATTTAAGATATCATGTCATTATGGATATGGCTGTAACTGCAATATTAATCTGCAATATCTTTTAGAATTATTTCAAATTACATTTTTTTTTAATTTGCTTTAATTTTTAATTTTTTAAAATTTGTATTGTAAAGATATTTTAAAGCAATAAATGCTAATAAATTGCTACTTCATTCTCAATCATCAGTATTAATAGTCATTCATCAGTGTAATTGGAACTGACAATGATGATGTCCAAAATATATGAATATATGATGGTGAGTCTGCACGGCCCTTCCTCACCTGTGTTGTAGTGTTTGGTACAGTATCCCAGCTCTTTCTCATCCCTCATGATGAACTGGGGCAGGGTCAAGCCATCTGCCACCTGCACTGGCCCCTCGTTCAGCCACTCAAAGATCAGGTCATTCATGGTGTAGCCGACTGGAGAAACAAAACCAATTTAGTGCAGGGATATATTTTCCAGTAATTATCATTGAGTAATAAAAACAGCTCCATGTCTATTTGAGATTAGTGATTGTTACAGGTAAAATCTTATCAGAACAGGAATAAAAATGTATCACAGTGTCAGGGGTATTAGAGTTAGTTGTTATGACAACACTTAGACTCTGCTTACCCTATAGCTTGATGTTCATGGCTAAGGATGCCTAATACTTTATGAGAATTACACCTTATCTGACCTGTAGTTGTTCTAATGACCTTTGGTATGCATTTATTGTATGTTCCTTTAGATAAATAAATTGTGTTTGCCGAATTAACGTCATATGAAAAAGGACTAAATTAATAATAATATTTCATAGGTGATAAAACTAATGATGTGTTACTTCTGCTTGAATGTTAACATTTTTCTTACTGATTATGCATGCTGTGACTGCTGTTTTCACATATTGTGACACTGAGACTTCAAAACAACTTCAGTAATTCAGCAATTACATCGTAGTGTTGGTTTCACACAATCCATTTTACTTGGTAGTTTTGATACCATAAAAATAGAGCTATCTTTATTAAATTCCTTTAATCTGGCTATACAGGCACAATTGACCACAATTGTAAAATACATGTATATGCTAAGGATTATGTATAAGTGAACATGTTATAGGGTTATATGAATGTTTATGGTAAGTGTTGTAAAATAAGTACATATAGAAAGTATTATATATTCATGCATGATGATTTGTTTTAAAATCGTGTCCTGTTGTCCCTTTAAATCCATCACCAATAGTCACTGTTACAGTAAATATAAATGTGCTTTTAAAATCATATATCCATTATCCATAAAAAAATAATATGTGTATGCAGTAAGAGTTGCTTGATGAGTGTTATTATGGCAAGTGCTAGTATATGTGAATAGTGTTGGGTAAAAGCTGAAACTCACAGCTCTCCAGTTGCATCGCACAGGTCTGTACATCCATGGGGAAGTTTTTTAAGTCCATTGGACAAGAGAGAATGAGTGTGAGTCTTAAAGATAGAAAACATAAACACACCAGCATTAATATACACAGATTATGTATGTGTTATCCAAAAGGCATATACATATGGGATCTCTGAATATTCCATAATTTCATATACATACTTTGCATGTCCCCAACTTTCCATCATAAAATTCATTTCCACGATTAAATTTTACTTCATGATTTAGTTGGAAGAATATATGGAAAAGTGCTGACTCGTTTTGTGGGCAAAAAAACCAACTCTGTGCCATATGCAATAAATGTACAAAAACACAAACTTAACTTTCTAAAGAAGTTTTTTTTTCATTTAACAAACAGGTTGATGCCAATTTCACAAATGTGATGTAATCCATTTAGCGTGATTAACCACATGTAAACAGCTTACAACATTACAGCACATAATATTTAGCCACAAAGCTGAAATCATTTTTTAAAGTAATGGCATAAAATCCCTGAGATATACAGCACAATAACCAAAATGACATCTACACTCAGTGAGCACTTTATTAGGTATTTATTAGACCTATTTTTTAGACTTCTACTGCTGTAGCCTATCCACTTAGAGCTATGATGCATTGTCTATTCAGAGATGCTCTTCTGCATACCACTGTGTGGTTATTTGTGTTACTGTAACCTTCCTGTCAGCTTTGACCAGTCTGGCCATTCACCTCTGACGTCTCTCATTAACAAGGCATGTCTGTCTGCAGAACTGCTCTGTGCCAGCAGAACTGCTGCTCACTGGATGTTTTAGATTTTCTCTCTGCAAACTCTAGATACTGTTGAAAATGCCAGGAGATCAGAAGTTTTTCAGATACTCAAACCACCCTGTCTGGCACCAACACCAAAGTCACTGTGACATTTGGTCGGAAAAACAGCTGAACCTCTTTACCAAGCATGGTTTTATGCATTTAGTTGCTGCCACGTGATAAAGTTGTCACTATATATACAGTAGATGGGGGAAAAAATATATTTAAGAAATATTAAAGAACTGCATCATCCACGCATGGAAAAAGCAATAATCTGCTTTGACCCATTTCAATTTTAAAGTAATTTAGTTGCCTATTTTTTCCATTTTATTTTGCATGAATGAACGGATTAAACTAGCGAGTAATGAGCTTTATAAATAAGAGAAGCAAACTGGCAAATTGCGCGAGGGCGGCTGTATAAGGAAGGTTCTCATTCTCTCCCTTCCCCTTGCGCTGCTGCTTATGCATGCTAGCACAGACCCGTAGTTCCCACCATGTGTGCTCATTGTGACAGACTGTAGACTCTCCCTCATTAGCTTGACCCATGTAAACACAGTGTGTTTGCATGCTTCAGCAGCAAACACACCACATGCTGCGGCCTGATGTGAGGTCTGCCTAATTAGGACCAGGCACATCTGCTCACAAATATAAACATGCTAAATAAATGCCAGTGCTGTTCTCCAATCATACGTGTGTGTTTAAGAACCGTGTGTAACAATTCTAGCTACTGACCAATAGAAGAAAGGAGGCGGACTCGATAATAATCCTGCTTCTTTCTGTTGATGAGGAATAACACATCTCTAACCTCCTGCATGGAAATAGCCTGGGCTAGCACAGCTGGTATACAACCCATCGCTAACGTATGGCAGCAAGCCCTATGTTATTTTGGGATGAGGTTCCACCGCTCCACTGTACACTACCACTGCTGTATATGGTGCTCTGTGTGCCCACGTCATGACTCCAGATTGGTGGAACTGTGTGATAAATACAAGTCCCCGTGCGGGACCATAACAAAGCCTCTCATTGGCATGCAGGTAGCGTGATGGTTCTGGGGGGCGACGTAATCCTTTCAAAGCTGTGCACTCCAGCCAGGAAGTCTTTGATGTAGCAGACACACTTTTCAGTAATAATTACATATAAAGAGCCTTCAGCAGTAAGACGCTATGCAAAGTGGAGACAGAGCAGCACTGAAGTAGACATGTACCGAAATGTCTCAATTTGGTAAATGCTACTATGCTACAGTTTTTGGCAGGGAAGGGATTTAACATTTATAGTAATGAAGAGAATGAGATATACAGTAATGCTCTTTATTCTGTTCATGTATTATTCTGTATTATTATTATCATTATGAGTAGTAGTAGTAGTAGTAGTAGCAGCAGCAGCACCAACAGCAGCAGCAGCAGTAGTAGTAGTAGTAGTAGTAGTAGTAGTACATTACATTACATTACATTACATTACATTAATGGCATTTGGCAGACACTCTTATCCAGAGCGACGTACAGTTGATTAGACTAAGCAGGAGACAATCCCCCCTGGAGCAATGCAGGGTTAAGGGCCTTGCTCAAGGGTCCAACAGCTGTGTGGATCCTATTGCTTATAAGTACAGTTATAAGCAGTATAGAAACAGTCAGATGAAAACATGCTGTGGGGTGACGGATATGGGGAATGTGAACACTAACCATAAAGGGTCCATAAAGAGTATACAGTACCAGCTGACCTGGCAGTTACTGAGCTGGAGGTCAGCCCACTGGACACACTTGGTACAGGCATATTGCTGACAGCTAATTGATCACTGGAGTCCGTACTCAGCAACGAGCCCCACTAGACATGTAATTTTGCCTTCATATTGCTTCATAGACATTTTATGGTCAATTATGCACCACCCCAAGGGCCACAGCTGGCATGGTCTGGCTTTGGGTGAGGGGTGAATCACTGCACCGAGAACAAAATACTAAAAAGTATTTGTGAAAAGCCAAGCGGTCCTCTCAACACTTTCAGAACGGATCCCATGATGACCCACGTGTGCGTGGCACATGCCAGAGACGAGGATACAGAGCCCTTACTGTGGAACGTAGTTCCGAGCCTGGTGTCCTTTTAGAGTGCCGCTTCAGTCCTGGAGGCAATTCCAGTCCTGGAGGGCTGCTGTGTATTCAGGTTTTGTTGCCACCAATTACTCTGGTTAAATGAGCTAATTGGCCATATACACCAACACTAGTTCACTCAGATCAGAACCACATCGTACAGGGACACAAGAACAGTCTTTAACTGTCATTAATGCCTTCATCAAAAAAAGATGCTAAAATGTCAGTAACTGTTAGAACCAATTAAGTAATGAAGACCAGCGGTGGCATGAAAACCAGAAACAGATACGGCCCTCGTTGCCCACCTCTGTTTCAGAGTGAACTACCTGCACAGGCATTTGTGACTTGTATAGCCGTGGTGCCCTCTGGAGGAGTAAAGAAGTGGCCTAATAAATAAGCCCTGTTGAAGAGACTTTCCTCATGTTACCTCTATCAGCGTGACCACAGCCTCACGCTGTTCATAGTGGGAAAGGCTCCCTGCACTTTCATGTTGCTTGCATAGCACCAACGTCATGTATGTTATATCACAGACATGCTTTTTATAGCTTCATAAACTGGAAAGAAAGTGTTTATAAATCTTTAAGGTCAACTTTCCAAATTATATTGTGAAATTACAGTTTTCAAACATTTTTAGCTAGCTGCAGATCTGTATTTAGTGATTGGATAGAGAACTGTTCATCAGAGAAGGACCGGTGTTGCTTCAGTGATCAATTTAGCTATTGATAAGCCTTGGCTAGTTATCAGGCTAACTAGCTAGCTTACATTAATTTCATTAGAGATGTACAGAGTATGTCTAGAAATATATTAATCCACATAGTATTCGAGAAAAACGACATTCTAGCAAGGACGTAGCAATAGACATTAAGAATATAAATACGCTACGATATAAATAGAAGGATACAACATCATCTTTATGTGATAATGTGATATGCTGACTATTTTTATGACTTTAAGACTCATAGTTCACCAGTTCCCAATGGCACTATAGACAGATGGCCTTGTCTGAGTATGACATTATTTAAACGAATTGATTTCTGGAGCATATGGAATAACAGTTCATAAAGACCTTTAGTTTAAATCAACAGTCTGATCCCTTCATTGTACCTACCATTTTTGTTTTCGAGTATAAACAAACAGTTTTTGTATCAACAGTTTCACAATTGCAAGCTCCTTTCTCTTGTGATTGTATGAATCTGATAAATGCTTTCACAAAATCTTGTTACAGTCACACTGGATTTGAGTTTGGCCTTACTGCTTCATGATATGACATTTTTACTTCACCAAGGCCTAAGTGGCCCAGCCCTAAAAAATTACCAAATTTGAGGCCTGTTATCCTACAAGAAGAACACTGAAGTCATACAGTACACACTGTGAATGACTACACGACACAAATCGACCGATCAGGAGCAGCAGTTGAGGAGAACTCACCGGATGCTGTAGAGCACATTGCCGTCCTTGAAGATCCTCAGCAGCTTGTTCTCTGTGGTGACATCGTGGAAATTGGCGCCCTTCTCGTTGGCGAAGAACAGGTCGGGCTTCCAGATGGAGTCCAGCATGGAGGGGTCCAGGTCCAAGGAGTCATCAGGGTACTCGCTGTAAGCCAGACGGGGGTCGTTCCACTGCTGCCGCAGGAATATGTTCACTCTGTAATCCTGAACGGCGGGGGGGGTTCAGTTACAATCTCAAAGAACAAACCTTTAAGTGCACCATAGAAGGTACTAAGATCCCAGTACCACCAGTCCCCCTAAGGTCCCCCTAAACTGGCACCCTGTTGGTGCAGATAATGGTTGGGGGCAGTTTTACAGATGTTATCCTAACATTTTTATTGAGGTACACGATTCAAATTGTACATTAACATCCAGTAGAGCTGTAGTACTACTACTACTACTAATATTTTATCAAAGGACCTACTGTATCTGATACATAAGTATTTCATAATTACACTGATCCCAATTTTAAAAAATGGGTAAACATTTGTTTTATCTGTCTAAAATATGACCTTGAAAATATGAACAAAAAAGAGAAAAAATATTTTTTGCATTTTGCATCCAATGCGGCAGTGATTCTGCATTATTTAGAAACAATCAGTACTCATGAATTACTTAAAAACACAAGTACACATACTGTGCACTGTGTATGCACAGAAGAGCTATCCTTGATATTATCTGGGTCATCAGCCCCGTTTCATCAAGCTATTTTAGACCAATAGGCTGTAAAACCCGCCCGTGAGGAATTTCCTGTTTTGATCGAGTTAATCACACTAGCTAAAACAACACTGAGAGGCAACTACTCTCCTACAATGTCCTCCGAACCTTTCCCTTGAATTACATCCGCGTTCATTTGCTTTCATGTTTTGTAAACACTTACATTTAATGCGTGTACAGGTTTTTAGCTTATTGCTGGTTCAATTACTTGCTATGAAAACAAACAGGGAGCTCTTGAAAAAAGGGCTGAAAAAGCGATGGTGTTGTGATGAGCTGGACTGAAAGCCAGGAAGTCATGTTTTTTCCATGCAATTTCCCCCACAACAGCATTGAATGGCCGATTATTCTGACAAGTGTAAAAACGTTCTGAGCCATATCTGTACAGTAGTTGCAATGAACACATTGCAGTAGATTAATCCAGAAGATTTTAGCAGGTATCTCAGTCTCCCCTGCAATTATACGCATGTTGTTCCTTACTTTTACTAATACACCAAATAGCCCTTATTTGAATTGATCCATCATTCTCAGTCTCTCTCTGATAGTGTACAGCAAAACATTGCAAACCAACTGCCCTTATTTATGACTGGGATTCCTCTGCCTCCACGGTCACTTTTTCCAGTCATAATGTCTGTCTGTACTGGCCCCTCAGGAGGAATGATCTTGCCATGGAGGATGGAGGGCAGGGCAGCAGAGAGACTCTAGATTGCTTCCTGCTCCCACACCCTAACAAGCACTTTTATGTAATTACATTAGGATTGTTCTAGCCTGCTTTATGGCTTTATATGGATGTTAACTGTACAAATCTATGATTTATATTCTGGCTCTAGGCTAGCAGAAGTGAAATTACATTTAGTGATTTAATGATGTTGCACATACTCTCACTGGTCTAGAAATGCAGTTTGCAAGGTTGTTCATATTAGTCACATGGATGCACTTATGTCTCTTGCATTGTAAGTTCAGGGCATCTGCTAAATGAATGCAATGTAATCAATGTAGATTCACTGAAAGTTTGCTTTCACTTTGACTCAAAATTAAATTAACAAGCTCAGTGTTTCTTTGAGAAATGGAATTCAGAGTTCATCGGTCACAAAAACAACTGAAGAAGTTGTACAGCTGCTTTTCCATCAGCATGTAAATTTCCCCAAACATAACAAGGAGGAACGTAGGATAGATCTGCTCTATTCCACCGGCGTAACCCCCTCTACTCTCACTGGAAATGATCTGCCTATTTCTGATCACAAAATTATGTTATTAGAAATACTCCTACCTCTATCTGTTAACTGCTATCTGTACCTCTATCTGCTTCAGAAAAGTAAAAACAACCATGATTTAATCATTTAACTTTTACATAAATGTCCTGTTCTGGCCGTCTCCTCCACTATTGATGAGCTAGTCTCTCGTTACAATAACCTACTCTCTTCATATCTAGAATCACTTGCTCCTCTTAAATGTCACACTGTTTCCTCCACTTGCACTGCACCCTGGTACACTCCTGAATTACCGCTGATTAAGTGCCATGGTTGTCGTTAGAAGGTCTGTAAAGGTTAACTGGTTTAACTGTTCATACTGAGGCCTTTTCGAAACACTTAACAAATTATGAAAATGCTAGATCTCCTCACTACTCTAACATGATTCACATTCTGTGGCACATTATAATGGCAATACTAATAAATACGGTTTGTTTATCTACTGCAAACAAATTGCTGCAGCCAACTTTTTTTTCCACTGATCTTTGTTCCTTCATACTGAATTTCAGGAAATCCATCCGGAGCTTCATTCTCTACGATTCTCTGGTATCCTTTTCCCCCAAATCATAGCTAGCTCAGACAGCTTCTCTCACAGTTTTTTCCTGAAACTTTATCTGAAGTCATCTTTAAATCTAGGCCCTCCACATGTCAGCTGTTCCTAATGCCCACCTCACTTTTACAGTCTGTCCTCTCTCCTCTGCTGTTGGGTAATATGAACTCCTCTCTCCTCTGCTGATGGGTAATATAAACATCTCTCTCCTCTGCTGTTGGGTAATATAAACATCTCTCCCCTCTGCTGTTGGGTAATATAAACATCTCTCTCCTCTGCTGTTGGGTAATATAAACATCTCTCCCCTCTGCTGTTGGGTAATATAAACATCTCTCTCCTCTGCTGTTGGGTAATATAAACATCTCTCCCCTCTGCTGTTGGGTATTATTAACTCCTCTATCCTCTGCTGTTGGGTAATATAAAAATCTCTCCCCTCTGCTGTTGGGTATTATCAACTCCTCTCTCCTCTGCTGTTGGGTAATATAAACGTCTCTCTCCTCTGCTGTTGGGTATTATCAACTCCTCTCTCCTCTGGCACTGCACCTAGCAGCCTGAAGGTGGCAGCAATCACGCCTATTCTAAAACTCAGGTGCTGACCCTGAAAATCTGCAATGGTCTGCATGATCTAAATCCGAATGTCCAATCAATACAATTTGCCACAGGTGAAATCCAATCAAGTTCTAGACACATCTCAAGGATTATTCAAGCAAACAGGATTCACCTGACCACAATTAGGAGTGCGACAGCAAATTAATGCTTATGTAAATGAGAGACTTCAGTTTGAGTGCAGATTGATGGGAAAACATGCCAATTTTATCCATTTAAAATGAAATGTAAAGCACAATAAAATGTGCAAAAAGTGAAGGGGTCTGAATACTTCATGAGGCCACCGTATGTATTAGGGATCTCATATCTGACCTCCTGTCATTAAAGATGTTCCATGGGGTCCCTTAAAATGCATTTAAAGCAGGGCTGGCAATTAGAGTCCTGCAGGGAGGGTACATATGCAGATTTTCATTTTCACTAATTGCATTTGCCAAATTAGCTAATTAGGTGAATACATTAATGTTGGTTTAACCATATTAAACCACAAAAAGATGGTTCATAAAGGGGCACTGGAACAGTCTTCAGTTATGGTTCATGAACATATAAAGAAATGTGGCTAAAATGTACTAAATAAAATTAATAATTTGGAACAGAAATTGGCATGAAATCCAGAAACAGATATGGCCCTCCTTGGACACCCCTGATTTAAACACAGTATTGACATTGCTCATTTGCATATTATAAGCCAATGATTCTTATCTTGGAAGGACATATGAGAGTTGGTTTAATGATATGGTCCTGTGTATATACTGTATGTGGTGGGTTTAATGGTATGGTCCTGTGTATATACTGTATGTGGTGTGCTTATGATATGGTCCTGTGTATATACTGTATGTGGTGTGCTTATGATATGGTCCTGTGTATATACTGTATGTGGTGGGTTTAATGGTATGGTCCTGTGTATATACTGTATGTGGTGGGTTTATGATATGGTCCTGTGTATATACTGTATGTGGTGTGCTTATGATATGGTCCTGTGTATATACTGTATGTGGTGTGCTTATGATATGGTCCTGTGTATATACTGTATGTGGTGGGTTTAATGGTATGGTCCTGTGTATATACTGTATGTGGTGGGCGTATGATATGGTCCTGTGTATATACTGTATGTGGTGGGTTTAATGGTATGGTCCTGTGTATATACTGTATGTGGTGGGTTTAATGGTATGGTCCTGTGTATATACTGTATGCCGTGGGTTTAATGGTATGGTCCTGTGTATATACTGTATGTGGTGGGTTTAATGATATGGTCCTGTGTATATACTGTATGTGGTGGGTTTAATGGTATGGTCCTGTGTATATACTGTATGTGGTGTGCTTATGATATGGTCCTGTGTATATACTGTATGTGGTGGGCGTATGATATGGTCCTGTGTATATACTGTATGTGGTGGGTTTAATGGTATGGTCCTGTGTATATACTGTATGTGGTGGGTTTAATGGTATGGTCCTGTGTATATACTGTATGTGGTGGGCGTATGATATGGTCCTGTGTATATACTGTATGTGGTGGGTTTAATGGTATGGTCCTGTGTATATACTGTATGTGGTGGGTTTAATGATATGGTCCTGTGTATATACTGTATGTGGTGGGTTTAATGGTATGGTCCTGTGTATATACTGTATGTGGTGTGCTTATGATATGGTCCTGTGTATATACTGTATGTGGTGGGTTTAATGGTATGGTCCTGTGTATATACTGTATGTGGTGGGTTTATGATATGGTCCTGTGTATATACTGTATGTAGTGTGCTTATGATATGGTCCTGTGTATATACTGTATGTGGTGTGCTTATGATATGGTCCTCTGTATATACTGTATGTGGTGGGTTTAATGGTATGGTCCTGTGTATATACTGTATGTGGTGGGTTTAATGGTATGGTCCTGTGTATATACTCTATGTGGTGTGCTTATGATATGGTCCTGTGTATATACTGTATGTGGTGTGCTTATGATATGGTCCTGTGTATATACTGTATGTGGTGGGTTTAATGGTATGGTCCTGTGTATATACTGTATGCCGTGGGTTTAATGGTATGGTCCTGTGTATATACTTTATGTGGTGGGTTTAATGGTATGGTCCTGTGTATATACTGTATGCCGTGGGTTTAATGGTATGGTCCTGTGTATATACTGTATGCCGTGGGTTTAATGATATGATCCTGTGCATATACTGTATGTGGTGTGCTTATGATATGGTCCTGTGTATATACTGTATGTGGTGTGCTTATGATATGATCCTGTGTATATACTGTATGTGGTGGGTTTAATGATATGATCCAGTGCATATACTGTATGTGGTGGGCTTTGGAGATGTGATCAGTGCTACTGCTTCATGCGGTCTGAACAGAAGCATGAGGTGTGGCTGTGCTGTGGATGCTACAGGCCCATATTTTAACAGCAGTTTATTGGCGGTCCCAGTGGCTACACTTTCCAAGATTGCAATTTATCACACTCACAGCTACTAACTGGCTTCAATTTATATTTCTATTTGTAATATTCCAATCAAAAGGCTTGAATCACCAGCTGTTTAATCTTGGTGTGTTTGAGATTGCTGGCAGTCCGTTTTTTGGATAATTCCACCCCACCCCCTCTCTTTCCAAGTTTGGACTGAAAATGTATAGTGAAATATAATTCTTTCAATCCAGGAGGGCACCCACTCTCTACAGCCAATTATGCAGCACTCCTGGACACAATCATCATTGGAATGATATAGACTTGATACCATGTGTCCCACAATTGCACTTACAAATTAGAGTCAAGCTTTTTTGTACTGTTAACAATGTAACATTTATAAGGAGGGATGGGAATGATATTTCAAAACTATGTGATTCATCCTCATTTCTTTCCACACTGTCCCGCCAATAGACGTGAGTAATGTTGATGTTTAAACATGCTATTTTATATGGGTGGAGGGGTGATAGAACAAAGAACAAGGCTAGAAGAATGTGTTCAGGACATTCCTGACTCACCATCGTAGTCTCTGCTATTGAACCAAAGCTGTTGATAAATATGTTGCAGGTAACATTAACGGGCGGACCTGCAGGTTGGGCGATAAACAAGAGATTTGAAGGTTTTTCTGGCACAGAACACAAAATCAAATCTCCACTTACCATGGTTGTCTCTGTCAAGGTGCTGAAACTGTTGATATAAATATTGTAAGTAACATTTACAGGAGGAATTCAATGAGAATTAGGTGATATGTTGCTGAAATTTCACCCCTAAATATAAAGCAACTTCATTCGTCACCTTTCATCTTGAAAGTGTGAAACTATTTTATTTTCCATCCATCCATCCACCCATTATCTGAACCCGCTTATCCAGAACAGGGTCGCAGGGGGGCTGGAGCCTATCCCAGCATAAATTGGGCGAAAGGCAGGAATACACCCTGGACAGTCCATCACAGGGCACACACACTATTCACTCACACACTCATACCTATGGGCAATTTAGACTCTGCAATCAGCCTAACCTGCATGTCTTTGGACTGTGGGAGGAAACCCACACGCCCAGAGACCATTCAGTCCATCTTGGTTGATCAGTCTAGGGAGTAGCCACCACTGTGTCAAGGCTAGTCTTCAACGCTAATACAGTCTCTACCTTACTAATTGACCCGGTAAGCTTTTCCACACAATAAGGTACATGACTGGGACCCACACGGTCAGTGGTCCAGTCCCTGGTGTTGCCATAATAAGCACAGCTGTTGGACCCTTTAAAAAAAGGCCCTTAACCCCACATTGTTCCAGGGGGTATTGTCTCCTGCTTAGTCTAATCAACTGTCACTTTGGATAAAAGAGTCAGCTAAATAACATTTCATAATAAATTAATGTTTGTGAATTAAAAAATGTTTGTGAGTTTAAAACAAAAACCAAGACTTCATTTCACCAGTCAATCATTATAGTTTTAATATCATCCAGTCCTTATGAAAATTATATTTCATAAGCACTGTCAACAAAAAATTAATGGTTTGCTTCAGGCCAAAGATACATGTGAAAATATATCATTAGCATTATGCATTATGAGTCTCAAAAATGTTCAAGTGCTTTAATTAAAGGACTAAATTCAATTGTATTGTGTTCTTTATCCCACAAAAACGGTTTGGATGAACAAATCTAAAAAAATATAAGCTTGAAAGAAACACCTCCAAACCCTCAGTTCCATTTTGCCTATGTGTTATTTTCACAATGTGTAATGTTGATAGTGGTTACCATCAAATCAACAGAGCACAAAAAAGAAATCTTTAAAAAATAAATCAAGCCTAGAATCAATCAACACTTTTCCTTAAATTATACTTACAAAATTAAAGCAATTTCCTTTTTTTACTTCAGCAATAACCAAAATGATCTAGACAATTTATTTGTAATGAAAGAAATTAACACTTGCTTTAAATCTAAGAGGAAACTATTCTATTTTTTATTTCATTCACTGCTCATTTTGTTTTTATTATTTGCATTTTATTATACCATTTTATTAGCTTATGTATCAGATAATAATATATATTATATAACTAGCAAGAGATGCAATTATGGATTTATGTAAATCCTATTTATGTTAATCATTACACCTACAGTAGCAATTTCACTTTATGACTGATTAGTAATGATAGAAAGTATATTGCTCTAATGCAGGGCTGTCTGTACTATTTTTAAAATGTGTTCTCAAAGTGTTTGCAGCACTGTAGTCCATGAAAGGATAAATCTTAATATGATTCATCATAGTAACTTTGACAGTCTATTTCAAAGTACCAGACTTTTATTGCCAAAACGTTTTGTGTTTATTGAAGAGTTTTGCTGTTGATTTGCTTATATAGAGAGCAGTGACAGTTTTGTTAAACATTACAGTTTATATGCCTTATAATGTGCATCAGGAGGACCCTATTTAGGTCCCACAAAGTGCAAAGCAAGGCAAAATGTGATTGTTTTCTGCTATCTTGATCTGGACGGCCGTCATGAAAGCTGACAGTGCCATGAAAGTGCATCTCTCCTGACGGAAGGGAGGTTGTCATGGCACGTATAGTAGTGAATATCAGGGGAGCAGCGCTATTTATAAGATCAGGTTCGCATTTTATGGGCCAAACAAATATGACAGGAAAAGGGTGATCCAGTCCAAAGCAGTGCTGGTAATCCCTGAACATCTAATGGGGGAGTCTGATATAGAATAATCCCACCATTAGTCCTGTGGAGTAGATCAGACAGGGACCCATAGTGGTTTAGAGTGTAAAGGCTGTCACTATGACTGCAGACAGAGACCCATAGTGGTTTAGAGTGTAAAGGCTGTCACTATGAGTGCAGACAGGGACCCATAGTGGTTTAGAGTGTAAAGGCTGTCACTATGAGTGCAGACAGAGACCCATAGTGGTTTAGAGTGTAAAGGCTGTCACTATGAGTGCAGACAGAGACCCATAGTGGTTTAGTGTGTAAAGGCTGTCACTATGAGTGCAGACAGAGACCCATAGTGGTTTAGTGTGTAAAGGCGGTCACTATGAGTACAGACAGAGACCCATAGTGGTTTAGAGTGTAAAGGCGGTCACTATGAGTGCAGACAGAGACCCATAGTGGTTTAGTGTGTAAAGGCTGTCACTATGAGTGCAAGCAGGGACCCATAGTGGTTTAGAGTGTAAAGGCGGTCACTATGAGTACAGACAGAGACCCATAGTGGTTTAGAGTGTAAAGGCGGTCACTATGAGTGCAGACAGAGACCCATAGTGGTTTAGAGTGTAAAGGCTGTCACTATGAGTACAGACAGAGACCCATAGTGGTTTAGTGTGTAAAGGCTGTCACTATGAGTACAGACAGAGACCCATAGTGGTTTAGTGTGTAAAGGCGGTCACTATGAGTACAGACAGAGACCCATAGTGGTTTAGTGTGTAAAGGCTGTCACTATGAGTACAGACAGAGACCCATAGTGGTTTAGTGTGTAAAGGCTGTCACTATGAGTGCAGACAGAGACCCATAGTGGTTTAGTGTGTAAAGGCTGTCACTATGAGTGCAGACAGAGACCCATAGTGGTTTAGTGTGTAAAGGCTGTCACTATGAGTGCAAGCAGGGACCCATAGTGGTTTAGTGTGTAAAGGCTGTCACTATGAGTGCAGACAGAGACCCATAGTGGTTTAGTGTGTAAAGGCTGTCACTATGAGTACAGACAGAGACCCATAGTGGTTTAGTGTGTAAAGGCTGTCACTATGAGTACAGACAGAGACCCATAGTGGTTTAGAGTGTAAAGGCTGTCACTATGAGTACAGACAGGGACCAATAGTGGTTTAGTGTGTAAAGGCTGTCACTATGAGTGCAGACAGAGACCCATAGTGGTTTAGAGTGTAAAGGCTGTCACTGTGAGGGCATAGTCTATGGACCAGGGGTGGGGAGCCTTTACTGAGTCTTCAGGGGGGAATTTGTGGCTCAGGACGTGAGAACAATGAGTGCTACTAACATTGATACTACTAGGGATTCATCCATACAATTATATTTGGATGATTTTGTTCTTTCATTTCTTGGTAAGTCATAGAAATCCAATATTACCACAAAATAACTGCACATTTGTCCATCTAAAATCAACTAATTCTGAAGGTGGTGCATCATGAAAAGAAAATAGTAATTTCTTGCACACAGTAAAAAACTGAATTTTTTTATGCATTTCTTGAAACACTGAAATATCAATGTATTATTTCAAATAAAAATTGGTTCACATCTCTGAGGCTCTACTGTAGCAGGGGACCTGTGCTGTGGACCTGGACATCACATGACATCACATTCAGGCATTCAGACAGATACTATCATAAAAACTGTAGTTGCATAATGGCTAATCATTTAGAATAATTATCCAGGTTTGTGTTGCCTGTAAAATACAGCTTTAAATATAAATCGTTTTATCATACCTCATGATTTACAATATCAATATGTCAGTGTTAAACCACCAGCTTGGTGTTTTGAAAGCACAACAGTTGCTAATGTGCATTAAGCCTGAAAACTGGCATTGTGTCTTGTTTACTCAACTTACAGATTATATTGTTGGTTGAACAAATACAAATACAGCTACAGACGGTGTCACATGCGTCTGTACTCCTAATAGCTACCTTGTGTTGTATTGTAAAGGTAAGAAATGAGAGTTGAATTTGTGAAGGAAATACACACAGTCTTCCAGCACATTCTACATGTTACACCTGCAATGTAATACATTCGTCCTTACACTCTTATACTAAATGCCTCACCTGTGCACGTAAAGATGAGGCATCACTGCTGCCGTGTGCCACTGAATAGTCAGTCTGTTTATTCGGGCAAACTGAAAATCTTGAGCCCATAATTAAACTCATGGTCGAGCAACCAATTATTCTCACCAGCATTCAATCGCTGCAATACAAGGGCGTACTCTAATTACTTGCATTTCAAAGCAGGGCTAATCCATTCTGAGAATACAAGAGCGCCCAGAGAGAAAATAATAGTTGGGGAGGGGAGGGGAAAGGAGGGTAGCGCGTTTTAGGTACGTATGTGGTCTGAGCAGAAAGACTGAACTGAGCACACCGAGTGAGAAGGAGAAGAAGCAACATCCAGACAGGTTTCACCGTCAATCAATCAATCACTTCAGCCCGAGTCAGCGAATAGCACGGCTGCACACGAAGCTTGTCAGGAGCATGAACGGCACGAACACTGAACCCTGGGTAATATACAGGAGCCTGGTTTCTCTTAACTCTTCACAGGAAAGACAGCCAAAATTCAGACACTAAATAAAATAAAAGATGTATGTTGAATATACTGAATTATATTAATATTCTTCATTAAAATGGGAAAATTGGAAAGCTTTACTGTAAATCCCTGGCTGCTCGCACCTGTCTAGTTGGCTCAGTTCATTCCCCTATGGTTCGGGAGTGGCACGGGGCAGGTAAACTGAATGGCAGCAAATGTACAGAACTTCGGCTAATTTACGGGAATGACAGGACTCAGCAAGGCATCGGCAACCAGTCACCGACCCACATGCATTCATTCACGCACACCAGCAAGACTGTCACCTGGGACAATGTGTTAGATTACTGCTACAGTGGCAGCCAGGAAAGAGTGATAAACATTCCCATCATTCCAAAAACTGGGCCGTCAAGCTCTGCTGCACAACAAAAAAACAAAACCAAAAAAACAGTTCGCAGATTTGCTCACCGTAATTGTATGTCATGTCAGTGGAATCATATTTGTCATATCTTATATCCAATTTCCCATCAAGTGCATGTGTGTACCTGTAAGCATACTGCATCTGTTTAACTGTACGCCTACTGTCTACCTGTAAGCCAAAATGCAGTGTTTCCAGTCCTGTGCCAGTACTGTCTACTATAAGCCTAGTAAACCTAGTGTACCTGTGTACCTGTGCACCTGTAAGCCTGTGTGCATACATCCACCAGTAAGCCAGCTGTACCTGCCAACCTGTAACCTATACTATGTGTGCATTGTTCTCCCTGCATGCCTTTTCTATCTGCCAATCTATACGTCTCCAGTATATGTGTGCAGTACATGTATCCAGGCAAATTAGACTGTCAAGCTTTCATCCAATTTAGCAACTACACATTGCTGCTTCTTCATAATTTCCTTCTTTCTGCTCAGCCCTTTTGTGTCATCAGATACTCCACTTTCTACGTCAGTACCACTACATTTCCCCCTCTGCTAAAAATAGACCCCCACCCCCTTGGTGTAAAAAGGCTTGGGTTTAGAGAGAGGAGATGTCTGCTGAGCTGGAGTTATGAGTGGAGAGGGAGCCTCTGCTCCACTCCCATGGTCCCTCACAGACAGCCGGTCCTGTCTGCCCTCTCCCTCTGCCCCCTCCCTCTGTCTGCCCCCTCCCTCTGCCCCCTCCCTGTCTCCCCTGAGCCACCCCTTCCATCTCATCTGACCACTTCATTGCTCCAGTCATATCTCTCTCTTTCCAATCTCTCACTCTCTCTCTGCCTCCCCCCCCTCTCTCTCTTTCTGCCTCCCCCTCTCTCTCAGTCTTCCTCTCTCTCTCACACTCTTTCCCTCCCTCTCTCTCTCACTTCTCAGTGTGCATAACAATGTACGAAACAGATTCAGGTGTCGCTCACGCCCAGAGGGAATCTTGGTCGTAACACTACTGGGTACGGTCGATGTCTCATCGCAGCTGGTGTGTGGAGCGTATTCATGAAGTGTGTTGTTCGTAGCTTAATATTCTGCTTACAAAGCCACCTGTCCTAGCATTGTGAAGATGTAAGAATTATTTCACATTGCGTTCCACTCCTGTCCTTTAAAAAACTGATACAGAGAATCCTGTCAGGCTGATCCCTAAAATACAAAGACCGAGACAATGCACTGTCATGGTCTCTGCTTCCTCCAATTGATAGAGCAACTTTCTTTTGTTTAGTGTAGTCCACAGTGGGATTTGTACATCCACTAGCACCACAGATCAGATGTTGCAGACTACAGCCTCGGCAGAGTCCAGTAAACTGGGTTTAGCATGAAGGTGGACCTCTCAGATTCATTCACATTCAAAACAGAATCAGATCATTTGTGTACTATCATAGAGGTTCATAGTGTAAATGGGGCCAATGAAAAATCTGATTAACGCTCAGTCTAAGGAGATTTACATGTCAATATCAGTCCTGCAGTCGATACATGAGACAAACCCATTACCCATTAACAGTGCTATGCTACGATCTTCTAGGAATGCTGAAAGCCAACTTGAAAGGGATGCGCCAGAATGTATCCCCTAGGAAATTAAATGAAAACTTTGCTGGTGGAACGTACACAGCCAGGCCTGCAGAGTAGACATACAGTGACCTCCATCAGAGCCTCAGTCTCTCTGTCTTACTCAAACAGTTTTACATCCCGGAGGTACCAAAAAGGTAAAACGTTAAAGGATGCACTTTGAAGGAATGTGTACGTTTTACCCGGGGCCGCACAATGAGACGAAAAGGAGAACTCTGACAGAGGATAAGGTGGATGAAGTCTCATGAAGAATAAGAGCTGATTAGTTATTTTCCCAGCTTTCATGTGTAGCATATGTAGCAGCACTGAGTGGGCTGAGATAGCCTGGAAGTATGTTACATTATTTGTGGCATACAGCATCTATTGGCACTTTCAATGCTCGTCTTTTGCTGTCATTGTAAATGCCAAGTGCTGGTTTTGCAAGGAAACCGAAAGTTATGATTTGTGCAACATGAAACGATAAACCGCTTCATTACCCATGAACCTAGAGGACCTATCCAACCGATACCACATAAACTATCATCCTCAATACAAGAACTGAATGAGAAGGCAATATTGGAATTAAAGAGGATGATTACTGGACTCAAAACCTGAGGCTGCTGTTAATTTCAGAAATTATGTGGTGAGTTATGGATGAGAACTAATCGTAAGTGTTTTGGAGAGGTTAAAAAAGTCTGTAATGTGCTATTTGGTGAAAACAATACTGCTTGGTTTTGTATTATTTGTTGGTTTGACACTGTGCCTATGATAACATATATGTATGTATACCCTATACTGTACATTGATGTGAGGCAAAGCAGTTAAAATCAGGAAATGCACAATGTTTTGTCACAAACGTACCTTTGAAATTTGGCCTTATTCGAGCATCATAGCCTGATGTTCTACCCATGAGTTTGTCCAAAAAATCAGAGGGAGACATGGTCAGTGCAGAGCTCCGACCTGCTGCCCTGGTATCGTACTCCTTAGCACTGATCTCCCTGACAAAAACAGGAGGGAGAGGGAGAGAGGGAGGGAGAGGAAGAGAGGGAGGGAGTGAGAGAGAGTGGTATACACAAACTACTCTCACTACTAACAAATTCAAATACATTTTGATTTGATTAAAAGACATTCAGTTTTGCTTTAGTTGTTTGGCGATTTAACAGTAATACTGTTAAAGGAAATAGTAGAAATGCCTGAATGAAGCACAATTTGGAGACCTTTGGAGAAGCAGCATATTTATAATGTAATATTTGATGGACACTGTCTATTAGATGGGTGAACAGGATGATCTCATAACATGTGCTTCCGATAGTTTATTTACAACACATTATCACAGCATTCCCAGTATTTTCTACATGGCAAATGCTATCATTCCACAGACAGGTGATGATGAATATTGTCTATTACTCATCACTGGTTTTTCCTTCTTATTTGTAAAAATCCTTTAGTTCTGCATTTGGAAATTTCTTCCACCTCTGATACTACACATACCTCTCCAAAATGCTGTTGTGGTATATGCTCTACTTTACCGTGTCACTCAGCTATGATAGCACGTTTCAATGGCTTCATCAGAAAAGTTAAGCAGCTGTTGGCAGCAATCCATTACTAACATGGTTATCAGAGTTGAGCAGATTAAGAATAATATACTACATTTCCTGTCACCACGCCATCTGTGTTTGAGAGCTGTTTAACACTGATCCATGGTTTAATTATGCCTCCATTAAAAACACAATGTTCATGAATATACAATTATTATTAATGTATGTCATAAGGTCATTTTGAGAGAAACCGTTCCATGGATGAAATGATGAATTGATGATGAATTGATAAATTAATTTATTAAAATGATATGGTGGTATCTCACAAATTAAAATAATATTGATACTTGTATTATTATTATTATTATTATTATTATTATTATCATTATGAATTGGTAAAATGATACAAATGTTTGCGTACTATAGTCATACAGTGGACGTACAGTTGCTCACTGAGACAAGTCCCAAACAAAACACGAAGACGCGTGCATCTAACGAGGGAGGACACTCCCGTCGCTCATCATCGTCTGTTTCCAGGTGGAATTCCCGAACGCGCTGGACCTTTCAAAGTTTGCCACAAAGCGCCCACGATCCAGTTTTGAACCGCATGCATATCATACCAAATACATTCGGTTTCTTAATCTCTGTGTGATATAGTCAGTTGTAAATGTGGACAACAGCCATCGAAATGCGCGCGCACACAAAATGTAGCTAGGACAGAGTTAGACATACCTGAAGTTGGTTGCCTCGAAGACACAAACAAATAAGGCTGTAAGAATTTTAACAAAGGTACGAATCATTCCTCTTGGTTTTTTTGGTCAATGTTCCACTTCCTTGTTCTTTTCCATGGACAAATGTCAAATTAAAAATCCAAGAGGCAAAATCGCTTTCTTTCTTACCAAAGCGCAGTTGGATATTTTCGGTGGTGCCAAAGAATACGCAGGAGGTAATCCACTCCTCGGGAACATAGTGAAATTTAGTGGAGCACTGATATCCAAATACAGTACAACAGGAGGAAAATTTGCGCGCAAACCTTAATATCAAGACACCGAGTCATTACTTAATTAAAACAAATAAAACCTTAATGTAATTAACGAAGTGCCATATGTTATGATCAGACAATAGATGTGTTATATAAAATATATTCACTATAAAAAGAACATTTGGGCTTGTCGACAAATTCTTGACTTGGAAAGATGAGTATGTACTATTGGAATGAGACGCGCGCTCTGCTCCACTGAATCATTTCAGCATTTGGATAGCTCCTGGTTGAGCAGCGCGCAAGCGCACGGAGACTGTTAAAGGACGTGAGTAGATTCTCAATAAGACTTGATGTTAATAGAACTGACGAGGACCTGTACTCAGAAAACAAAGGCAGTTTTCGCACGAAATCATCCATGCCATACAATCCAGGCTGCCTACCACCTGTAGAATTTACATCTCAGTGGCCATGTGCTCCTGAAAACTCAATGACTGAGAAGATACTTTTAGCATGTTTAACAAAGCTAGTATCTCTCAAGTTAATAACACATATGTACAACGTACAAAGTCATTAAACGTTTGTCCTCCACACGTCTTCTGGCTAAAAATGTGCAACAAATACTGACCTCGTTGAAGCTGTTGCAATATTTGCAGTATTAAAGGAAATTCCCAGTTGCCTATTACTGTGATATTTTGTTTGTTAGACGTCACATTTTATGGAAGCTTCTCTCCCACGAACTACGTTGACATTTCAGTGGTTATTACATCCACCTGGACCAAATCTTCAGATTGCTGTTTGTGATGTCGCCACTTGAATGTTCAAAGGATACAATATATATAAGAGGTCCGGGGATTATTTTTCATAGATGAAAAAAACAGTGCTTGATTCCTCATTGCATGTCGTTTGGAAAACAATTTTTATTTTATTTTTAGAAAATACAAATATGTCACATGTACTTCTTGCGCAATCAAGCAAATATGGTGAAATATAAGTTTTTAGGGTACGGATAATGCAATATAACAGCGTGCTATTCATAGTCAACACCAGCAATACAATGCAACGAAACAGAGCCAATATCGTTCATATTTTTAACGTTTAATGTCAGTATGCGAAATGGTGAGTCAGCCAGGATAAAGCTGAAGAAATATAATGGATATAGGCTAAATAGATGTTCAGTATTAAAACAGATACATGATTTGAGTTGGATAAACATGCTTACACCAATAACAGCGTCATCAAGTATTGAGCAATTATTCAAAATGTAAGTTAATGAAACAAAGGCACAATAGGAAGACGCCGTAAGGAATGTATTCGGCTCCCCGGTTGCCCTGGAAACAGGCGTATAAACCACATCTTTGAAAAAACCGAATGCTGGCAGCCCCACCGCGAGGTTGAGGACTGCTGACAGACAGGATTGTGTAGATAGGTCTGGCACACCCATCACGAGGAAATGAGAGGATCACTTGAATTAAACCACAATTTTTTTTGAAGACCGTTTTTATATTTAACAATGTTTAGAGAACAAAAGGTATTTGTGTGTGGATATGTAAATATCTAGTTTGCATGTGTAAACTAGTTATTGCTATTTTGGGGGGTGTGGTATTTTAATATTACTTTAAGGTAGGACTTAAGGTCTTCTTTAACTCTTTCTTTCCCTTTTTCACCACGCTAGTGCTAAAATCTGTATCACCGGAAAAGGTGCAAAAGCGGTACAGGTCTGTTAAAATGGCAGCTGGAGACAAGAGCATACGGTGGTTTCTGTCAGCATAGTTTCTAATGCTTTCTAGTGCTGCCAGCTCCTCAGTACGTAAAGCACACAAGGAAGAGAAGGAGAAAAACAGGTCAGATGCAGCATCTGAGACTTATTTTTAAGCATGTATCATAGTAACAGCGCCATGAACAAGTATTTCCCCCTTCCTGATTGCCTCTATTATTGTTTATTTGTCACACCGAATGGTTTCAGATCTTTATACAAAATGCACGCTTAGAAACCTGTAAACACATAACACATTTTAAATTATTTCATTTATTTGCTGAAAAATGTCATCAAACACCCATATCAGCGCTTTGAAAAAGTAATTGCCCCCTCAAACCTAATAACTGATTTCATTACTTTTAGCAGCAATAACTGCAATCAAACACTTCCAATAATTTCACATCAGTCTTTCACATTGCGGCTGAGGAATTTTAACCCGCTCCTCTGCTTTAAGGAAGACAAATTGGTCGGTTTTTCAGTTCAGGTCCTGCCACAGCATCTCTATTGGATTCAAGTCATGACTTTGACGAGACCACCCCAAAACCTTAATATTGATTATTTTCATTCAACCAGATGTGGACTTTTGTGTTTTGGATCACTGTCTTGTTACTATACAAAACCCAATTATGCTTCAGCTTCAGGTGATAGACAGATAACCAGACATTTTCCTTAATAATTCTGATTCTACAGAGAAAGCATCCCCACACCATCATACTACCATCAGCATGTTTGGCTTTTGGTATGATGTTCTTGCTGTATTTGCTATATGCCAGACATAATGGGATACTTTTTCACAGCATTGGAAATAATACTGAGGAGGACTGTTTGACTGAAGAAGTTTTGTTTGTTCAGCGCTTGTGCAAATTCACTTGCACCGTTATTCCTGATTCTGATTATACAATTTTTTACCATTTTCTTAGCTTTGCATTTTTATTCTTAACTGGGTTTTTGAGTGCGAGTCTTTGATTCTTTTTAAAATGCATTAGACATTTCGATGCATATTAGATATACTGTATGCATCCATTTATACAAGTTCCACATGTTTTCCCTCATATCAGCTCGACGGCAGATGTAATTCAGTAAACATTTTTTGATGCAATTCTAAAGATGCAAATTCACAATACTGATTTCCTTGCCTGCAGGGAAGGGTTTGCTTGTCCAAATGGCTGATTGTGCCACAGACCGGGTCATGGCTGTGATGGCAGAGAAGAGAGGGGAAGTATATCTCCTGGCCTTTCAGTAACACTGTCCCAGACAGCTGACACCAGCAGGGGCTTTGTAACAGCCACCTGTCAGGCCCTCTAATTGCTGATATATTTCCACAAATCAAGGCTCAAAGCCAGACAATGTGGGTAATTAAGACTTTCAAGCCTTGTCGTCCTTGTCACCATGGTGTGTCCTGCCCGCTCTGGACTCAGCAAGAGTCACATGACCCACCACCCACACCTGTCAGCGCCACATCCCCCACTATCTGGCCAATTAAAGACAGGGGTTTGCCAATGGCCTTAATGATGTGTCATTTCCGTCTTGAGATCAAACCCACCATGTTGCTCATGCTGTTACGCGCCGCCCATCTGCAGACCCCCGCCCACTACAGAGGTCACACTCAGGCAAGCACGTTCACACCCCACCGCCTCCCCCTCTCACCCCACCGCCTCCCCCTCTCACCCCACCACCTCCCCCTCTCACCCCACCGCCCCCCACCTCTCACCCCACCGCCCCCCACCTCTCACCCCACCACCTCCCCCTCTCACCCCACCGCCTCCCCCTCTCACCCCACCGCATCCACCTCTCACCCCACCGCCTCCCCCTCTCACCCCACCGCCTCCCCCTCTCACCCCACCGCCCCCCACCTCTCACCCCACCGCCTCCCCCTCTCACCCCACCGCCTCCCCCTCTCACCCCACCGCCCCCCACCTCTCACCCCACCGCCTCCCCCTCTCACCCCACCACCTCCCCCTCTCACCCCACCACCTCCCCCTCTCACCCCACCGCCCCCACCTCTCACCCCACCGCCCCCCACCTCACCCCACCGCCTCCCCCTCTCACCCCACCGCCTCCCCCTCTCACCCCACCGCCTCCCCCTCTCACCCCACCGCCTCCACCTCTCACCCCACCGCCTCCCCCTCTCACCCCACCGCCCCCCACCTCTCACCCCACCGCCTCCCCCTCTCACCCCACCGCCTCCCCCTCTCACCCCACCGCCTCCCCCTCTCACCCCACCACCTCCCCCTCTCACCCCACCGCCTCCCCCTCTCACCCCACCGCCCCCCACCTCTCACCCCTGGCCAAGGCCCCAGGCCCACCGCTTCTGTTCACACCTCCAGGACACAAACACACCCTCGCCTCTCTGTCATAACACCGGCCATGATATCGCAATCATAGCTGCTCTACTGAACACCTTGTCACTGACACAGGATGTTCAGGCACTACACAAACACTTCCAGGCCAGCAGATTTTCGGCACATCTCTGCCAGTGTTATTAAACACTGTGTTATTAAACACTGGCATAGAATATGTGAAGCTTAAAACTCGTATCCGTATATACATACATATAAGTACATCAAACTCAATCAGATTACTGGCTGGGTAAAAACTTTTGAGAGAATTTGTCAGAATGCCAAACCCAAAAATATTCCATATGCATACTGTATATTTCAGAAGAAAATAATAAAATTAACTTCATATAATGATAAGAAAACAGCTGAATCACTCATCATAGCCAAAGATGTTTTGCAGGATCTTCATCAAAGAGAGTTGTAAATGCGTTATTACAGCGGCTATCACAGGGGAGTGGCCTGTACGATACGGAGGAACAGGCTGCTCCATCTGCCGAGGACTTTAACCAAAGCAGCGTCATCTTCGGCAGAGCACAGGCTGCACTCGCCCACTGAGGCTGTCTGTGGAAGCTGGCATATTGATCCCCACTCCAACAGACGCTAGGCAGGAACAGACCCGGCCAGGGCAGCTCATCTGGAAACAACGGGAGCGGCTGTGTTTCGGCGTTGCTCATGTGCAGCGGACCGGAGAGCAGTCAGTGCCGGGAGAGGGGATCCATCCCACTGTCAATTTTTTTTATTTTTTATCCCCCCTTAATTCCCCCAGCTTTCTTCCGATAGATTGAAGCGGATAGGAAAATGGTGTCGTCCTTGGTTACACACAGGGGGATATCCTTGTTCTAGTGACAGAGCTGGAACAGCGAACAAAGGAACATGGAATATAAAGGTTTGTGACAGAAGCACAAGCTTTGAATGTCTTACTCAAAAACAGGCCCGGTTTTCACACACCACCATATATACTATATATACTGTACAGTATATAAGCAGTAATAACATTCATGTTTCAAATGCCCTCTAACAAACATGTATGTTTTCCTTATTTGGGATAAGTGAACATAAGGGTGTACTCTCTGGAAGCCTGTAGTTGTAATATTACACGGCTCCCAGTAGAAGTTAACTGTGTGAAAGATAAATGAAACATCGGCCAGAGAAAAGACCTGGCCCCTAACCAGTGATAAAAGCTGATTACAAATAACATTTGTTCTACAAAATGTGGCTAACCCCTGGAATGGGATGTCAGGGAGGGAACAGGGGATGGACTTTGTCCTGTGGTTTTGGGTTGAGTGACTCCTCCATTCCCATCATGGCTCATCAGGGGTAATGTCATGAACATCCTCCATCAGTGAATGTGCAGGAGACATAGAAACTCTGTGTATACATCAGACAGATATTCATGTGCATCGCCCTTATTGTGCCCCTGGTGTAACAGATACTGCTGTGGAGGTGCAGGAAGTGTCAGATATCGTTTGCATCTGGGGACAGAATAGAAATGCTCGTAGGTCTTGCAACACAAATACTCAAAACCCCGTTTTGAATATCTCGACTGTAACAGGCTACACGCCAGGATCCTAATCAGCAACATAGTAGGCTGCATTCCACCTCAATTAGAGCAGTATAAGCTAATCTATCTTAATGGGAATCAAAGGCACCTGCTGTTTGGTGGAACGGTTTGCTGGCACGTCCTGCGCCTTCACTGCCGTTTTTACACGGTCCGCCACTCGTTGTTTCCCCACCGACCGCCGCCAGCGCAGACAAGCGCCACTGTCTGCTCATCTGCAGAAACAAGATGGCCGCTCATCCCTAACGGGCAGGCGGTGTAACCGGACCGAGCCGGCCGTCAAAACAATGAGGGGACGGATCGGAGACGGCTGCACGCTGACCTCTTCACGCGGAGGAGTTACTGTACGTTTGCCCCTTACCTCAGCTCCGTTTGACACTAAGGGCACAATCCAGCGAGCGGTAACCAGGGAAGATCCTCTGTCATATCCTATCACTCCTCAGCCAACAACAGCAGCGTGGGGTTCCTGGGCTCTGCGCAGCGCCGCGCGGTCCGTGGTTCCGTAATTTGTACATATAGTTTTGCGCAGTTACGATGGTGAAATTTCAAGTGGCAGGAAGCCTGCCAACTGACATTCCTGATTAGTACATTTTCCTGGGCTGTCATGGGAATCCAGCAGGAAATCGCTCCCTAGTGAGAAGCTGTCTGCTACACTCCAGAACAATGTTAATGTTCAGAAAGATTGATACAGATACCTATGCCAGACAATGTATTGTGGTTCTGCTATGAAGCAGCTGTAGTTACAGTACATCGATAACAGTAGCTGTCACAAGCAGATGTAATGTGTGCTACTGTCTACCGAGCAGCAGGGTTTTCCCCATAAAAAAAGCCCTACTTAAACATTTTATGTTCTTTATTTGTTTTCATATAAATGAATTATACCCGACTATGAGAAATACTTCAGTAATACTTAATAGGGGTACATGTGGCACGGTAAATTGTTCAGAGGTAAATATGTTGGATGAATGTTCCGGATTAATATGTTTGCATAAATGTGCAGGGGTAAACACAATGGGATGAATGCTCAGAGGTAAATCTCTTGCGGTAAATACTCATGGGTAAACAGCAGTAGCCATTATTCTGCAGCCAGAGCGGCAGAACCATCTTTTATTCAGGTACAGGTATTGGAATCCAAAATGAACTATTATTTTACACATGACCTCTGACACACAATAATGAAATGAATGACTTCATGTTCTGAAGCACTGTTCGGTTTTTTTATGAATCTTCCATTCCTGTGTCATGTTCATTCACCTCTTCTCAACTGTCACCGCAGAACCGTGTGTTCTTTCTTGAAAGGCAAGTCAGTGCTATGCTTATAATGGTCACTGTGTTCTTACCAACATTGCAGTTTGATTTAACAAAGGGTCCTTATGTAAGACCACTGTTTCTGTGATAACACTCATCAGAGGACTGTCTCCTGTCTCAAACACATGTAGAAAAATTGCAGGCTATTTTAATTTGCTCGTAATTTTCTCATAACACAAATCCTGGGAGAGGCAAAGCCAATATTGCGATTCTACACTGAACAAGCCCAGGAAAGTATTACACTTCATTAGAGAATATGAGAAAAAAATAGACTTATGATTAAGACCCTTCATAATAGCTTCCTGAAATTACAAACAAAAACCACTCTCAGCTTTTCATTTGCCATGTTATACAAGACACTGAAATTGCAGTGAGTTAAATTTTAAAGAGATAGTAATCAAGAGGTTTGAAAGCATCATTTTGAAAGTAAGAAGTAATAAAGTTTGTCATAGAAACGTGGAGAGCTTGAAGCAGTGGCCTTTGCTCTTTTACGTTGTCTGTTATTTCCCTGGAAAAAAATGCTAATAGACAATAAAACAAGAACGTTCATAGTGAGCAGTGAGGCTGCAGACTGTATATTCATGCACAGTGTCTGCACTCAAGTTTTTAGTGGGTAGCTTTTTTAATAATATTTAATCTTCAGTTGGAACCATTTTTAATGATGCAAGCAGCCTGAAATTACAGCGCTTGAGAAAATAAGTGGTACAGCTTCCTGTGTCAACTCTACGCTCTGAGGTACCAACAGTCTTACACATGAGACACGCACCTCAAAGCAACAACAAATCCACATCACCAAAAATCTGCTTCTCAATTAAAATGAGCAGGGAGGGGGTGCACCTTCATCTCACTTTCTTCAACTACTGTTAGATAACCCAGATCTTTTGGGTTGCCTGGGACATCAGCATGTGCAAATTCTCCTTGTCTCCTTGACCTCTCAACACCTCCGTCGCAACCCCTCTGCCATAAATTCAGGCTCAGATAACATAGCTTAGCCAACATTAGGCATTCCAGAACAGGCAGTGCAGGAGCCACCTCTGGACCGGGCTACCTTCACATACTCCACACTTCTCTGGTCTGTAACCTCAGGAGTTAACAGCACATAAACCACACTTCTCTGGTCTGTAACCTCAGGAGTTAACAGCACATAAACCACACTTCTCTGGTCTGTAACCTCAGGAGTTAACAGCACATAAACCACACTTCTCTGGTCTGTAATCTCAGGAGTTAACAGCACATAAACCACACTTCTCTGGTCTGTAACCTCAGGAGTTAACAGCCCATACACCACACTTCTCTGGTCTATAACCTCAGGAGCTAACAGCCCATACACCACACTTCTCTGGCCTGTAATCTCAGGAGCTAACAGCCCATACACCACACTTCTCTAGTCTATAACCTCAGGAGCTAACAGCCCATACACCACACTTCTCTGGTCTGTAATCTCAGGAGCTAACAGCCCATACACCACACTTCTCTGGTCTGTAGCCTCAGGAGTTAACAGCACATAAAACACACTTCTCTGGTCTGTAGCCTCAGGAGTTAACAGCACATAAAACACACTTCTCTGGTCTGTAGCCTCAGGAGTTAACAGCACATAAAACACACTTCTCTGGTCTGTAGCCTCAGGAGTTAACAGCTTGCGTCACTTCCGATCCTTGTTAACTCTCCTCCTTTGATGCCTGGCAGGTTTAGAATTGTATGGCTGTCCTTTCTGTTTATAAGTAAGGATTCCCCTAGGTCTACCCATTGCACATGATATTTCCCCGGGTGTGGTCACCTAAAAACAGTTGTAATTTGGTCATAAAAACATGGCCCTTAATTTACTGTACTTACTTCAGTCACTGTTACTGAGCACTGTGACTGCAAATAATGAATGGGTTCTCCAGGAGGATGAAGAGGCGGACAGAGAAAGTCCTGAAGGCATTGACGGGTATGCCTGCAGGACACAAGCTGGAATGACAATCTGTGACATTTAATTGAAATCATCAATACAATGACTTAATATAAAAACTTTCATTTTTGTAGTTTTTGAGGTATTCAGTAGCTAGCTGTAGTAGTATTGCTCATTAGAAAGAGGCTAAAACAATGAATATTATCATAGTATATTCGAGAGTGCTTCACCCTGCATCCAACATTATAAGAAACCTTTAAGTAACTTTATCAGCTTTCAAGCCAGTCCTTGTCTGACCAAAGTGACCATTCTTCCAAACCTGCATCCTTCCATACCTTACTCAATCACCAGTGTTCATCTCCCTCTTTCAACCAAAATGTAGACCTTTCTACACATTGTGTGCTTAAAATCATCCAGTTATGGTGCTGGGCAACACCTGTGGCGGACATTAGGGGCTTATATTGGCTGTTAACATCTAGGGTCCGGAAGGATACGTACACATAAAAAAGGACACATAAAACGTGTCTTTTTGTAATTAACTCGCGAGGACTGGCAGTATTTTTGCCAATCTTCCGTCTGATGTGCATCTTTCTAAGAACCAAAATTCAGAAGGGTCCTTAAGTTCGAAGTATCCATGACCTGACTGCACTCTCTGAAATATGTGTGCTACTCTCTGATACTGTACATGTGCCCTATACTCTAAAATAAGTGCACTAACCCATCTGATGAGCAAGCACGACCCTCTCTGAAATGACTCTGTTGCTTTCTCCGTGTCACCAGGCCTAAAGCATGACTCTCACCTCCTTCATCATTTATAAATTGTTTTTAGGCTGCGGCCAAGCTGTGCACACAGTTTCCATGGTAACATGGCCAAGACACACATTGATAAGGGAATTGGTGCACTGTGTCTCTGTGATACAGATGAATAATCAGAGCGAGCTGTGTGTGCGTTTCAGCTAGCAAGCACAATTTAACATTGTCAATGTTATCAGCCCGCGTAGACGGAAAAGGAATATTTTTGACGCATATTTTGGGTGACAGCCCGTTTCTCCTTATCGGTTATGTATGTACACAGTACTACCATTAAAATGAGGAAAAAGCTCAACAATGTTATAATATTTAGATATGCAAATTCAAATACTGCATATTTGCCCGTATTAGGCCTTATACACATTGCACATCATGAATCTAAGTTGATTGTGTGACTGTGTGATTGTATCACATATTGTTTATAGTCCATTAATATATTTGAAATATTGATGGATTGTGAATGCAGCAAATGACAGCTCATAACCGTTGACTTCATCCAACTGTTCAACTGCACAGAGACAGGTTACGTCCTCCTGGTGACGGTGCGTAACTGTCCCTCTCATACGCCCCCTAGTGCCCCCTCTGTGTGGTGCAGCCCTGCAGGGCTCCTTTCATGAGAAAAGGACAGCCTCCTCTCTGCATGCTGCCGTAGTGAGATGATGAATGGGTTTATTACAAGGCCCAACTGATGTTACTCACATTTGCCAGAGGTAGAAAACAGAACAAGCACACACGAACACAGACACGTGTATTCAAACACACCAGCAACACGTGGGCGAGCGCACACACATGCACGCACATGTGAAGGCAAACACGTGTACAGACACACATATGCACATACATACAGACATACACTCATATATAGACCAATGCAAAAAGTATTCGGGCAGTGGCACAACTTCGGTTGTTTTTGCTCTGTATTCCAGCGCATTGGATTTCAGATTAAACAAAGAATACATGGGTAAATGTACAGACTGTCAGTACAGACTTATTTACATCCATCCATATTACATCAAAGTAGAAATTACAGCCCTTTTTATACATTGTCCCCACATTCTACATTTAACAGAAGTAATTGGGACAGTTTGCTGCTCAGCTGTTTCTTGGCCGGCTGCATGTCTCAGCTCAGAAAAGCTTGATTCTAGGTGTGGAAACTGCATTTAGAGTCTGTTGCCGTTGTCCCTTAACCACATATGTGTCAATGCCAGTAAAGCAGGCTATCACAGGCTGAAAAAGCACATAATGGTACACATTTGAGGGTTTAAACACAGTGTATTGTACTGGATCTATCTCAGGGCCGCTCTTTCTACGACTGCTATCACGACAGCACGACAGCTCTCTCTCACAATGCAGTGAGCTGATGTTGGTGCACTGATTAACACATACTGTTCGTTCTGCCTCAAATGTGCTCCATTCGAGAGTGGATCTGTGTCATCTGGAAGTTTTCATGAACTGTGGAATACATTTGCATCAGGTCATAAAGAGAGTCTTCACCATGTTTTTTTTTTACTATCTCACAGATAGTAAAAACACTCACACTCAGTGATCACGTTATTAGGCAGACCAGTACACCAGCTTGTTAATGCAAATATTTTATCAGCCAATAATGTGGCAGCAACTAAATGCATAAAAGCATGCAGATGTGGTCAAGAGGTTCAGCTGTTTTTTTAAACCAAATGCCAGAATGGGGAAGAAATGTGATCAAAGTGACATCAAGTGAACATCAGTCTTTTGAGCAGAAACACGTTGTTAATGTGAGAGGTCAGAGGAGAAGGGCCAGACTGGTCAAAGCTGACAGGAAGGTGACAGTAATGCAAATAACCACACATTACAACAGTGATATGCAGAGGAGCATCTATGAACACATAACCCATCAAACCTCTAAGTGCATAGGCCACAGCAGCAGAAGACTTAATAAGTCTAAAAAATAAGTCTAATTAATACCTAATAAAGTGCTCACAGGCTTTTAGTGGGCAGGCCAAAGGTTCAATACACATGCATGATGTTTCTATAGGATCTAGGCTTAAATCGTGGTATGTTGATCATTGCTGCATGAATTCCTAAAGAAAAGGTGATTTTCAGCCAAGACACGGATTCAACTGCCATCAGAGACATTTTTGGGTGCCCTGTCAGGTATTTCTTTAAGAACCACTTATTCTACAACAGCAAGGTTCTAGTTTAAGCTCCTCAGTAGCTTGCTGTCCTTAAAAATAATTTAATATGTGTTCAAAAATCTATTTTCAGATGCTAAGGAACAGTGAAATAATGCTTTAACTATTTATTTTGTTCAACAGCATATGGGTTACATACATGCAGTAGTTACCAACAGACAGTGGATTGGAACAAAACATTGAGCCCAAGACAAATAATATAGAAATAACATAAATCATACGCAACAGCAGACTGAGAAGAAAATAGAAAAATTCAGTAATACATTCAAACAGTTTTTTTTTCTTATGTAAATAGAATCCAGGCCACAAATATCTCAAATCCAGGAGGATAGAAAGGAACAAAAATATCCATAAAATCACAAGCAGACAGAACATCTCTACACAGACAACACCCGCATAACAATATTCACTATGGTACATTTTTGCACCCATACAACAAAAGAAATACACTATAAAATCTTAGGCAATTTATTACATTATTATTTTAGAATTATTTTAGGCAGACTAACTGCAACTGTCAAAATATGATTGAGAGCCACAAGAGATTTCTGCTGAAATCCTCTGGAACATCTATCCTCTGTAACTGAACCAACAGCACTGACACTTATTTCAGGTACTCCATGTAGCAACAGAATAAAATCCCAGAAGTAAACATTATTGGAAATTTTGAATATGAAATACCTTGCTCTGCAGTAGCAATTTATTTATAAAAACAACAGCATTTTTACTTTAGACTCTTATTCTACCCAAATAAACATTATTATTGACTGGATGTGGATTTGAGCAAGCTGCAGTGCTCTTGGGAGTCTATAATTAGCTATTTCCTACAGAAACACAATTCACTATTGATTAAACTGTGCCTAACCTGATGCTGGTGAACAAGCAGACATTTTAGGAACTGCATATGGTGAAATGGCACCCGGAAATTCCTAAAACACATTTATAGGTGTTGGCTGGGTCACCTCTTAATCTGCGGTCTTGTTGACCTTTGTAAGGTCATCGAGAACTACAGCAAGTGTAATTTCATCATTGGATATTGCATTTGTGTGTGTGTGTGCAAAAAATTGACATTCTCTACCATCCAAGGATTTTATACAATTTAGTGCCAGCAAACTAAGCCAACATTATCCTATTATTATAAGTATATAGAGATCAAGCACGTGATAAAAATGATAAACCCAGTAGAATTTGTCCAGCACATCTAAATGCATTTTAAAGCACACTGCTTCCCCATCAGCTTCCTTCAGGGCCTAGAAAAGTCCTCTGGACTTAAACTCACGGAGACCTTTGGGATCCCAAATAGTAGGGAAGTGCAAGTTGCCAAGGAAACACAAAATAGATACAAACAGATACAAAAAGATACAAACCACCTAAGGCAAGCCAGAGATGGCAGAAATCTGCCTCATCAGAGAGCAGCTAAATAAGGCTAGTCTTACACGAACAGCTACCAACACCCTCACAACAAGCAAACTAAAGTGAACCAGTGAATGAAGCTAAATTGAATCACTACTATGTAAGACTTTAGATAAAAGCTCAAGATGTAAAATACTGTACATTACAAAATATATTAGGAGAGAGGGAGTTTATACAGCTTAAAAATATATTGTGTGTAATTATATTAAAATACATGTTATTTCCCTGTAGGCTTAGTCATTTACTGTCAGGCACATCAGTTATTTAGAAACTATTTTTAATGAACTTTTTAATATAAAATAAAGACCAACTGCGCACATACTAAAATTATACCCAAGCCCCATCCCCATACAAAAGCTTCCACTTGAGTGAGAAAAGTTCACAGGAAGTTCAAACTGAAGCAAAATGAACAGTTACCACTTTCCACGGCATGAAATCACTTCCCTGAAGTAGCAGAGGCACTGAAGTAAATATACAATTCCAGGAAATAATGCCGAAACTAAATGGTTACAAACATTTCAAGTAGCTGCAACAGACTAATCAGTCCTGACAGAGAAGATATCAGGACCAGAGACACTGATAGACACAATGGTTAACAGAATGGAGATAAAATAAAGCTTGGAATTTATGGCAATGAATACTGTAGGTAGGGTGGGATGAGCAGAGATGTTCAATGAAATAGGAAAAGGGATTGAAGCTCTTTAACAGTAAATTACAGTAGTCCTGCATTTGATATAATTGCAGTGCAGTTCATAACTTTTCAGAAGCAAAGAGTCTCATCCAATGGCATGAGTTTGGAGGACAGTAAGATTAAAAAGCATTGTGAAAGCATTTAAAAAATAAACACTTCCTTAAACACTTAAACTTGGGCTTTCATGAAGAAAAACAGAGTGGCTTTGACAAGATGGTAACATTTAAAATTGAATACCATCAAGGTACACGATTAGAATGAAAGATTATTGATTTTGAATTCAGATATTCAAAACTAACCAATGTCAGGGAATTACAATAGTAATTATAATTCCCTAAAATTAGGAAAATAAATAATAATCTATGCTTATAAACATAAGTGTAAAAGAACAGAAAGCCACCAACCTGTGCAATAATATAACCAAAAAATAAAACAAGAAAATAAACATTAAAATGACAACACAACGAACCCGGCGAAAATGCAGCATTTTACCAGAATACCCCTGACCAGAGCAGAGCTTCTTGTGCTGGTAAAACAGAGGAGGCATGATCACAAATGCTTTCATTCACAGAGCAGGACAGGCTACACAGCCATCACGGCTCATCATGTGCCTTTATCTACACAGTAATGTTCCTGTGCCTTTATCTGTGCCACTTGTTGTTAAGGCATCTGGGAGTTTGGTTATAGGACATTAAAACCCAGAGAAAGAGTTTAGTTGGCCATTAATCGCACCCCGTATTTCCATGAGTGAAATTCTGCTGCACAATGCATCCTCAGGGGAATGCTTTTTTACTTATAAAATATCACTTAAAATAGATCTCCATTGAGCAGTGAAGCATCCGTCTCATAAAAATGATAACAGCGCAATAAAGGCTGGATATCTCCCTTCTGAAAATAATATTTTACAATCTTACTGGTTTTTCCCCAGTGCAGTGTTCTTTTTCAGATCCCGTATGTACTGCATGTATACAGGTTTATCTTTGTCTTCAGAACAACAGGGCCACACATGCCCTCTGGGTTCATTTCCCCTTTGTGTTTAACACAAAGGCCAACATTCAATCAGCATTTGTCCTCATATTGAACATAAGAATTTTTTAATAAAAGTTTGGAAAATTAAGCCAAAACATGACTTACCCAATTGTGTTCATGAAAAATAATTAAAACTAGATTTGGTCCTGAACTGAAGTCAAAGACAAATGTAGGTGGATCCAGTCATCAGTTTGCTGGATTAGGGTTTAATTCCTACGTATAATAGGATGACTTGAAAAGTATTGAAAAGTACCTATTTCACACCTTCACCTGCAAAATTGACTTCATAACTACACTTCATTTTTACGGTTAGGAGTGTGGAAAAGAAAATAGAATGCATAAATACTTAGTAACGAAAACTGAAACACTGCATTAAATACTAAATTAGACACAAAACAGTGGTCCTTCACTAAATTTGTTCATTTGACTAGAGACAGGTTGGCCGAGCAAGAGGTACATCTCGACAGAGATCTATTCCTTCTGTCAGTCAGTGTGATTAAAATAGTACTTGCCCACAACAATTAGCCTTCTTTAAGGTTTCTTTGGAAAATGTTGGGGACAAAGCGGAGCATGGGACGTAACAGACGGGCGCCATTTTGTTAAGAGGGCGGAGTTGGTCTGAGTGGCACCTGTAAACTTTCGCAAGTAGCCTTCCTTCATGGTCCTAAAAGCAGGCATAGGATGGGGGGGGGGTCCTCCTCACTTAATGCAGAGGGCAAACAGCTTCAACACAGCATCCCTGCAAACCAGCCACAAACAGACCGTCCTTATTCACAGCACTGTCTCCCATGGCAACAAGCCTAACCAAAACTCAATCCCATCTTTCACACTTTGTGCACTCTCGTAAACTCAACACAAGTGCCAAAAAGAAAAAAGGTAAAGGTTCAAATAAACCGTTTTTTTTTTCTCTGCTTTACTTCTAAACTGCTTTACTTAAACTGGTCAAAGCTAAGAGACAATCATAGCCCTTACATAACAGTTAATTAATGTATTGAGATGGCAATGATTGTACAAGCAACATGTATTAGTACAAGAAAAGCCAGAATGCGCATGCAGTGTACCTAAAGGTTATTCTAATTATGACTGTATGCACTATTTGGAGTAAATGGAAAAATTTACATAAAAAAGTCCTACCTTGCAAATGGGATGTAGGACAGACCATACCTGAAAACAGAATAAATAATTTAATTTAATTGTGGGTCACACCCCTGAGTTATCCTTTGTAATCACAGGGACTAAAAGTATAAACAAGAGCAGGTTAGTTTTACTGCTTGGACAAAGTTGTTTTTCACACTATCAGAGCACATACAGGTCCCTCAGTGCAGAATGTTCTATTGAAATTGGGTTTTCCTATTCTAAAAATTTAAATCACGAATCAGGATGCTGTTGGGTATTTCATTTATATATTTTCAACAACCCAAAGGCCCTTCAGTCAAAATTGAAGTCACTTTTAAAAAGTGCTGGATTTAATGCTGACTGACTTGCATAGCAGAGCTCAGGTTGCCTTTCAAATGTATCAAATGTACTGAGATTAAATATTACTCCTAATATCGAACTAGAGTAATCCTGCAATACAGTGAGTAATGTGTGATGTGTTTTACTCACCAAGCAAATGAAATGACTTGCAAAATACAAAACACCAAAGCAAGCCAAAAGTTCTTCCACTGAAAAGTAAAGGCACATATGACATACAGTAAAGACAAAATTAATCGACTGGTCAAAAGCTGCTACAGAAATTATCATTCAGTGCGTAGATGTGCAATGTTGTAAACTAAATTAAGATTCCAGTGCCGATAAAATTTGAGGTTCACTTACCCAGAAGGCCGCGCAAAGTGTCAAGGCGAGGAACAGCTACGAAACAAAACAAAGAGCAGTTTCTCATTACCAAAGTAAAGAAAAAGTCACTTTTTCAAGAACAGGATATATAACCAATATAAAACCTCAACATAAATCTTTCAATTGTAATCTCTAAGCAAGCATGCATTGGAGAATCAAACAACATATCTGTGTATTCTAAGGAATGAATACAAGAGTAACAAGAGAAAAGTCAACAAGATCTGCATTCCAGAGGCTATTTAACACTGCATTCATTTTCATAGCATGGTTCATCTGTTCAGGACAAATGCTACTTTTCCTTCTCATCTGAATGGGTTATCAGTCCAGGTATGGGCAGGGCTGCAGGTATACTGTCTATGCCAGGCAGTTACCTTTACTTGGGAGTTTTTATTTTGTGGGGATATGTCCCACATGCAGAGAAGAGACCACTCAATCAATGCATTGTAATATAATGCGTCATGTCTCAGAGCTTGCCTCTAGGGGGCACTATAACACTGGAGAGAGGGTTGTGTACCCTCACAGGGGTCTTACCAGCATAAGGATGGTGGCGAAGGCCCGGGTCTTCTCACACATCGTCTTCAGCTGCTTCAGGGGCCCCAGCAGGAACATGGTGCTGCAGACATGGGGGCGCACACTCAGTGACCCCTCAGGCCCCCAAACCCAGATAAACACACCCGCAGCCAATACACAGATTAAAGCCTGATTTATACTTCTGTGTCGAATATACGCAGAGGCTATGGCGTAGCCTACGCGTAGCCACGTTCCCTACGACGCGTAGTTACATTTCTGGGGAGGTGCGTGTCAGGATATGGGATAGGCTACGGCGTAGGGAACACGTAGTCTCTGCGTAGATTCGATGCAGAAGTATAAATCAGGCTCAATCCTGCTGCCCTACCAAAAGGGAGGCTGTCTGGTAACAGACTTGTGTGTTCCATTCATAGTACTTTCATAATGTCATTCCAGAATCATAAAAAAAAAGCTGTAGCTAGGGAATGACATCATCTTCCTTGAACCATTGAGATTGGATTAGCTAGATGAAAGTAGCCATCAAATGGAAAACTGCATCCAATGCACCTACCCTAGATTAACAATCTAACATGCAACTGGCACCTAAAGAAGAAATTAAAGTTGATTGCTCACTCAGCGGTAGAACTTCATGTTAGACATAATTTATTTAATTTACCCTGCTTCTGCACCCTAAACTAAACCTTATGTCTGTCTGTCTGCACCAGGTTTGGAATCAACACAAAAGCCACAGAAATACATGTAAATGCCACAAGAGGCTACAAAGCCATCAAGAAGTGAGAAATGTGAAAATTGAAATAAAAACTTTAATAGCCGTTTATAATAACTGTTTGACTGCAACATCGGTTAACTATTCACAATGATAACGTGCATGCATCTTTATTATGCCACAAAGTATCAAGAAACTTGATTGCAAACTGCAAGGTCTGAAGGTTTTAAAGACCAGCAGGAATCCATAGAGTAAAGATTCTGACTGACGGCTGTAGACCACATAGACTGGTGCTTACCTGGCCAGAGTGCAAATGTTTCCAAATGTGTAGAAGACAATAAACAAAATCAATCCAATTTTTGGAAGAAACAGCAAACACACCCCCTGTGATAACAGATAAAAATGAACAGTGCATAATTAGTATCATCACATTCAGGTAATTCCAAGTGAAAACAATGTCCCATGCAGAAATGTTTAATTTCAACATTTCACAGTTTAAACTTTTTGCTGAATACATTTGTAAAACGACTAGGCATACACAGCACACTGTAGCCTATGTGTATTGCAGATATAAAACATTTCAGCGTCACCATATGACATCCAGGCCAAGAGAATAACAATGCCAGGTGTACCAGTATTACAAAATAAATACATAAATAAAAATGTAAAAATGTAAAAAAGTCGCTCTTGGAATGCGTGACGAATCGTGTGGAAATTCCTCCCGAGACATTCCTCAGAGCGAGACGGACCGGTCGCGAGTCGCTGTCACCTGCACATAGTCACTCTACTTGTTTGTTAAGTGCGCTATTTAAAACAATGCCGGGAACCTCACCAAACAATGGTATGATAAATATTCCGTGTGGCGAAAATGCCGTGGCTTCAACAGACTTTGGGGGCCACACTGTCGATATAAAGGCTACTTACCAACACCGCGCACACCCCTCCAATCACGAAGCAAACGGCGAACCCCTTTATCCGTGTAGACCAGCTCAGAGTTGAGGCACGGTTCGCCGCCTAACCGGAGAGAGATGGTGGACTAAACTAAAGCAGCCATTGTACAACATGACACCTGGAAAAACAGGTGACTCAAGTTTCCAGTTCAATTAAATGGCACGGTGGTACCAACTACGTTACAAAAAGGAATATATTCGTTCGTCTGCTAATTACTTACATTACTTACATAACTCTGGCTGTCGATACGCACATTACCATTGCATGCTAACATTCACTGTAACTTGCCCATCTGTGGACAACTTCTTAATACTTCATCATCAAAGCTAACTTAACTAAGGTCTGCCACCTACGAAGTATTGCTTTCACTTGGATGTAATGACAACCAACTTCATCTATATATTTCCAGAACTTTTTTCTTTTGCTATTTCCAGAAATACTTTCCCCTAATGCAAGAAAGCTACTGACGAAGAACATGCTAGCCACACGATAGCGGATACCCAATAACTTAACGAGCTACAGCTAGCTACTGAAAACATGGATGTTTGAACGTGTGACTTTACCTCCAAGACGTTAGTGTCATCATTGCCATCTTGGCCGCTCAAAACCTTCTTTAGTTTGTCCATGAACGTCGATAAAAGGGATCAGTGCGTGTCCGGCACTCAACTGTTACCAAAGAGTCTCCGCTGCTACTTCTATTGTTGATTGATATTTTCCTCTTTCCTGTTAGACACGCAACAGGTGAATTCTACGAATGTTACTTCCGCCTGTCTGTTGCTACGGAGACACCACGTCAGAGATATACAGTAATAGATGACATGGCACCATTATGAACCAGCGGACTTCCATATATTTGTATCCGTCTTTGCAGACCATTTGGGGTTGTCGGTATGGCCATATTTTCGCCTAAGTTCCGAAAGCCATGCGAAGGAGTCAGTCATGGCTGGATAATGATATGTAATATCATTTGTATATGTATATGTTCGACAAAATGTAGATATATATCCAAACAACACAAATATGTTCTATTTGCATAGTCTCAACAGGCAAATTAGCCTATGCTATGAATGCACTCACATAGGATATACAAAACGTTTACTGCATACATTGAATACATTTGCTCAATGTTTTCACATCATTTGCATAGATGGTTTACTAAAACGAGACCAAAATAAAATGAAAATTTCAATTACAATGGGATGCAGTGCATAAATAAAGGCACCCGAATGCAGAAATATCACTTTCTGTAAATGCAGTACATGTCGAATATGGGAACAGACCATTTATTTATTTAGAAAAGTAATCAATGTGTAAACAATAATAAATACTGACTTTTATCCTGCATTACATTTTGAGTACCTACAAATGAAATGGTACTGTGACAAATACAATTATACCTTTATATACTGGATATTAGTCATGATATGGTCACATTTTATATGCAAAACAAAACATTGCAGTCTGAAACCAACAACTAACACTTTTCTAGCTGAATTCTGCACCTGCATTGTTTTTGTTTTTTTATGAATTAAAAAGTGCCAGTTGATGGCAGTACAACACTTCCAGACATCAGCCAGAGAGGGGTGCCATGTTCTTTACAAGACACCAGCCAACTCCCCTCCAGATTTAGTTTACCCGTGATCTCAGTTCTTAACCATTTTGGCACAATGTGAGCAAGAAATACATTTTAAATACACTGAAAATGTGGAATTATATGACTGCAGAATACCCTTTTGCATGAAATATGTAGCTTTTGCTCAAGCATCCATGTTCAGATGAATTTCCTCTGAAGTGAGTGCCCTGTGACTCTGCTCTGTCCGCACTCTGATGATGGTGAAGCAGAGGCCAAGGCCCTGACCTACAGGAACACGCCCGCACTGCCCTGACTGCTCCACTGACGGCAGCGTGTTTACATGAAGAAAGGTGCGCACAGGCTGAGGAAATGAGCAGGACTGTGAAACAAGCAACATACAGAACTCAGAATCAGAGCAATGGACCCTTAGTGCAGTTCACTGCAGGGCTAAACCATGTTAAGGACCCTGTGCAAGCCACAAGATTGACATATTTTTCCTTTCAAAATTATATACATGAAACAGCAGCATCTTTTGATCTAAAGTCTGCCTTGTCTAGACATGAGCACTGGAAGTCTGACATGGTGAGCTGTGTATGAATATTCCCTTCTGATTGGCCGCCCACTCAACATTCACACCACTGACTGGTTACAATGCAAATGCCATGTTAATTATAAATACATTGTTTCTGAAGCCCAACAGACATGACTTATGTCTGTTTGACAGTGATGTCTATCAATGGACAGCTGATGTCTTTCAAAAAATGGCTTTTTAAACTTGATGTAGTATCAAAGACCTGTTTGAATACACATATTGACTTAACTGTACTGTCGCTGGCAAAATAAATTCACCTAAAAAATGCCCAGCATGCATTACCACAGAAAAAAATGTTCTGAGTGGGATGAAATGACAATAGCGTCTCAAATGAGCGTGGTGGAGCTGTTTGCATGGGTAAGCCATTTAGGGGGAGGACGCTTGTGTGGGACACAAATTCGAGAACCACCCTGCAACGAGAGGGCTCGATCACTGGGCCAGCGAAGCACTCTGCCTCCAATTCATCACAGCCCCATGCCAGGGAGCAGCGGCCTTCTGTGCCCTTTGGGGAGGGAGGCTTGATGCCAGAGCCAGGTGGCTTTCTTCCCCACAGTGCTGAGAGATGAAGGCAGTCTCTGAGAGCGCTCACACAAACCCTGTGCATGAAGGCAGTCTCTGAGAGCGCTCACACAAACCCTGTGCATGAAGGCAGTGTCTGAGGGCTCTCACACAAACCCTGTACTCAGAGGAGCGGACAGATGATTGGCTCTTCTCATCCTGAGACCCACTTTCCAGTGATGTGCTTGAGCAAATGTGTATGCATGAATGCAGAAGTGTGTAAGTGTGTGTGTGTGTGTGTGTGTGTGTGTGTCTGTGTGCATTAATGTGTTTTTATGTGAGGACAGACACTAGATCTCATCTTCGGACTCCTGCTCCTTGTCTGTGGTTTTCAATAGTCCCAGTTCCATTGGTTGAGTCCTCTTCAGCTTAGACTGTACCACCCTGAGGAAGGATGGGGGATGCAGGGTGGTTAGCACATGTACACTGACCCACAGTTCAATGGCTCAATTTGGATTTGCTTCTCTGAATGTGTACAGGGGAAGATCTGCTCTAAGTGATTTCAGCTTAATAAAGTGACAGAATCTTTTGTGATTGGAAGTGTTACCCACTATTAGTTACACTAAACAAGCAGGCTCCAGCAGTTTATAACATTCCCCTCAGTATAAGCTTAAAAAAGCGTACCCTGAGCTGTCAATCCACGTACAGGAACACTGTTTTAACCAAAACATAACCGGTGAAGCAACACCAAACGCAGAGTGATGAGCAGAGACCAGCTGTCACTTCTGCAGCTGTGTGTGCGGTCAGGAGCGGGGCAGAATGAGGAGCTCTCACCAGCACACAGTGCAGTACACTGCAGACACAGTGAGGAGGGAGAAGCCAAAGTGCCAGCAGTAGCACATGGTGACGAACATCAGGTTGCTGTGGTCCTTCAGGTCCCACTCTGCCACCCCACTGGGCGGGTAAAGAACAAAGGCAATCTGCAGGATGCAAAGGAGAGACTGAGACGGTCACACAATGCTACTGAACACAGGCGGCCATTTTAGATCGGCTATATTTACATATACATACAGTACACATACACTCACTCACCTGCAAGCACACATATAAATGTATACATTAATAAATATACTTCAGACTTGTTTATTTAGTGAAAATATGTTAACACAACCTCTGCACGGAACAAATTGACAAATTAAACATATTTAATGCACAATTATGTCTTATACTCTATGCCGAATGCTTTTCACAGCTTTTCCTGTAGCGTAGTGGTTAAAGTAAACGACTAGGACACGCAAGGTCGGTGGTTCTAATCCCGGTGTAGCCACAATAAGATTCGCACAGCCATTGGGCCCTTGAGCAAGGCCCTTAACCCTGCATTGCTCCAGGGGAGGATTGTCTCCTGCTTAGTCTAATCAACTGTACGTCGCTTTGGATAAGAGCGTCTGCCAAATACCAATAATGTAATGTAATGAATAACATATTACACACACGCACACGCACACACACGCACACACACACCTCCCAGAGCCAGCTGCCCTGCAGCAGGCAGAGCGAGGCCCTCAGCAGCTCCAGCAGGACGTTCCCCCGGTGGAAGACCTCCAGGCACGCGGTCGCCGCCCCTCCAAACACGGCGTAGAGCAGCAGCTGGTGAATGTGTGCGTCTAGCATGGCCCGCCCATGCAGGTGGTGCAGAAACAGAAACCCTGCAGGAGCAGCGGGAGGGGGAGTCAGGACTGGAGTCAGGCTTTAGAGCAGGGGTGTCAAACAGTCCTGGAGGGCCGCGGTGTCTGCTGCTTTCAGCACGGGAGATACATTTCTAAGTCTTTCATTGGCTAAAGAGTCCACACACCTTGTTTGAAGGCCTTAATTGTCTGTTGGTTGAAAGGAAACAACAAATACCAAATGTTTCCTTTCAACCAACAGACAATTAAGGCCTTCAGAACAAGGTGTGTGGACTCTTTAGCCAATGAAATGTATCTCCCGTGCTGAAACCAGCAGACACGGCGGCCCTCCAGGACTGGAGTTTGACACCTCTGCCTTAGAGAATGGAAAGCAAAGGGGCCCCAGGAAAGAAAAACAGCCAGCCCAGTACTTAACAGATGAACATCTTGCACCCTTTTCCTTACCCTCAGTGAAGAATGCCACGCCAAGCAGCATGCGGTCCAGGGCGAGCGGGGCAGAGCCGGTGGCATGGACGGTCAGAGACACGGCCCCTGCCAGGCCAAAGAACAGGTACATGGTGGCATGCTGCCAGTTCATCAGGCAGTGCCACTGGCGCTCAGCGTAGTCATAGAGATGCAGCCGTGGCCCGTGTGCAGAAAACTGTTCCGCCAGCATCCCTGCGCATGCACACGCAGTGGGTCACATGACTACTGCAGGACATCACACCATACAGGAGACCTCAACACCTAAACATATCCCAAAAAGATGCCTTTACACCTAGAATGATAACTATAATGGTATGTGCGATACATTTGTCTCAAGCAAACAAATTGCAAGCACTATAAATGCAGCCAAAAACAAAGAAATTGGATCGCTCCCAGTTATTCATTTTCACTGATACAGTTTAATTCCAGGACAGACATCCCACCGGCCTGCAAACATTACATAGCTACTGTATGGCGCCTAGTTTCAATGAACTTGTTCAATTGCATACATTTATAGTATGCAACAGCTTCCTGTTGTACAGTACTCTGCCTATTCATAGCTGTGTCGTTCAAAGTGCCATTCAATCACTTGCAAAAGTGTTACATTTACATTTACGGCATTTGGCAGACACTCTTATCCAGAGAGACGTACAGTTGATTAAACTCAGCAGGAGACAATCCCCCCCTGGAGCAATGCAGGATTAAGGGCCTTGCTCAAGGGCCCAACAGCTGTGCGGATCTTATTGTGGCTAGACCGGGGACTGAACCACTGACCTTGCGGGTCCCAGTCACGTACCTTAACCACTACGCTACAGGCCGCCCTGTTACGCATTTTATGATCGGTCCTCACCAGACAGTTCACTCACCAATCACAGAGAAAGACAAAATGGTGGCGCCCTCAATGACCTCTAGGCGGCGCTGAACAGCCCTGCTGCTCAGGTGTGCTGCACTCTGCTTACTGCGGGTGGCGTACCAGAAGGACGACTTCCCAGCCCACCACAGCCCCACCACCAGGAACATGCTGCCAGGCAGGGCGTGGCCCTTAAAATTACCCATGATTCCTTACAGTCCCTAGAACAGCTGATAAGAGATTGCATTGTGAGATGCAATGTTGCTATTTCCACCAGCATAACCCATTGAAAAAGGTAGACACATAAAACATACAATCCACACAATGGTGTTAACAAGATGAACACATCTATGTGTTTTCATGTGAATTTAGAGCAGTAACAGAAGATATTTCTGGACTTTCAAAACAAAATGGCCATGGCTAGCAGACTCCTAACTCATCGGTGTTAAAACAGAAAATTCTCATGCTGATGGCTGTGGTGTGTTCTTCCACAAGTGTGAGTGGGTCTATAACCGACAAGAGGATTATTTCCATCTGTTTTCATTCCATCTTTTATAGCAAAACACATATAGTATTTTACAATTACAATAGATTGCCAAGGATACAAGACAAGGTTTATTTTATCTGGAAAATATGGAACAGAAAACATAATTTTGCTCAGGACCCACTAAGACCCGTTTGGGGTTGAAATTGTGAGAGCCTCTCAGAAGCTTTGCCCTAGAGAGCAAGCAGAGAAGTTTCCAGAAACTGAAGAGAGCACAGAAGCACGCCTGTGATTAAGTGCACCAGGACAATCAGACAAAGAGGGCTCTGAAGCCCGACCTTGCCTGATTGAGCTCTGAGTGGAAGGGAGGTCACAGAGATGGCGCGCACGTTCCACTTGTGATTGGACTGCAACACGTGTTGCTCACGCACCTGGACCCCTCCTGCGCTCTCAAAGGTGGACACAACGGAAATGTAAACGCAGGCCGTAATGGTCCTGAAGCAGACGCTGACTGTTCCTGCCATTATGTTTTCAATCCCTAATCTTATTAACAACCGTTTATTCCTGATCAATGTATAGGTTTGATGCGGAGTGTGTTTCACTGTGAATGTAAAAGAGTCAGTGACTCTAAGTGCACCACATACTGTATGTACAAAACTGATGGTTACAACAGACACCAGAGGCCAATGTCAGCCATTGCTGATTGTTTTCCATGATGAATAATAACTTCTGCCCCTTCCTCTCACCTCTCAACAGCGATTCATATTTAGTATTCAGTGCGCAGTAGCTTCTTTGATCCTTGGTTTTCCTGCATGTATCTCATTAATTAACAAGGGGCTCAATTACAGGCTGTTAAACAACAAGCCTGTGCGAGCCAAAACACTGCCACCCAACACACACACAGGGCAAAACGTACACATGGATGCACACACACATACACACTCAAACATACACATGCACACACAGTGCACATATGTATACATAGATATAAATACGCATGCTTAAGCACATGAACATACATAAACATCCCATACTGTACATACACACAGACATACACTTGTACATACTGTCAGGGAGGTGAAGTTTAAGGTGAAATATGGTTAATTTCCAAATCCAACAATTTTATCAACCAACACCCTCTTTTAACGTTCAGTACTCTGAATACTGAACACAAGCACATCAACTGTTAAAACCCTTCACATGTAAAAATAAAAACATCCTACATGTAAAATAAATAAATAAATATCAAAAGATATCAATTATCAAATAAAAACTGAAATTGCAGAGCCACCTGTTGGATCAACGTGTATCAAAATGCACAACTCACAAGGAATTTTATATTTTATTAAGTTACAAAATAAAAATCAATGTCTAAGTCTAAAGACGAGGGTCAACCTTAAACAAAGAACATTTAAAACATAGACAAGTAACAGTCACAAGAGGAAAAAAAGGAAAGAAAGTGCCAAACCCCAGCGTGTGTCTCCCAAAATAAAAGTCCCAACGACCAGAAGGTAGATGAATCTTCCGGAAATCACTGATGGAAAAATGAGAATTTGCCAGAGCAGCTGTAAAGCAGAATCTAAGACGCAACAGAGAACAACCCCTCAAAATGTCAACCCCTTACAAAGGTACAATGCAAAGAAAATGTTTCTCAGGTGCTCAGGGGTAAGTAAAGGAAAGTTGGGGACAATAAAGTTTTGACCTGGGGAGAGTAGGTGAGGAGAGTGGATGATACAGCAAAGACAACATCAGCTTTAACTTTCTGATATTCTGCATATTTGGAATACTTAAAATAAAATAAATAAAATAAATACACATCTTTTGAAGCTTTGTCAACTTAACAAAAACAACTCCAGACATACAAGTAGCATTTAAGGGCATTCTTAGTTAGTACTTGAATTAAATATTTTTTTGAAAGCCTCCTCAAAATCATGCAGCAACAGCCAGACTGTAGCCAATCCAAAAAAGTTGAGTCAAACTTCAAGGGAGTGGGCAGGGATACATATACAATCAGTCAGCACTTTTTTGTTCAGTATTTATTAGACTTATTTTTTAGGCTTACTGGTCTTCTGTTGCTGTAGCCTATCCACTTAGAGGTTTGACACATTTTGTGTGTTCAGAGATGCTGTGCAAACCACTGTAGTAATGTGTGGTTATTTGCATTACTGTCACCTTCTTGTCAGCTTCTGGCCTTTCTCCTCTGATCGCTTTCATTAACAGCGTGTTTTTGCACACAGAACTGCTGACACTGTCAGACCACCCTGTCTGGCACCATCAATCATTCCATGGTCAAAGTCACTGAGATCACATTTCTTCCCAATTCTTACATTTGGTTGGAAAAACAGCTGAACCTCTGGACGCTTTTTATAAATCTTGCATGCGTTTATGCGTTTAGATGCTGCCACATAATTCAATATTTGCATTAACAAGCTAATGTACAGGTCTACCTAGTAAAGTGTTCACGGCGTGTCAATATCCCGCCTGCTCTCCCTGCTCTTACTGCCTACAGGGTAATTTAATGTTCTGCACTTGGAAGCACGAACAAATCTCCCAGAACAGAACCAGTGCCCCTGCACGTTTTCAAAAATATCTGTTATCACCATAAAGAAAATATACTCATTGAAATATGCAAATTATGTGTATTTTTGAAAAGATGTCGGCTTACTGTACATACAATTATAAACCTTGGTGCCTTTAAGCCTTAATGGCAGCTAAAGTGACTACTGTTAAATCATCAGACCCTACACACCAGCCAGACCTTCTCTTCTTGTTCTGCAATCCTTGGGTGCCTCCTCCATGATGATGTTATGCTCCTGATTGCAACTTGAAGAATGCTGAAGTTCAAGAAGTCTGAACTTGGTACACTGACGTCTATGGTGTATTTGCAACGCAAATTCTCTCCCCAAAGTCTCCAAAATGATTCTGCATTACAAAAATAATATATGACTAATTCGATATTTAATTGTATAACTTTAAAAATCTCATTGCCCTGATGAGCCAAATTGATAATTGACCACTAAAGCCTATGTTGCTTTATTTTATTAAGTAAATGTTTATGGTGCACTCTGTGAATTTCTCTGAAAAGACGAAATAAATTACACTGGGAGCCATTGTAAATAAGTTTAATTTGTTTCAGGATCACAGTAACGATATATTTTTAATCGAATTTAAGCTTAGCTTGTTTCAGAAACTACGAACCCGTTGCAAATATTTTTGATAAATAGTATAACTCACTTGTAAAATTATGTTTCATGGTGTATTGTGTGCTCATTTCTATCAACATTTCGGAGATCGTCATATAATCGACATTACTTCTTGTAATTTAACCAACACAGAAGTAGCTACATCCGATTATTTTCCTACCTTGATATATGTCTCCGGCATTCAAAGTTTCACAAAACAACAGAATCAATTCTTCTGGGACATAGATAAGGAGAAAATCTAAAAGAATAATTAACAACCCTGGAATTCTTCACAAAAGTAAAGACGCGCCAAGGAAGCATCACGCGAGTGATGGAACTGTTGACCACCACGAGCAGGATAGATAGATGGTACTTTTGTGTGCCAACGCTGTATAAATCATACGATTGGATAATGGCAGTAGTCGTTGATTTACGTCAGTTGTTCGTGGTTTTGATTGGTTAAATACCCTTTCAGTCGGTTTCAATTCCACGTGTGGACGTACTGTAGTTCGGTGCAATTTCACTGAAAATTATAAGAAAATTATTATTTGCTATTTGTACGACTGTAAAACACCGCTATTTCAAGTCAGATTCCAACTATACCAGCAAAAGCGTGAAACAAGGAAGCGTTTCCCGTGTATGCCAACTTGGTTTTCCTTAGATCTCTTTAAGATTTCTAATTTGATCTTAGGTTATTTAATAATAATACTATTTGTCGCAGATATGACTCAATAATTGCACCAGTCCCGTGAGAATAAATAAGCTACTTTAAATGTGCACATAGATTTTATAATATGAAGTAACCTATTGGAACAAGGTACGTGGAATAAAGTTGCCTTCGCGTAAATCGCGTGTGGAGTTCCCTAGCCAAGCAACAGAGATTAATTGGCACGCAAACATATTTATTTCCTTTGAATATTCATGTCATTGTACAGAGACATTGTACACATCACACTGGGAGAGGACACATGGCCTAAAATCAACTTTTAACTGTGACATGACAACCAATAACAGAATACAACATACAACAGCTTTTTATAAGAGGCACATATGACTATGTAAGACTACTTCAAATGTCCCTGGTTCACAAAGAGTATAGTCTAATGTCTAAATTTGTGCCTTTTACAAACACACGATTCACACACAGATCCAAAAAATTATAATTGCTTTATATAAACAAGTGGTGTCATGGAAATGTTGATTCATGATAAAGGTCTTATCAAAGAGTTTTTTGATAAACATTGGAACGCTGTACAGAAAAGACTAATTCATGGAAAGCAATTAAATATGCAGGTAAATAATACCTCTTGTATATTGGATCTCAACTTAAATTTATAATTAAAAGCCAGCATTTCTGTCAATGCAACCTTCCCTTATCATCACCCAATGAAGGCTGACTAGACCAAAGCATTCCTTAATTTATCGACACGCCAAAGAGTTTCACCAAAAATGACTTGTCTCACAAGTTCTCCCAAGTTCTTTTCATTATTTGCAGGCAATCATGGAAGATTGATTTGCAAAAATTGTAATAAAATGTGAGCTTTATAGGTTGGTCACAGGAATGTGTTACATTTGACGGTAAAAGATGTACAAAGCTACTATCATTCATTCACTGTTCATGGACAATGTGGCCTGGACGATGGTGATGCTCCTGCCCTGGCTTGCTCGTTGGTGTGTCTCTCACTGGTGGGTGGAGGGGTGTGTATTTGGGAGCACCTGTGACCAGTGCTTTAAGAGGGGCCTAGCTCCATTGCATTAACGCCATTTGGCAGACACTCTTATCCAGAGTGACGTGCAGTTGATTAGACTAAGCAGGAGCAATCCTCTCCTGGAGTAATAGAGGATTAAGGACGGATCTTATTGTGGTTACACTGGGGATTGAAACATCAACCTTGGGTCTCCCAGTCATGTGCCTTATCCACTACGCTACAGGCCACCCTGGCTTGTGAGAGCTCTAGCTCCCCACACCTTTCGTAGGTTTGCACAATACATCAGTGCTTCACCATTTTCACACATCCACTGAAATACACTACGGACGACACTAACTTTCGCACCCCACATTTGTCTTGTCTTTTTGCTAATTAAGCTTAATTTTAAAAAATCTATTTTAACCTGTAATTTCCCTGTGTGGTCTTTTGTCATGGCCTTACGAGCCAGGTCATGACACTCCTTTTCTGCAAGCAGAATGCATGAAATGACAATAAAATAGGGCACACAAACATTGAGAAGGAAGTCCAGAACTAATGAATTCCAAGCAGAAGTGAAGCCAGTGCAGTTTGGTGTGTTTTTCAAATGATAATATTATTAATTATTATTATTGGGGTTGATACCGAAACAAACTGTGAGTTGGGCCTTTCTCATGACCATTGTCATGGTGCATATGTGTGAAGGTGGCTAGGGTGTAGATGGGCGTGTCACTTGGGTGGCGTCTGTGGACCTTCTATATTCTGGACGTGCAGTGCAGAGAAAATAGCCCAAGGTACACACAGATGTGTGGAATTGATTCAGGTGTGTAACACATACAGGTGTGCAGCGCTGACTCGAGTACGTGAAGCACACACAGGTGTGTAGAATTGACACCCTAACTGGTCTTTGTTTCTGTTGGGATAGAGGGACAGGGGAAAAGGTGATGTGAAGCAGGGCTGATAGGGGAGGTTCTGGGCCAAGATGAAGCGGGGTCAGGGTTCAACAGGAAGTGGGGGGCGGTGTGACATCAGCGCTGCCTTCGCAGAGAGAAGTTCCTGTGGGTCTGGCGGTAGTCCTCGCGCTTCACGCAGGACGGGACGTCTCTGGACCTCTGTCCGCCGCACACCACCGCCATGGCACCGGCACTGCTGGCACTGCCACACAGCCGCCAGTCTGGCCTCCTCCCCTTTTCAAAGACAACCAATCGGAGAAGGGAAAGGCTCAAATCACCCCTTTCACTGCACAGTGCTGTGAGATTGTAAAAGGCGCTGTTGCATGCATCCCATTGTTACTTTTATTATTACTAAAACCGGTTTAAGAAACACAATCATCCCAAATGTTTGTGCGGTGGCTCGAGGACATAGGCCTATACATACAGATTCTTGCCATGCGGTGCCTTGCATTCTGTAACCCAGTCTTGCCGTCACACAGTTTTGTAACACAGTCTTGTAAAATGGCAGCACAAGGGGTGCAGCGTAGACCCAGACGTACCTCTTTGTGGGGGCGGTGTGTGCAGTGCGTCTCCCTCCCCCCCACCCCGTGGCTCGGCGCCTCGTTGTGGCAGATCAGACTCGTGTCCTCAGCGTCGCTCTGCACATGTCACACACCACACAAGTAAGGCTCTCGTCTGCCACAGAGGACATAACCATGAGGTTACCGATACATGTGTTACGGCAGGGGTGTCAAACTCCAGTCCCGGAGGGCCGCAGTGTCTGCTGGTTTTTGGTGTGTTTCAGCACGAAAGATACATTTCAAAGTCTTTCATTGGCTAAAGAGTACACACCTTGTTCTGAAGGCCTTAACTGGCTGCTGATTGAAAGGAAACTACAAATGCCAGCAGACACTGCGGCCCTCCAGGACTGGAGTTTGACACGCCTGTGTTATGGGGTAGATTAATCATTGTGGGCTTTGATTAGTAAATTTGTAAAAGTTTTCTAAAAAGTTCAAGAAGGAAACGGAACACTTGATATCAATAAAATGGAAACTATTGGAATTAGTGTGGAAATAAGTACATTACATTATTGGCATTTGGCAGACGCTCTTATCCAGAGCGACGTACAGTTGATTAGATTAAGCAGGAGACAATCCTCCCCTGGAGCAATGCAGGGTTAAGGGCCTTGCTCAAGGGCTGTGCAGATCTTATAGTGGCTACACCAGGATTAGAACCACCAACCTTGCGTGTCCCAGTCGTTTACCTTAACCACTACGCTACAGGCCGCCCCACATACCCCTCACACTGACTATATGAAAACAATCCTTCACTCTTACAAAGGATGAATTCAAGTTGACATGTTTTTTTTGCAGACACAGTAAGTTCAGGAGAAACATCTGTCAAGAAGAAGCGGACGTTTTCGGTGCCGCACGGTGACCGGGCTCTGGAAGGGAGGGACGGGCCAGGAGACCCACCAGGGACACGACGTTTGGGCTGCGGAAGCGGAGCTTCCTCTCCAGGGTCTCGGACAGCTCGTGGATGGTGGCGATCCGGCCCTGCAGCAGGGGGCTCTTGGCACGGCCGCCGCCCTCAGGGGAGGCGGGGCAGGCCCGGGGGTGAGGCTTGGCGTCGGCCTTGTCTCGGGACTTGGTGCGGGTGGAGAGGAATGCGGTGGTGGCCGAGCGGAGGGGGTTCAGGTGCATGGCGTTGAGCTGGGACTGAGAGGAGGAAGAGAGAGGGAGGGAGGGAGGGGAATGAGGGGAAAAAAGAGGGAAAGAAAGACAGAGAAAAGTAGATGACCGTCAGCGATTTGAGCCATCTTGGTCACTAAAGCATTTCACTGAGGGAAGTCACCGATGTTTGCCTAAAATCTTGCAGTTATCTTTGCATATATATATATATATTTGTTTCTCCTAATTTTAGATTTTCCATGGTTTTTTTCACTACTAGCATGCACCTCTCAAGGTACCTGTGTCATGAGTCATGACTGACCATGTTTTGATCCAATCACACAAGGAGTCAGTGGTGCCAATTTTGTGAGTGCCACACTTGCCAATAAATCTGCTAGTTGCCGTCACATCCACATATTCTGCGTAGCCACTGGCATTGTCTAACAAGCCTATTTGTGACCAGAGCAAAACCCAATCTGATAACTGAATCCCTGACATCTTCAAACAACATTGTTCTGTAATGTTTTACAGCAATACTGTCTAGAAAGACAAAAATGAAATAATAATAATATGGCATGTGACAGCATTTGCAGTAATCTCACATTGAAACCTAAACACTGTGTTTTATAAATATATTTTGGGGCAATTACCTTAATAGACAATACATAATGGCCAATAAATCCATCAGTATTTCTATCTGGTTTTTCTAACTTTCTAACTTCTAACTTCTAAATGTAACTTGTAAGGAACTGTTGCTTCTGTTTCATCAGGACAAAAGAATGTAATCACATAGGAATGTTTGATGAGGTCGCCAGTCTGCTCAGTCCAGTAATTCGCCTACTGTCTATAGCAGTGGCATTCACTCTCAACCTTGAGTAAATGCCAAGGCAACGGCAATATGTTTGCATCTTAAAGGTTCCAATGTCAGATCTAAGAAATAGGGTTAGATGAGTTAACTGGGTGGTTAAGTGCATTACTTAATCAATTACGTTCTCAGTGAAAACCTGCACACTCTGTAGAGCTCTCCAAGGGCAAGAGCTGAATATTACAGGTCTAGAGAGTAGCCAGGATTGTGTCTGGCCTGATCTGGAATAGCCCAAGGTCTCACCTTCTAGTACATATCCTGGCAAGCTGATCAATGCATTTTGTTCCAATAAAATTTCAGATTATTACAATGAGACAAACATTCTTATTGTATTTTAATTACACTTTCGTCCTCTGATCCTCAATGCCAAAGGTCTACAATGTCTACAAATGCAAATATGAAAAGAAAGGAGAGACAGCATGTGATTTAAGACTGGGCCAACGTCAGACTGCCTCACAGCTGGCACTGAAAACCACACTATCTGGAACAGATATATGGCCAGTTTGACAGAAACAGATTGAGTCCTGTGTCTTTGAAACTGGCCCATAGCCTAGAGCCTCCTGTCCTGTTTCTACACAAAGATTTTAGTTTATTTTGTGTTATTTATTTAATTTATATATTTCATTATGGATATTAATTTCCCATGAAGTAAATGTAAACATTGTAAATTAATTCATAGTGGGAAAAATGTGTTTTGTAATTGATATTATGATGGTGATTTATAATCCTGTTAGTGGTCTGTAATTTATGACAAGATATGGAAATAAACTTAATTCATTCATTCGTGTCACAGAAATTCAGTTGGTCACTGGAAAACAGCCTTGGACTAGAGTGCCAAACAGACAGCAGGTGCACCAAATTGCCAAGCTAAAAATAATAGTGTAAAAAAATTGAAGTAATAAGGAATACAATAAAGGTTGAATTTGATGTGTTTTGGGATTATTGTTTTCCTCGTTAAAATATTAGTAGGGTACAAACTATTTTATATGAGTTTACCCACACTTTGTGTAATTTACATCATAAATCATTTTTTCTTCTTCTAACTTACGTGTCTTTGGATATTATGCCTTGTATTCCACCCATATAGGCAATACACATCACACTAATTCTGTTCCAATGTATTTCTTAAGTTTATAGAAGTACTGTATAGTGTCCAATGATTTCAATGAATATACATCATATACATTTTTTCCATATTCCTGGCAAGGTAATATTGTCATGTCCTAAATTAAGATATTCAGGAAATATGACAAACAAACTGATTTCAAATTAATGATGGACTTTATGCAGCCATTTAGGATGGAAAATTGAATTCAATCTCAATTTTATGATTGCTTTACACAGATTTAATGTTTATTCTCTCAGATTCTTGCATTGACACTACAGGGCATCATGTTACAGCATTACATTTTTGCCCAACCAAGTGTATCTAATTGCATATAAGCTTACATGTCCCTTTTTGCCATGGGCTCCTTGATTAGCAGCCACTGGTATTGGTTTGTGTGAACAGAGTGGTTTCCCTGGATGTAAGTAAAGGAATTGTGAAAGTCATCAAGAGTTCTGCAACACAGCTGTTGGAAAATGCACGTCAAGTAGCCTAACTCCAAAGCAGCATGTAGGTCATGGTTGTAGTAGTAGTTATTTATTTTGGTCCTAATTATCTATTTTTACAGAATTAATGCACATAGAAATAATGAATAACAATACTACACAGGAAAAGGTGTAGGCTGAAGTTTTAGCTTATTACACCTACCCTTTTTAGGTAACATATTCACATATTCAGCCATTTCACTACTAGGCTTAGGCTATACAAAAACAAAACATAATAGAAACAAAAACAATAATAATCACACCTCTGATTTCCAATGTTTAACTTGATTTATGGTTAGAACTATTTTCTATGACACTCACAACCTGGGACTACAGTTCAAAGAAACACTAATATGATATTAAAACAGATATTTATGTTTGTAATTGTGAACAGGGTATAAAATGAATCTACCAAGTTGACCTTGATGTGTATATTTGTGATTCCCAAACTACCCTATACCTAACATTGTATATCTGGCACTTCATCAGAAACTATTCGAAAAACATCCTTGATAAAATATCCAATCAATCAAATCAAAACCATCAAAACCATCACACAGTACACAGTACACTTAAACAGAATATTTAGAAAACTACCTCTAAGCTATATTTCAGGACAGTGTGGTTTTTCACAAAGTGCCCTCAGGCTCTGTACGATCTGTTTATCTATCCATATTAATTATCTCATCATGCTAAAAATCTAATGTAGGCCTGGTTGCTGGTTAGAATTAGAGAAAGGCTATTTTTAACATTAAAAAATGAATTAGTGCGGCTCAAAAGCTAAGTGTCCACCACTTACTAAGTGAACAAGCAGCAGAACAAGCCATTTTCAGTAATGTCGGTCATGGCCACAGCCCTGCCCTAGTAAAGCTGGTAATTGTGCCAATGTTATTTACAACCACACGTCCTTCGTTTGAACCCATTCCAGCCAAACGTCAACACGTTTTCCCTCTGAAATACAACTGCAGCAATTCAGCCTTGTGTTCAGCTGTTTAAAAGATGTTCTTTTAAAAGTATCTTATTTAATGTTCTACAGACACTACCGATCTTTTTTTCTTGTCTTTTTCTTTACTGAAATTATTCTACTTTTTTTTTTTTAATGTTTGATGTGGTATGGTGTGGTATGATGTGGTATGGAGTGGTATGATGTAGTATGATGTGGTATGATGTGGTATGATGTATGGTGTGGTATGGAGTGGTATGGTGTGGTATGATGTGGTATGATGTGGTATGGAGTGGTATGATGTGGTATGATGTAGTATGATGTGGTATGATGTGGTATGATGTAGTATGATGTGGTATGATGTGGTATGATGTGGTATGATGTAGTATGATGTATGGTGTGGTATGGAGTGGTATGGTGGTATGGTGTGGTATGATGTGGTATGGTGCGGTATGGTGTTATGGTGAGGTAAGGCGTGGTATGATGGTATGGTGTGGTATGGTGTGGTATGGTGTGGTATGGTGCGGTATGGTGTGGTATGATGTGGTATGGAGTGGTATGGTGTGGTATGGAGTGGTATGGTGTTATGGTGAGGTAAGGTGTGGTATGATGTGGTATGGTGCGGTGTGATGTAGTATGGTGTGGTATGTTGTATGATGTGGTATGGTGTGGTATGATGTGGTATGGTGTGGTATGGTGCGGTATGGTGTAGTATGTTGTATGGTGTGGTATGATGTGGTATGGTGTGGTATGGTGCGGTATGGTGTAGTATGTTGTATGATGTGGTATGGTGTGGTATGGTGTGGTATGGTGTGGTATGGTGCGGTATGGTGTAGTATGTTGTATGATGTGGTTTGATGTGGTATGGTGCGGTATGGTGCGGTATGATGTGGTATGGTGCGGTATGGTGCGGTATGGTGCGGTACCTGGCAGGGCAGCGAGGCGCGGCGGTCCTGGGGCCCGCGGGGCAGGGAGGGTCTCCTGAAGCTGCTCCTGCGCTCCGGGGCCCGCTCCGCGCCGTGGCCCCAGTAGCTGCTCATCCACTTGGTGAAGTTCCCGTCCTCGTCCTCATCATTGTCCATGACGATGGCGGGGTAGAGCCTGAGAGACAGCCTGAAGCCGGCCGGGGAGCTCTCACGGGCTCCGGGTTCTGCACAGAAAGGGCTCGTCTGGTCTGTGCTGGTCCGGTCCGGTCGAGTCCAGCCTGGGCAGTGCCAAACTGGAGTGTGCTTATGAAGTTGACGCACCAAAAGACTACGATGCGCTCTGGAGCTGTGTTGCCTTGTTGTTTCACTGTAAAACGTTGGGGGCAGTAATTAGATCCCGATGACTCGTTAAAGCGGCTCCTGGAGATTGTTGCTCAGAATATAAATGAAAAAACACACGGTACAGCCTTCAGCAAAGTCATTAAATGAACTAATCCCCTGTAGTCTATCCTGTATTGGAGGGGAGGGACTGGGCGGTAGTGGGGGGAAGAGTAAGGGTGTGTGCGTGGGAGGGGAGGGGGAGTTCAATCTTTCCATTACAGACCCCAGCAGGGCCAGTCCAGGCCCAGAGGGCAACTGGGGCTGAAACTCCAATTTTCCTATACTTTCCACTCGCTGAGCACATCAAACCTGTCAATAATTATGGAGCGCCTGTGGCTCTCTCACACCCCCACCCCCCCTACATTTGAATGTGGGTAGAGAGAGTGGGGGGGGGGGGGGGCATTGACTAGAATTATGGAATCATCACAACAGCACAATAGCAGACATAATTACCCACAGACACACATTCCTCCACAGGCCAATGTAAACGGATACTGGATGTAGACAGACCATTTCCAGACGGGACCGGGAGGGTTTAACTCATTTTCTTAGTATGTGATTACTCCATATCTCATAATCAAAAACAATCCAATGGGAGTGAAGGTGAAGTGAGAGGGAATTAGCGTAGTGGTTAAGGTACATGACGGGGGCAGCCTGTAGTGTAGTGGTTAAGGTACATGACTGGGGCAGCCTGTAGCGTAGTGGTTAAGGTACATGACTGGGACAGCCTGTAGCATAGTGGTTAAGGTACATGACTGGGGCAGCCTGTAGCGTAGTGGTTAAGGTACATGACTGGGGCAGCCTGTAGCGTAGTGGTTAAGGTACATGACTGGGACAGCCTGTAGCGTAGTGGTTAAGGTACATGACTGGGACAGCCTGTAGCGTAGTGGTTAAGGTACATGACTGGGGCAGCCTGTAGCGTAGTGGCTAAGGTACATGACTGGGGCAGCCTGTAGCGTAGTGGTTACGGTACATGACTGGGGCAGCCTGTAGCATAGTGGTTAAGGTACAGGACTGGGGCAGCCTGTAGCGTAGTGGTTAAGGTAAATGACTGGGGCAGCCTGTAGCGTAGTGGTTAAGGTACATGACTGGGACAGCCTGTAGCCTAGTGGTTAAGGTACATGACTGGGGCAGCCTGTAGCGTAGTGGTTAAGGTACACGACTGGGGCAGCCTGTAGCATAGTGGTTAAGGTACATGACGGGGGCAGCCTGTAGTGTAGTTGTTAAGGTACATGACTGGGGCAGCCTGTAGCATAGTGGTTAAGGTACATGACTGGGGCAGCCTGTAGCATAGTGGTTAAGGTACATGACTGGGGCAGCTTGTAGTGTAGTGGTTAAGGTACATGACTGGGGCAGCTTGTAGTGTAGTGGTTAAGGTACATGACTGGGGCAGCCTGTAGCATAGTGGTTAAGGTACATGACTGGGGCAGCTTGTAGTGTAGTGGTTAAGGTACATGACTGGGGCAGCCTGTAGTGTAGTGGTTAAGGTACATGACTGGGACAGCCTGTAGCGTAGTGGTTAAGGTACATGACTGGGACAGCCTGTAGCATAGTGGGACCCGCAAGGTCGGTGGTTCTAATCCCAGTGTAGACACAATAAGATCCGCACAGCCGTTGGGCCCTTGAGCAAGGCCCTTAACCCTGCATTGCTCCAGGGGAGGATTGTCTCCTGCTTAGTCTAACCAACTGTACGTCGCTCTGGATAAGAGAGTCGGCCAAATGCCATTAATGTAATGAAATGTATTAAACCAAGCTGTGGACAGTCAGGTACCAGATTGAGAGAGCCACAGTACCCATTTTTGCAGTAAGTGCCATGGGATTCTTAATTACCACAATTTTAAGACGTTTAATTATTAACTAATCTCTATTCCAGTTTAAGATGTTAAGGGTCTGTGAACTAGGCTAAATGAACATGACTTCTCTGTGGATCAGTGGTCCCTGAGATCCAATGAAGATATACCATAAACCATTCCTCATGAGGCCTAAACATAATGTATTATTAAATACAATAAGTAATTTTTTTCATATGAAAAAATGCTATATTACAAAGGCATTTTGTAGAAATATTGATTCAATGTGTTTGTGTAAATTGCTTTTCTATATGCTATTTCACACTGGTGGTGTCGGGTGCGAGTACCTAAAATTTTAGCATCTTTAAAATTAGGTTTGATGTGAAAATGACCGTGTTAGACGACATTGTTGGTTGTCTCTATGCAGTCTTCTTTCTCTAGAATATGCTATCACTGGATTATCTTCAAGGAAATGTGCTGAACGTGCTCAAAAATAAGATTAATTTGGAATGGAAATTCAAAAATAATGATTGACACTTTAAATGTCGCCTGACAAACGTCACAACGATGGAAGAAACATGTTCTTGATGTATTCAGTGCGTGTCATGGTGACGGATCTTAATATCAGTGGAAAGGGTTTCAAATAAAGCCTGTTTTGGAGTGTGTGCCAGTCTACACTCCTACAAAGTCAACACAGGACATTATATTGACGAGATCATTATGAATACAAACTTTCTAAATTGGAAAAATTGACCAACATATTTCTTACATATCACACGCAGTACATTTATAAACGTGTCTCTGAAGCCCCAGTTTGCAAGCCGCTGGTGCAAAAGATGAGGTCATCTTCACAGGACAGACATGGCCCCCCTCCTGTTCCACTTGTTTACAGGATGGCGAGGGCAGCGGCCTAGTACAGCCCAACCAGCCATGTAAATTAAATATTGTTTTATCGAATGTGTCCAGTGGCGGTGGAACACCTGTTGGGCATCGGCAGGATCGACTGTGGCTGAGTGAGCAGAATGCTCAGCACAGGCTGGTCAGTTATTACTGAACCAGGCCGGTAACGACCAGCAGCGCACTCTTGTGCCTGTTCCAGTCTACAATGCGTCATTTCTACACTCGATAGTTTCTCATGAGGAGGCGAGAGTTGTGTTTCACGCGAAGGGGTATGGTACAATTTAGTATGATTGCTCATATCCCTCTGAGTAATGCAGATATAGCCAGTGGGAAATAATGGGCAATTTTGCCCAACCAAGCAGTGATGCACCAGTCTAAATCCCACTAACCCCACAGCTTTACACCATAAATACATGAAATGAAAAACACAATCCAGAATTTGAGGTCCAGGGACCCACGAGAGTCCATGCAGAAGACCTACATGTAGGGGAACAAAATAGAATTCCTCTTTTCAAAAATTTGTCGTTTAGACTCCACTTCATTATTTGGTAAATCAGAGCCGAAATTCTAATTCATCTGGTTAACAAAAGAAGTTCACATATATCTTTGGCAATGCCAATATCATTGAATGTACAGTCGTGTTAAAAAAGATAGCAGTACAACATCAGTAACCTGATGAACCACTGTTATTAGTAGTAGTGATATTTCTGCATGGCAAATTATTTACTTGTAGATGTAGTAGTGCAACAGACAAACAGACCCAACTGTCATGACAGGCACGCTGCTTGTTCTGAGTAATTGACTCATTCATTGAAAGGGGCGTGTTCAAACAATATCAATGTGGAGTTGGGGAACATCTTGATTCCAGACCAAAAGGAGAGAGGTAATGGATTGGCCAGCTCAATCCCCCGACCTCAACCCCATTAAAAACTTGTGGGGTGACATTAAAAATGCAGTATCTGAAGCAAAACCCAAAAATTCACAGGAACGGTGAAATGTAGTTTGTTCATCCTGGGCTGAAATACCTGTTTCTAGGTGCCATAAGTTGGTTGATTCGGTGTAACGCAGATGCGCAGCATGGTAACAATGGTTATGCAACTAAATATTAGTTCAGTAATTTAAAGTGAAGTTAAATCTTGACAAATTTCTTTAGTTTGAGTTTGAAGTCGACACTGCCATTTTTCTAAACAGATTAATATTCCTTTTCTTTGCTTCCTGTAAAGGAAAAACGCAGACTTGATAAAATTTGTTAATGCTTTGATTTAGAATTGAATGTGTAATGTTTCCACTACATTTGAAATATGGAACTAAACGCTATTAAAAAATAATTGCACAATATTCACTTTAACACACTGCAAATTATTTGAACACAACTGTAACTACATATTTATATTGTAGATATTAGTTTAAAGAGCTGCTGCACTGCAGTCGCAAATACATGGATGTGTACTCAAACATGCCCTTTTCACATATTGTAGTTTTCCATTACTCAAACACAAGAACACAATTGTTTGTAAAATCAAGGTTTACTTCACTTTGATCTTTGGGTGTTTTGTAAAACATTGACTTTGTATGGCTGTGTGAGTACAGCAATCAAGAACCCCACAAGGAAATGAGGCACACACTCTCACAGACCAGTGACAAAGCGAGACAAACCCACGCTCACAAGGACAGAGTCCGTGTTTTAAAACATTAAAACATCAGCTGTGTTATTGATGAGCCTTAACACATTCCCACTCTGTCAAATAGAACAAGTCATCACTGCTGCAGTGAGATTCACTCCACCGCTGTGACCTTTAAAAACCTTCTAAGAGCGTGTTTCACAGAGCTGGGCAGAGTCATATTTTACCCACAGTGCCTCAGCAATATTTATATTTCCAGGGTCGTGTTCTTGCTGTAATTGCACAAGCCAGAGTTTCTGCCAGGTGAACACACACCTAACAGTCTGTGGACGGTGCCCTGACATCCCTTCTCTTTGTAGGTATTTTGAGAACCTCACGTAAATATTATATGCAGTATATTTGATAAATAACCATAAACCCTAAACAACCAATGGAACAATGAAGGCCTGCCTCTCTCAGACAGACAGCACCTGGCACAGTATATCAGCGCTCCTCCTATGCTTTGTCCAACTTCAGAAGGCTGGCAACACCCTCCCTCCTGGAGGTGTAAGAGGCGTGTTTCATCCGGAACATGCTGGAGGGGAACAGGTTCCCACTTGGTGCGTACGTCTCCCCCCCTTTTTGGCCCATCAGTGTGCGCAGGGTTTTGTTGCGGGAGAGGATCTTGTCATAGAACTCCACCCCTCCCTTGGCGTAATCCTGGGAGACGCTAGCGGCCGTCCGATCGGACTTGTAGTCCATCCAATGACAGACGGCATCGGATGTGAGCAGGTAGGAGACGGCGCCCAGCGCCAGCGCAAACACGTTGACCGCGCCGCGCTTCAGTGCTGGCCCGCTGTACAGGCCAAAGATCTGCTTCAGCGCCACGCTATAAACGCACACCCCGGCCAGGCAAGCGGGAGCCACCGTGGCGTGGAGCACAGGTCCGCCGCTGTCCAGCCGAGCCACCTCCCGCGCCACCGCAAACTTCTGCGCCTGTGGGGAGAACAGCAGGGCATCCTTGAGGACGGTGCCCGAGCTGCTGTCCCAATCCACTTCCTTCCCATTGATGAGAATGACCCGGTTCGTAATGCCAGTGGAGTCGTCCAGGGTGCTGTTGAAATTAGCGGGGATGCCTATCCGAGCTCCTGAAGGCATCCAGGGCACCCCAGCCCCCACTGGCTGAAAGCCGAAGGCAGCGAAGGCACTGTATTTCTTAGGGGAGCTGACCCCCAAATCCGTCAGGACCTCCTGAAAGGTCTTCTCCAGTTTTTCAGAGAGATCTGAGGGTTCCCCTTTGCTCCAGGCCTGGTACACTTTTTTGAAAGCATTATCTGGAAACACGTGGTAGAGTATGTTGACGGAGAACGCCGCTCCGCACCCGGCTATAAGCAGACCAGCTCTGTACTTCTTAACAAGCGCGGTGATTTTTCGAAACGGGAAAGACATGGCTTAATCTTTCTCTTCCCCAATATTAGGACAGGCTTCAGAGATCTGCATGGAAAATACGCATACAATATCACACTGTACACTGCAAGAGAATAATGTGACTTAAATGAATTAAGCTCGTACGTTACTTTGTTGCAGGAACTACGCACCCAATGTCGTCAGATTACATTACAGTGACGTTAGGTAGCGAGGTAAAAGTTAGTAATTCAGCAGTTTGACAAAAATAGAGATAAATACGCTCATATATTAACGAATGACAAAATTTTTTTTAGAAGGAATCACCGGTGAAATGCTGCTCACCGTATGAATAATATACCACGAATTAAAGCTAACGTTACTGATCCTAGGCTAACTTAGCTCCACAACCTTAAATCAAACAACATGAATCGATGTTGACAGCCTATATCGTGGCGGGTTTACAAGCACACGTATAACCACACTAAACTGTTTCCAGATGTTAACAAAAATTGTGGCAAATAAATATTTTTTTTACCTATTAAGCTTAACATAAGCTACACACATTCTGTTAACATTGCTGCAAGGACGGTGGTGGCACGGGCAAGCATGGGAGTCGTAAAGCACTTTGAAGCCACACAAATTTCAGCACGACAGTTTCGCGTCAGTTTACAGCCAATGATGGTACCTGCTGCAAACGATTCATACTTTGAACATTCATTGCATTGAGATGTGAAAGAGCTGGAGACAGGTTCCGCGTAACGGTTCCATAGATTCCAATGGGAGCTGCTCAAAACCGCAAGAAGCCAGTACATGGCGGCTGCCATATTTGACCTATATGCTTTTTTGGCACCAGAACACGCGCCAAAAACGGGAAACGTGAACCAGAAACGTGACGGGATAAACAGGATATCTTCTTCAGTGCGGCTCACAAATAAAATCCGTCCCTGGAGTGTAATTTGTTCAGTGTGAAGAAATGTAATAGTTTTGAATTGACTTCAATGGGAAAATGTGTTTTTTGGCATCAGTGGCTCAATAAACTGCAATACCTCATTTAACCACTGGAGGTTGCGAGCTTCTGGGGGAATTTGTACAGAAATTGTATTCAGAAATTGGAATGGTGGAGAGAACACACAACAAACAAACAACACAGAACATTTTGTTTTGTCATTTTAGTTTAGTATGAGTATCATTTAATTATTTAATAACAGCAATATATAAATAGAATATAAATATAGAAATCGACTTTGTTATACAAAGACTGGCCTCATACGCTGGAGGTGGTCCCATGCAGTGTGTAAAAGCCCAGCACTTCAACAGGATCTGAGAAATGTAAAATCCTTCTCCCTGATGGTGTGGCAGTAAGCAGATTACAGACTCTAGTTCACACAAAGTCCTCAAACTCATTTGGAGGGATACAGAGCATTGAAATGAGGGCTTCACATGCTTAAATAATGATTAATAGTCACTTGCTTTGGACTGTAACTGAGATGCCGTTGTTAAGCTCCAATCATTGTCCATTAAACAGCAAGAGGGCCAAGAAGAAACAGGTTAAGTCAGAGGTTAACTACCAACTCTGTTCTCCATTTTGTTTTTAACACTGAATCACTATGACACCAAAAACCTCACTGACTTAGGTTGGGTTACCAACTAATACAGTCAGTTTCATATTTTAAGACAGCAGCTATTCTTTGAAACATGTATTTTTTTTAAATAACGTTAAGTACCCAGAATGCACAGCTTTAAGAAGACACTGGGCACTAGTGCTCATTCAATAAAAAAGAAAAAGTTATTCCATTGTTTAAATAAAATTGTGCCAGGTTATTAAATACAGGTCATAAATAAGAGACAATAAGAGAATACATATTTACATAGTAATTTTATGGATACACAGTTACTGCTCTTTTGACCCATAAATACTGCCCTGCAACTGCAGAAAAGTGGACAATTAATGATGAATATTTGGGGGGGAAATATGGGCAGGGCCAGGGTTGTCTCTGAAGTCCTTCATAAACAGAAGTAGGTGCAAACCAGTAGGGATGACTAATGATAGCAGAGCAGGTTGTTAACTAGCTGCAGAGAATGAGTCTATATGTATAATGGATTAACTTTTTTGTTCTCCCATCATATTTGTCAAGCCCCAAGTTGATTATTATTATTTTGTTTTGGTAAGTGTTATCAAGAGGATTGAAGTTCATGCTATTGTTAAGCAGTAACAGGAACTATTAACTAAATTCATACATGTTGTGGTCCAGCTTGCCAATTTTTCTTTAAAGTTAAAAATTATTCCAATTGACCGCTTAGGAATCAAATTATACAACACTACAAACTCAACATTTTCAATTACAACACATTGTCAACACTCCATATTTTGGCACGCAAATCAGAACGCTACACTGAGAATACAATCAGAAAACCCTGCTTCTGACAATCCTGAGAAAGAATCTGGACTATGAAGTGAGAATTGTTCAGGTACAAGAGTGACTGGTTCAAATATGAAGTGGATTCTGTTCGAGTAGACTCTTGAAAATTTTCTAAACAATGCAAAGGAACAATGCTACTAGTGAAGGAAGTGTTGGCTTCATTACCATAAAATATGGTGGTGCTGATGTCATCAGTGGCTCACTGACTTGAACGATCATGGTGCTTTGCCTTCGATTGAAAATCTTTCACTCCACCGCAGTGACCTTTAAAAACCTTCTGAGAGCGTGTTTCGCCTCACAGAGCTGGGCAGAGTCATATTTTACCCACAGTGCCTCAGCAATATTTATATTTCCAGGGTCGTGTTCTTGCTGTAATTGCACAAGCCAGAGTTTCTGCCAGGTGAACACACACCTAACAGTCTGTGGACGGTGCCCTGACATCCCCTCTCTTTGTAGGTATTTTGAGAACCTCACGTAAATATTATATGCAGTATATTTGATAAATAACCATAAACCCTAAACAACCAATGGAACAATGAAGGCCTGCCTCTCTCAGACAGACAGCACCTGGCACAGTATATCAGCGCTCCTCCTATGCTTTGTCCAACTTCAGAAGGCTGGCAACACCCTCCCTCCTGGAGGTGTAAGAGGCGTGTTTCATCCGGAACATGCTGGAGGGGAACAGGTTCCCACTTGGTGCGTACGTCTCCCCCCCTTTTTGGCCCATCAGTGTGCGCAGGGTTTTGTTGCGGGAGAGGATCTTGTCATAGAACTCCACCCCTCCCTTGGCGTAATCCTGGGAGACGCTAGCGGCCGTCCGATCGGACTTGTAGTCCATCCAATGACAGACGGCATCGGATGTGAGCAGGTAGGAGACGGCGCCCAGCGCCAGCGCAAACACGTTGACCGCGCCGCGCTTCAGTGCTGGCCCGCTGTACAGGCCAAAGATCTGCTTCAGCGCCACGCTATAAACGCACACCCCGGCCAGGCAAGCGGGAGCCACCGTGGCGTGGAGCACAGGTCCGCCGCTGTCCAGCCGAGCCACCTCCCGCGCCACCGCAAACTTCTGCGCCTGTGGGGAGAACAGCAGGGCATGCTTGAGGACGGTGCCCGAGCTGCTGTCCCAATCCACTTCCTTCCCATTGATGAGAATGACCCGGTTCGTAATGCCAGTGGAGTCGTCCAGGGTGCTGTTGAAATTAGCGGGGATGCCTATCCGAGCTCCTGAAGGCATCCAGGGCACCCCAGCCCCCACTGGCTGAAAGCCGAAGGCAGCGAAGGCACTGTATTTCTTAGGGGAGCTGACCCCCAAATCCGTCAGGACCTCCTGAAAGGTCTTCTCAAGTTTTTCAGATAGATCTGCGGGTTCCCCTTTGCTCCAGGCCTGGTACACGGTTTTGAAAGCATTATCTGGAAACACGTGGTAGAGTATGCTGGTGGAGAACGCCGCTCTGCACCCGGCTATACACTGTTATCCAAATTATTATGCAAATTATATTTTTCTCTGATTTTCCTAAATAGTCGATGCAAATGCATAATTTTCAAGTCATCAACTGTTAGGGTATAATTCGAATGTTATTGAACAAACCTCCCAATGATAACAGTATTTTTTTTTTTTTTTTTTTTTTTTTTTTTTTTAAATTAAAATGCACTGTTCCAAATTATTACGCACAACAGAGTTTCAAAACATTTTATAGGTTGTAAAGAACTGAAAATGGTCATTTGTTGAATTTGCAGCATTAGGAGGTCATATTTACTGAAATCAAAAGCTATTTCAATCAAAAACATCTTAACAGGTCAAGTTACATTTTAACATATTAGCAGCTTCACAATTCTTGCATCCATTGAACTTGTGAGTTTTTGGAGAGTTTCTGCTTGAATTTCTTTGCAGGATGTCAGAATAGCCTCCCAGAGCTGCTGTTTGGATATGAACTGCCTCCCACCCTCATAAATCTTTTGCTTGAGGATGCTCCAAAGGTTCTCAATAGGGTTGAGGTCAGGGGAGGATGGGGGCCACACCATGAGTTTCTCTCCTTTTATGCCCATAGCAGCCAATGATGCAGAGGTATTCCTTGCAGCATGAGATGGTGCATTGTCATGCATGAAGATGATTTTGTTACGGAAAGCACGGTTCTTCTTTTTGTACCATGGAAGAAAGTGGTCAGTCAGAAACTCCACATACTTTTCAGAGGTCATTTTCACACCTTCAGGGGCCCTAAAGGGGCCAACCAGCTCTCTCCCCATGATTCCGGCCCAAAACATGACTCCGCCACCTCCTTGCTGACGTTGCAGCCTTGTTGGGACAAGGTGGCCGTCCACCAACCATCCACTACACCATCCATCTGGACCATCCAGGGTTGCAAGGCACTCATCAGTGAACAAGACTGTTTGAAAATTAGTCTTCATGTATTTCTGGGCCCACTGCAGCCGTTTCTGCTTGTGAGCATTGGTTAGGGGTGGCCGAATAGAAGGTTTATGCATAACTGCAAGCCTCTGGAGGATCCTACACCTTGATGTTCGCGGGACTCCAGAGGCACCAGCAGCTTCAAATACCTGTTTGCTGCTTTGTAATGGCATTTTAGCAGCTGCTCTCTTAATCCGATGTTTTTGTCTGGCAGAAACCTTCCTTATTGTGCCTTTATCTGCACGAACCCGTGTGTGCTCTGAATCAGCCACAAATCTCTTAACAGTACGATGATCACGCTTAAGTTTTTGTGAAATATCTAAGGTTTTCATACCTTGTCCAAGGCACTGAACTATTTCACGCTTTTCGGCAGCAGAGAGATCCTTTTTCTTTCCCATATTGCTTGAAAATGGAGGTCTGCTTAATAATGTGGAACGTCCTTCTTAAGTAGTTTTTCCTTTAATTGGGCTCACCTGGCAAACTAATTATCACAGGTGTCTGAGATTGATTTCAGTGATCCAAAGAGCCCTGAGACACAATACCATCCATGAGTTTAATTTAAAAACAAAAAATGTAATCTTTATGACACTTCAATACAATTCGCATAATAATTTGGAACGCGGTGTAAGCAGACCAGCTCTGTACTTCTTAACAAGCGCGGTGACGGGAAAGACATGGCTTAATCTTTCTCTTCCCCAATATTAGGACAGGCTTCAGAGATCTGCATGGAAAATACGCATACAATATCACACTGTACACTGCAAGAGAATAATGTGACTTAAATTAATTAAGCTCGTACGTTACTTTGTTGCAGGAACTACGCACCCAATGTCGTCAGATTACATTACAGTGACGTTAGGTAGCGAGGTAAAAGTTAGTAATTCAGCAGTTTGACAAAAATAGAGATAAATACGCTCATATATTAACGAATGACAAAAAAATACTATTTATTTTTTAGAAGGAATAATATCACCGGTGAAATGTTGCTCACCGTATGAATAATATACCACGAATTAAAGCTAACGTTAATGATCCTACGCTTAGCTTCACAACCTTAAATCAAACAACATGAATCGATGTTGACAGCCTATATCGTGGCGGGTTTACAAGCACACGTATAACCACACTAAACTGTTTCCAGATGTTAACAAAAATAGTGGCAAATAAATATTTTTTTACCTATTAAGCTTAACATAAACGACACACATTCTGTTAACATTGCTACAAGGACGGTGGTGGCACGGGCAAGCATGGGAGTCGTAAAGCACTTTGAAGCCACACAAATTTCAGCACGACAGTTTCGCGTCAGTTTACAGCCAATGATGGTACCTGCTGCAAACGATTCATACTTTGAACATTCATTGCATTGAGATGTGAAAGAGCTGGAGACAGGTTCCGCGTAACGGTTCCATAGATTCCAATGGGAGCTGCTCAAAACCGCAAGAAGCCAGTACATGGCGGCTGCCATATTTGACCTATATGCTTTTTTGGCACCAGAACACGCGGCAAAAACGGGAAACGTGAACCAGAAACGTGACGGGATAAACAGGATATCTTCTTCAGTGCGGCTCAGAAATAAAATTCGTCCCTGGAGAGTAATTTGTTCATTGTGAAGAAATGTATTAGTTTTGAATTGACTTCAATGGGAAAATGTGTTTTTTGGCATCAGTGGTTCAATAAACTTGGTGCAGTGGGTAGCACTGCCGCCTCACAGCAAGGAGGTCCTGGGTTCGAATCCCCGTCGGCCTCCTCTCTGTGCGGAGTTTGCATGTTCTCCCCGTGTCTGCGTGGGTTTCCTCCCACAGTCCAAAGACATGCAGGTTAGGCTGATTGGAGAGTCTAAATTGCCCATAGGTATGAGTGTGTGAGTGAATGGTGTGTGGGCCCTGTGATAGACTGGCGACCTGTCTAGGGTGTATTCCTGCCTGCTGGGATAGGCTCCAGCCCCCCTGTGACCCTGTTCAGGATAAGCAGGTTAAGATGATGGATGGATGGATGGCTCAATAAACTGCAATACCTCATTTAACCACTGGAGGTTGCAAGCTTCTCTGGGGGAATTCCAATCCCTGGTACCCTGGATTCAGTGTCTGAATGATAGCCAATTTTGACCACGGAAGAGATACCTGTCACTTTAGTTTGGTAGTTTGGTATTACTTATATTCTAAAATATCATTTAATTTGCAAAACCTGGATCCTTTATATCACATCTCCTATTTAGTTACAAAACTGTATTTTAAAATATTACCTAGTTCACTTGCATTGAGTAAGCACAAGCTTGTCAAATATATATGTTTCTGTCGTTAGTGCCTTCCTGTGCCATTTGCTATATTACACACGATATGAAGGCATTATAATGATCTGTAATTTAAGCTGCAAAAAAAAAAAAACATGTTACTGTTGGAGTGTCAGGTAATTAAATGACATATGTAAGAGGTATTACATTACTACATGATTGCCTATGGTGGTAATATATTTTCACATATCTGTTGGATAGTTGAGGTATTTGTACAGAAATTGTATTCAGAAATTGGACTGGTGGAGAGAACACACAACAAACAAACAACACAGAACATTTTGTTTTGTCATTTTATTTAGTATGAGTATCATATAATTATTTAATAACAGCAATATATAAATAGAATATAAATATAGAAATCGACTTTGTTATACAAAGACTGGCCTCATACGCTGGAGATGGTCCCATGCAGAGTGTAAAAGCCCAGCACTTCAACAGGATCTGAGAAATGTAAAATCCTTCTCCCTGATGGTGTGGCAGTAAACAGATTATAGGCTCTAGTTCACACCAAGTCCTCAGACTCATTGGGAGGGATACAGAGCATTGAAATGAGGGCTTCACATGCTTAAATAATGATTAATACAGTCACTTGCTTTGGACTGTAACTGAGATGCCGTTGTTAAGCTCCAATCATTGTCCATTAAACAGCAAGAGGGCCAAGAAGAAACAGGTTAAGTCAGAGGTTAACTACCAACTCTGTTCTCCATTTTGTTTTTAACACTGAATCACTATGACACCAAAAACCTCACTGACTTAGGTTGGGTTACCAACTAATACAGTCAGTTTCATATTTTAAGACAGCAGCTATTCTTTGAAACATGTATCTTTTTTAAATAACGTTAAGTACCCAGAATGCACAGCTTTAAGAAGACACTGGGCACTAGTGCTCATTCAATAAAAAAGAAAAAGTTATTCCATTGTTTAAATAAAATTGTGCCAGGTTATTAAATACAGGTCATAAATAAGAGAATACATATTTACACAGTAATTTTATGGATACACAGCTACTGCTCTTTTGACCCATAAATACTGCCCTGCAACTGCAGAAAAGTGGAAAATTAATGATTAATATTTTGGGAAAAAAGATGGGCAGGGCCAGGGTTGTCTCTGAAGTCCTTCATAAACAGAAGTAGGTGCAAACCAGTAGGGATGACTAATGATAGCAGAGCAGGTTGTTAACTAGCTGCAGAGAATGAGTCTATATGTATAATGGATTAACATTTTTGTTCTCCCATCATATTTGTCAAGCCCCAATTTGATTATTATTATTATTATTTTGTTTTGGTAAGTGTTATCAAGAGGATTCAAGTTCATGCTACTGTTAAGCAGTAACAGGAACTATTAACTAAATTCTTACATGTTGTGGTCCAGCTTGCCAATTTTTCTTTAAAGTTACAAATTATTCCAATTGAACCCTTAGGAATCAAATTATACAACACTACAAACTCAACATTTTCAATTACAACACATTGTCAACACTCAATATTTTGGCACGCAAATCAGAACACTACACTGAGAATACAATCAGAAAACCCTGCTTCTGACAATCGTGAGAAAGAATCTGGACTATGAAGTGAGAACTGTTCAGGTACAAGAGTGACTGGTTCAAATATGAAGTGGATTCTGTTCAAGTAGACTCTTGAAAATTTTCTAAACAATGCAAAGGAACAATGCTACTAGTGAAGGAAGTGTTGGCTTCATTACCATAAAATATGGTGGTGCTGATGTCATCAGTGGCTCACTGACTTGAACGATCATGGTGCTTTGCCTTCGACTGAAAATCTTTTGATTTGGTTCAAACAGTCAAACACTGGCAGTACAGTCTGCTTTACTGGAAATAATTCCCATCCTTAATGGTTATAATTTCCCTGTCAAAGTTAATAGAACTCAATATAATGGCTCTTGTTGAGTAAAGTGCCTGGGTCAAAAACCTAATTGTTTTGGATTCAAATACTTTTATACACTTTATGGAGCTTCACAAAATTTGCACACAAAATTGCACATCCTGCCTTCTGGTCCTCTTAGTTGGCTCAACTGCACCAGGCAAGATCACAGAAAAGTACTTGACTCTAAAACAATTATGTATTTGATTCTGGTCCAAATGATTATTATTATTAATTACAGTGCATCCGGAAAGTATTCACAGCGCTTCACTTTTCCCACATTTTGTCATGTTACAGCCTTATTCCAAAATTGAATAAATTCATTTTTTTCCTCAAAATTCTACATACAACACCCCATAATGACAACATGAAAAATAAAAAACTAAGAAATCACATGTACATAAGTATTCACAGTCTTCGCTAAGTACTTTGTTGATGCACCTTTGGCAGCAATTACAGCCTCAAGACTTTTTGAATATGATGCCTCAAGCTTGGCACACCTATCTTTTGGCAGTTTCGCCCATTTCTCTTTGCAGCACCTCTCAAGCTCCATCAGGTTGGATGGGGAGCGTCGGTGCACAGCCGTTTTCAGATCTCTCCAGAGATGTTAAATCGGATTCAAGTCCGGGCTCTGGCTGGGCCACTCAAGGACATTCACAGAGTTGTCCTGAAGCCACTCCTTTGATATCTTGGCTGTGTGCTTAGGGTCGTTGTCCTGCTGAAAGGTGAACCGTCGCCCCAGTCTGAGGTCAAGAGCGCTCTGGAGCAGGTTTTCATCCAGGATGTCTCTGTACATTGCTGCATTCATCTTTCCCTCAATCCTGACTAGTCGCCCAGTTCCTGCCGCTGAAAAACATCCCCACAGCATGATGCTGCCACCACCATGCTTCACTGTAGGGATGGTATTGACCAGGTGATGAGCGGTGCCTGGTTTCCTCCAAACATGACGCCTGGCATTCATGCCAAAGAGTTCAATCTTTGTCTCATCAGACCAGAGAATTTTGTTTCTCATGGTCTGAGAGTCTTCAGGTGCCTTTTGGCAAACTCCAGGCGGGCTGCCATGTGCCTTTTACTTAGGAGTGGCTTCCGTCTGGCCACTCTACCATACAGGCCTGATTGATGGATTGCTGCAGAGATGGTTGTCCTTCTGAAAGGTTCTCCTCTTTCCACAGAGGAACGCTGGAGCTCTGACAGAGTGACCATCGGGTTCTTGGTCGCCTCCCAAACTAAGGCCCTTCTCCCCCGATTGCTTAGTTTAGACGGGCGACCAGCTCTAGGAAGAGTCCTGGTGGTTCCGAACTTCTTCCATTTACGGATGATGGAGGCCACTGTGCTCATTGGGACCTTCAAAGCAGCAGACATTTTTCTGTACCCTTCCCCAGATTTGTGCCTCGAGACAATCCTGTCTCGGAGGTCTACAGACAATTCCTTTGACTTCATGCTTGGTTTGTGCTCTGACATGCACTGTCAACTGTGGGACCTTATATAGACACGTGTGTGCCTTTCCAAATCATGTCCAATCAACTGAATTTACCACAGGTGGACTTCAATTAAGCTGTAGAAACATCTCAAGGTTGATCAGTGGAAACAGGATGCACCTGAGCTCAATTTTGAGCTTCATGGCAAAGGCTGTGAATACTTATGTACATGTGATTTCTTAGTTTTTTATTTTTAATAAATTTGCAAAAATCTCAAAAAAATCTCACGTTGTCATTATGGGGTATTCTGTGTAGAATTCTGAGGAAAAAAATGAATTTAATCAATTTTGGAATAAGGCTGTAACATAACAAAATGTGGAAAAAGCGCTGTGAATACTTTCCGGATGCACTGCATATCCAAATACCATTTTTAGATGTTTTTCGCAAAGCATTGTGATACAGAGGGAACACCATCTTGCATGAAAATGAAAATGTTTTTTTTTACAAAAGGCAGAATTCCACGCAGCAGTCTTGTGAATCACCACGCCGTATCAGCCTATTCCCAGTTCAGCTCAGGGTGTTTTCCATGAGCAGACAGGCAGGATAGGGGCTGTGTGACCTGTGTTTTCATTCCGTTTTGTTGTGGTCCTCCACGCGGCCCAGAACCTTTCGCCTCTGCCACAGCATGTGAAAGTAGAGCTGGGGAAAGACTGGGCAGGAAGTGTGGAGGGCGGCACGTCAGGGCTCATTTCAACTCTTCAACCCCTCCTAAGTGTATCCCTATCCAGCCTACGTCAGATAATGTGCCCTTTCCCAGTCACTGTGGGGCAACACAAAGTTTTATTCGATGCACTATATGGTTTGAAGAACCTTGTTCATAATATGTTAAAATCTAATCAGACACCACATGTAATGATGTTATTGGCTATTCCTCCGTAATAGTCTCTCCAATTTTCAGCACTGTAAGGAACCTCATTGAATGAAAATCAGGGAGTATATTCTGGTACATTAAAGTAGCCCGTTCACCTTCTTGCAACTTCTGTTAAGCAGAACCTAAGACAGTTTTTTTTCCATGCCAAATTCACAATTTTTCAAAACCTATAAGCTCTTTTGAAACCTTTCCCTCTCTACTGATAGGTCTTTCACAAAGTACACCTAATTAAATCCTCCATTTGTGTATGTAACTATAAGTTTGTGTGGTCAAGATGGAAAACATCCCATTTTTAATGGTGCCTGGTTCAGTGAGGTAGTTGCAGTGGAGTTGCATGTACCATGCTACCTTCACTGTCTCCCTGATGTTAAATACAGGCAGTATAATATTCTAAAGGATTAATTCACGGCATTAATATGATTGGTGGGTACTTACGGGGGATGTACGCAACCATGGTGATGATGAGGAAGGTATGGTAGCTGAAGGAGAAGTTGTATTTGTTGGGAAGTGTGACGGAGTAGAGGCCAGTCTTCTTAACGTAGGGGAGGGCTGCATGGATGGTCAGCAGCTCCCCCGACACGCCCATGGGGTACAGCACAATGAAGAGGGTGTACCTGCTCAAGCATAGAAGGCGGGGCTATGCGTGACCATAACAAACCAAACACACTTAAAGGAACAGTTCACTTTCTGTCATTTTTCAATATTATTTCAGATTTAGTGATTGTTTTCAATTAGTTTTTCTATGCAATGGAAGCCCTTTTAGATATTTACAGAGGGGCAGTCCAAACCCCAAAGCAGCTTGTATAACAAAATCTAGCCTCTTGAGGTTGTATGTGTGCATAATGCCTACTTATTCTACAAAACAATTAAATCCTGCTTCCCTATACCCACTATTGCACAACTGCAGGTCATCAGGGACTTCTGTAATATCCCCTATCGCTGACTGCAAACTAATCATGAGCTCCCTTATGGTGTCATCTTGGCCCACTTAGCATTCAGGGGCTCTTCAGACTCCATGTGTGAAGACAGCTGGTTGGCCCTACCTGGCCCACTTGATGAGGTACGGCAGGTGGTTGAGCAGGGTGAACGTGTAGAAGGAGTAACGAACGATCTCGGTTATGGTCCAGGCGACCACAAAGAGGAGAACACTGTCCTCATTCTGAATCTGGCAAAATAGGAATATAGTGAGTTAGAATGAGAATGGAAACCGATATTCACAACACCGTCTCTCTCAGACAAATTTTCTTTGGTTATACAAAACCATTTTAACCAGATGAGTCTACAACTCCTTCCCACACCAAACACAGAATATAATTTTGAACACTGATACTTTCATACTGATGCAAGTGCAGGTGAAGTAAAAATGAAGTAAGTTCCTGTGTGATGCATGTCTCTCACCTCTCTTACGCTATGTGTCACAGCCCAGGTAAGGAACACACGAGACATCACCTGGAACCCCGTCAGGACCACGGAGGAGGGCACAATGCCTGCCAGGCACATTTCACACCAAAATGCATCCAAATACAAGCACATGTGACAGGAACCTGTGTCTAAACAAAAAACCTATCTGCAGGAGCATGAATTGACCTGAAATCAGCTGAAACAACTGAGCAGCAGGTGGTAAGGTGTCAGTCTGCAGCTGTAGATTATTTTGCAATAGCAAACAAAATAGTCTGATTTAGCCTTCAATGTCTGAAAAGCAGGTGCAAAATCATGCCCTGCAACAAGGGGATTTCTGTGTCTCATCAAATTAGCACCAACTGCACCAAGTCTGTCACATACAGATTCATATTCTTCTGTAACCAATATAAAATAAGCAAACTCACCAATGGCACAGTGCATTATCTGCAGAGAAAATCAGAGGTGAAAGCACTGTTAATATAATAATACGGAATATAATTAGATTTAGAAGTTCTGCATGTCCTTCTGGAAAAGCAACACCAGCACACAGCTTGGCAAAATAAGGTTTTGTGAACACAGATTTTAGTGACTGGCCAAATTCAAAATGGATAGCATGAAGTCATGACAGAGATTGATTCACTAAAGCTGGCACTCACGATGTGTGACAAAACCTATTGTAAAGGATTCAATATTTTATCATATACAAAGGAACTGAACTCAACCAATAATTAATAATGACTTGTCATGAATATTACTTTTTATAGAATCACAAAAAATATTTGAAGAAAACTGAATACTAAAAACACTTGCACATGTTTATAACTTACAATTGTTGACAAATCTTGATTGAATCCGGGCCAAGTATATAATATATACTTCACAGTGGTACCCAAACATCAATAAATTCATTGTGCATCACACATTTTCTACTTCTACTGCTAGGCATACCGAACACAGTTTGATACAAGGTGGGTCAGAGAAAATGTATTCACTCATTAAATGGTCCACAAGCTTGTAAAGCCTGAGAACCCTTATTATACGGTATTTGCGTGTTCTGAGCATGGTTAGGCCAGAAACCATGGGCCATGAAGTCTCACCTCCATAATGGCTCCAGTCTGGAAGAATTTCAGAGGCTTTTCTATGGAGTAGTACAAGCCATGGAAACTGCCTTTGGCGAGATATGCACGCACCAGCCCTACAGCGATGACCAGCCACCTGAAACACCCATCTGATGTTAGATTACAGCCAGACACTGACAGACCCAAAACCAGTAGGGGTTTTGTATGGACTGTACTTTGGTGTTCATCATATTAAATATCAGGAAGCAAAAAGTCTACATTAATTGATCGAAAAAGCAGGGACCCCCTTTGGAAATAAATGTGACCTACAGTGGCGTCTACTAGGAAACAGATACTGTTTCAGATACTGCAAACATTTTGGGTCAATTATAAAAATCATCTCAAAAATTGTCCATTGAAATCTCAATCTAAAAGCATAAGGCAACAATCAGTTTGTTATTACCAGTGTGTCTTTGTTTAGGTAATCTCATTTCATGCATATTTTACAATATATAAGTGGATTATACTGTATGTTTAAATTAAATGACATAGCACATCATTTTGTTCTGTCTGGTGTTTGCATTTGGATTGGGGAATGCTATGGGAAAGGCAGCTGGCTGCTGAAATGTTTCGTACACCAGTAGTGGCATTCTTTCCTTTGGACCAAGCATACTCCACACCTCTAGTGATAATAGGGATGGATGTTGTGCTGTGGGGTATTTATTGCAAAGAAGCCAGTTCCAGAAAAGGGGTTCCAGTTATAATAGCAAATTCTCAGTTAGGCCATCTAATCATATCCTGATTCCCAGTACATCACCCCCTCCCTGCTTCTGCTGATGTTCAGTGTGGTGAGCCTTCTGCTTTGGACTTTTTGCGACTCAGACTCAGTAGCCTACTTAGCACAAAACAATGCCACTAAAATAATGAGATTTGTTGTGTAATAACAATTTGTTTCCTTTATTATATTATAGGAAGTTCATTGGTTTATTCTAAAATGAATGGACATGCATCGGGGACCTAGTTGTCCAGTGTTGACAGTGTAGACCTTGGACCAGTCTAGACTGCTTTCGCTCACTGATAGCCGTGCGGCATACGTATGATGTGTGGATTGACTAGCCTAAACCAGCAACCTTGTTAGCTGACAGTATACAGCTACCTACATCGCTGTCATTTTTTTTTAAACGTTTTAAAAATTTAACAGCAATTAGCACGCTATCAGGTGACGACCACTTAATACCATACTGACAGAGTTTGGTCTGTAAATGAACGACTATGCAATGTTAGCTCGCTTCTGTTCAGGAAATGTGTTCGTTTGATGCTCAGCACACTGTAATCCCTGTGACTGTATCCATCCAACGCATGATGATGAAAGCGCTAGATAAATGTTAAACTATGTAGCTAGGCATACAAAACTACTTCGTAAATCAAGATACAGCGTTACATTAACCGCACTTTACATGACACCCTAACACCTTATGGTCCAATGAGTTAAGTTTTGCCATTATTGGTGAATGGTCCAAACGTGTTACAGCAATGTCTGACAACATTGGACTAGTCCATTTAATGAATCGTCAATTTAGTTAGCAAACGTTACCCTCCCGACTGGAGCTAGGATGTCCAACGTTAAATGGCTGAGCGCATTTGTGCATGGCAGCAAGCGCTTATAAACGTTTATAAGAATAACTTTGCTAGGCACTAATGCGTTTTAAAAACCCAGTTTAGATTGCTCGTTTAGATTAAATACATACCCAGCTGTCATCACTACATTGTATATGACCAGATACGCCGTTGCCAGGGCTCCTGCGGGTTCCCTCTTGCGCCGGTGACCCAAATCGTGGTGACTCGTTTTGCTGGCCCTCACAGACGTCGGTGCAGCCATGACTGCGGACTCGCGGTATCTGCAACCAGTTCGCTCCTTCATCGATGCAGGAAATGGGATAAAGCCGCCATACAGTCTTCCTTTGCCCACATCATAAGCCCCCGTAGATGTCCTTTCGGCAAGCAGCGACATCTGTGGCAACATAGAGTGTCTACGGGTTTGTGTTACTAATGAGGATGTCTTGGATTTATGTTGCTACAATTTACTTACCGAATGCAAAATGTTTAATTATCTTAAGTCACCCAATAGCAACGGAATCTCGGTCCTGTGCCCATATTGGAGAAATGTGACATAGTTGCGAGGTGCATTCGTTTAAAGCCTATACCACAATACAAGGCCTAATATATATCCCTACATACCCTTGGCCCTAATAGTCCACACCAAAAAAATCGTGGTCATGTCGTCGATATTTTTTAATGTCCATGCCTATATAATTTAGTTTGTATATTCCATTATACATTTTCTGTTTCGTCTTAAGAACTACAGTTCTGGTAAATATAATGCCAGATAAGAATAGTTTTTTCTATAAATTGTTTCCGTAATCCTTACATTTTGTATTTACAGCATAACCTCTCTCAATTCAAGTGTAAACCGGAGATGTGCTGAAATGGTTTGTGATGCATCACTGCATCAAGTGGTTTAATTTGTAATGTTGTTTTTATTTACTATAGCATGTATTACAAACAATTCACTATCATATAATTGTACTACTGTTACTTAATGTTATAAGATAGAACAATGAGATCGAGGAATGAGAGAAAGAAATGAGAGAGCAAGGGAAAGATGGAGAAGGAGAGATAATAGATGGGTAAAACCAGTACTCTCGAGGCACAGACCACTCGCCTCCTTCTTTACTCACAATCAAAGGAGATTCGCATCCAACCTGACTGGAGAGACGTCCGTCCAATGAGCAGCGGGCCTGTGGGTCACGTGACCAGGCTATGACGGAGGAGGGACCCATTCCTGCTCTGTGTTTGGAAGGCAGATGAAATAATGCCAGGGTTTCACTGCCTGTTGGGATAACCTCACTGTCTTATCATGTGAATCAACAGCCTTCAGGAAACGCAGATTCCACCAGCAAACACATGTAAACATCTTCCCCAGTGGTTTATCAATTTCCTGGTGGTTGATTCCTATCCATTTTTTATTCATTGGAGAGGTGTATATTGGATTATAAAATCTCCATGTACGACAATTTGTATCTGCATGGATTTGAAGACTCAGAGGCGGTGAGTCTGAGAATGGCGTGTGCATGTGTGTCTATGCAGCGTGTTTATGGGGGTACACTCTATGCATGTCTGTCTGAATATATGTGGGGTCTGCATGTTTGTGCTTGATCTATATGTCTTTATAAGTGTGGGAGCAGGGTGAGTGTGTGTGTGTGGGGGGGGGGGGGGGGGGAGGTCTAGGTATTTAAAGATGTGTGTTTACAGATCGGTGTGCTTGTGTGCAGACAGAAATGTATCAGGGTGTGTGTGTTTGTGTATGTATGTGTGCGTGTGTGTTTTTGTATTTCTGGTGTTCCCTTTGTTGCCACATTTAGTTAGCCACAAACATCTTTCATTTGTTAGCCTTTCAGTCAAACTGAAGGCGCAATCCATTTAGTCTCTGTCAGTGGCTTGATACAAACAGGGTTCTGCAGTATTTTTATACAGTCGGTCTGATTAAATGCCGTCTGTGTGGAGAGATGTTCCGCTGTGGTCCTGTCTGATTTACAGGGGTGGACAACAGCCAGAGTAATCTGTCTGAGAAAATGCTTACTAAAGGTGTGTGTGTGTGTGTGTGTGTGTGTGAGAGAGAGAGAGAGAGAGAGAGAGGAGGGGGGGGTCAGCAATGTGATAGTGGTTGTGTTACTGTACAGGCTGAATAACGCTCATTTACTGAAAGTCAAAGTCACAAGTGTTTGCAATGGTAATTAAAGGGTTTACGGAGAGTACTGGCCTCGATTGTTACTCTGACATCTTGTTACACTAAATACAGGATATATATATATATATATATATATATATATATATATATATATAGATATAAAACCTATAGAAATATAGGTTTGCCTTTTTATGTCCAGTAGCAGTAGTTAATAGACTGAATGACGGTAAAGACAAAGTCAATGGTGGTACTAATGGAATGAGTCACAGTACTGACGGGAAGAGTCACAGCACTGACAGATTAACAAAATCTGACAACTTCAGCCTCTAGTGATGTGTTTCCTCGGCTCCGGAGCCACATTCGACAGGTTTCTGTTGCTCTGTGCGCCTGCGTCTGGTCGCCGGAGGCTCGGCCGGGGTGAAAAGCTGAAACGGTTGTTCTCAACCCCCCAGGGCTCAGCGGACTCCTACACCAGCCGGCCGTCGGACTCGGACGTGTCCGTGGAGGAGGAGCAGGAGGGGAGCCGGCAGGACGCACAGCGGCAGGCTGCCCTGCAGCTGGAGAGGGCCAAGGTCAGGCCCGATCCCGCCCTGCACCTGACGTGAACAACCACATTCAACATCCATCCATCCGTCCATCCGTTATCTGAACCCGCTTATCCTGAACAGGGTCACAGGGGAGCCTATCCCAGCATACATTGGGCGAAAGGCAGGAATACACCCTGGACAGGTCGCCAGTCCATCGCAGGGCACACGGCATTCACTCACACACTCATACCCACGGGCAATTTAGACTCTCCAATCAGCCTAACCTGCATGTCTTTGGACTGTGGGAGGAAACCGGAGTACCGGGAGGAAACCCACGCAGACACGGGGAGAACATGCAAACTCCACACAGAGAGGCCCCGGCCGACCGGGATCCGAACCCAGGACCTCCTTGCTGTGAGGCGGCAGTGCTACCCACTGCACCATCCATGCCACCACACCCCAGAAACAGACCTCTTAAAACAAAGCATGTTTTCATGCCCCTCCAAACAGCACAAGATGTCCGAAAGCAAACACACCGCCTTTAATGGCATGTTGTTGTTCAGGTTCTTTCCTCTCATTTCCTCTCCTCAAACTCTAGCTCTCCTAACTGGAGGTGTTCATATTCATTTTGCAATACCTTTCTCTCTCCTTTTTCCTCTCTCCCTCTCTCTCCCTCTCTCCCTCTCTCCCTCTCTCTCTCTCTTTCCCTCTCCCTCTCACCAGACAAAAGCAGTTGCATTTGCGGTGAAGACCAATGTCTATTACTGTGGTGCCCTTGATGTGGATGTCCCTGTGCCAGGAACGGCAATCTCCTTTGATGCCAAGGACTTCCTGCACATTAAAGAGGTAGCATTCCCTCTCCACTGCACTGCTTCTCTCCTTTAGAGGGACACATGCTCTTATCCGAACACATACTGCGTGATGGGCAGGGTTAGGGTTAAAAACAACCTAAAACAGGAAACACTGTGCCATGTAGTAATAATTGTCTCTCTGTCCTGCCGTGCAGAAGTACAGTAATGATTGGTGGATTGGGAGGTTGGTGAAAGAAGGCAGTGAGATTGGCTTCATCCCCAGTCCTCTAAAACTGGAGAACATATGTATCCTGAGAGAGCAGAAACAGGGCCGTCTTCATGGGTAAGTCTCTGGGTATGTGGGTGGGGTGGTGGATACTGGAGCTGGGGATGAAACAGGGGTTTGTCTGGTTTGCTAGACGGAGGTGAGTGGGCGGGTTTGAGTATGGAGGAGGAGACTTCTTTGACTGTAAACACCGGATCAAGCAAGGCTAAAAATCCTGCATAGTATGCCTTCAACAATATGCTTAGTTTGCCACAGTAACACTGTGTTCTGGGTTCTGATCCACGTAAACACTGTGCTCTGGTTTCTGATACACATGGACACTGTGCTCTGGTTTCTGTTCCACACAGCAATAAGTCCAGTGGGAACTCCTCCTCCAGTCTGGGAGAGATGGTTTCCAGCAATGTCCGACCCAACCCCTCTTCCACAGGTGAAAATGATAAATAAATATAATTTGGTTTCTTCTTTAATCATTTAATTTACAGTATCACCCTTAAACCAAAAGCAAGCTGGCACAGGCATAGGTTTTGGTATTCCTTAACAAAGGCTTGAAAAGAAAATATTTCATATTATTATTCAATCAAATCCCCCTCTTTCTTTGTCATAGGGAAACAGAAACAGAAAGTGGTGAGTGTATTAAAAATCTATCTGAACAAGTAAATGTACTGCATATTTCATTAAATATATACACCTGCTCTAGGACAACTCACACTACTGCACACTAAATTAAATTGAATTTATTGGATATGAAATATCCCACATTATCATCAAGTAATTAATGATAACCTGATATTAAGTGGTGTTTTTCCACCTCAATGAAATAATTGCAAACCACAAAAGACAATGACTTAGCTGCTGTGATTCAAGTGTCTGTTAAGCAGGTCGGATGATTAAAATGGTGATTTTAAATTGTTGCTTGCAGTTGTAGTGGTGGAGCAGCCACTTGACTCAGTGTCTCCCCCTACAGGCCGAACTGATCCCTCCCTACGACGTCGTCCCCACTATGAGGCCTGTGGTTCTGGTCGGACCCTCTCTGAAGGGATATGAGGTAGGTAGCGCCTCTCCCTCCCTTCCATTGACTAAGCCTCTCATCACATCACCATGTCCCCTTCCCTTACAATCATAAAAACTATGCCAAAGGTCTTGCTAATAAATGCTATTCTGAGTCCTTCCACATTTCAACCAAATACAGTATTGTGTTTGTCTGAGCCATTGTTTTAGAATCTTTTGAATGACAACATGTCTACTAATTTACTATTTATATATCTCTCTTTCTACTTCTCTGTCTCCCTCTGCGTCCTGTATACATAGGTGACAGACATGATGCAGAAAGCGCTTTTTGACTTCCTTAAGCACAGATTTGATGGCAGGTGAGGTGTCTTGTTGGCCCTTTTGCTGTCAAAGTACTTTTGCTGGCTGTACTCTGAGCTGGTTGGGCCCCACATGGTCATATAACTGATCACAGAGGCCTTAACTTGTGTTTACAGACATAAGTTACGTCCATTCCTCCTGGGATCCGTTTAATTGCACTTTATCTAAATGACATCAGCTTAGTATAATAGGTGGATAATGATGCAGGATCAGGTTTTGAGAGCACAAATAAAACCTCTACCTTAAATCTTTCAGGATACTCAGTCACTTGTTTGTAACTTAGCTCTGCTAGATTAGGCTGAAAAAATGTATTTCCCCAGAAAGTATTGATTCCATAGACAGAAACATTATCATAGCTTGCTATCAATAGTAAACCACAATTTCAGTGGGTTTTTTTGTGTAGATGAGAATCATGGTTTTGTTTGAAGGCCAGCTTTTGACAAGCTCCTGTAGCCTTGTCTTCACTTTATGTAACTGAAGTAGCTTGGTTGCTAGTGTGCTAGGGTAGCAAGCAGCAGTTCTTAGCCAGATAAAATTGTCTTCAGTGAAGAAGATTCAAGTGTATAAAACACAGTGTTCATTATTCACTTAAATTTGTGGATCTCTTCAAGTAACATGGTGTTTTTCATGATAGCACCAGAAATGTCACATAAAATAGTATGATGTATATTGTGAGCACAAGGGAATATATCCTATGCTACACTGAGGATGATTTAATTTAATAGGAGAATGTTGACATCCACGGATTTCCTCCAAGATATGTGGTCCTTCTATTTCGACTGAAGCTAAGTCTGTGTGCAGTGGAGTGGGAGGAAGATAATTTATAGTATATGCAGCTTTCATGTGCAGTCCATGGGTGCCTGATTGACCAGCAGGGGCTGCTAGATAGCAACGAATGTGTAACCAATTGAACTCTCCCATACCCTGGGTGACACAATTGCCAGTCTCCAGCTACCAGCCACAACGGGCATCGATTCGATTTGAGGCTGTGAGGCTCATCCATTCACCACAGAATAGTGCTGTGGAGCCGTCCAGCAGCCAACATAAAGACCACCATATCATTTCAGTAGCTCTGCATGTGCTGTGTGCGCAGTATGATGTGTTTTTTGTGATCTGTTGTAGAATATCTATAACCAGAGTCACTGCAGACATATCCCTAGCCAAGCGGTCAGTCCTGAACAACCCTAGCAAGAGGGCCATCATCGAACGGTCCAACACCAGGACCAGCATAGGTGAGCTCAGTGGTGATGATGCTGTATTTGATGAGCAAGATGCATATAATCCTGCACTGGAGCAGCCATCGCATACATTTAAAATCATCGAGGATTTAAACCTATTAAAGCCTTTAAGGCTTATTTCCATTGTGGTCCTCAGTGCATACATTGCATTTACATTTATTTATTTGATGCACACCTTTAGCGAGAGCAATTGACCACATGCAGTGTAAAGTGCATAAAATAATCATTTGATGAAAACAGCATTTGTTTTCAGTTTTGTGCCTTATCTTCTGTAAGGGCTTTCAGGGTTAAATAAAATCCAAGTTTTCATGTATTCAGGAAGTACTGCATGGATATATATACTGAGTGCCACAAGTTCTTCTTTTCTAAGTGAAAATAAAGTTTTATCTTAAAAGGTAGCCATTGAGTGACCAGAAAACTGAACGTGAGGCAGACTGAACGTTCATGTGGCACTTTCTTTGCTTTGATTGTACTGTTTGAGTTCAGTGTGGATTAGTGCTTGTTTTTCCTGTCTCTCCTAGCTGAAGTTCAGAGTGAAGTGGAAAGGATTTTTGAGCTGGGCAGGTCCTTGCAGCTGGTCGTGTTGGATGCTGACACCATTAACCATCCAGCCCAGTTAATGAAGACGTCCTTAGCCCCCATCCTGGTCCATGTCAAAGTGTCCTCTCCAAAGGTCATTTACAGTGCATTTTTTTACTGGCATTGTGCTGTCAGTGCTGCCCTCTCCTGGATGGATTCTGAAATTAACACTTAAATCACATTTTATCTTGCATTTCCTGACTTGTGTCCTTGGTTGTATTCTCATTTGGTAATACCAGTCTGTTTTAGTACAGTTAAATACGTTTTTTCTTAAATCTGTTTCAATGTTTCTGAAGATAGTTATTAATGTTTTATAGAACCCCAGGGTATAGAATGTGTAGAATGAGTGTGGATGTGTCCATTTTTCCTCAGGTCCTACAGCGCCTCATTAAGTCCCGAGGGAAGTCCCAGAGCAAATACCTGAATGTGCAGCTGGTGGCAGCGGACAAGCTGGCACAGTGCCCACCGGTGTGCTGCTGTACCCACCCAACACCCCTCCTCCTCTTATTCAAACGCCCAACTCACCTTCCCCTCTTTCCCTCCTCCTCTTATTCAAACTCCCAACTCACCTTCCCCTCTTTCCCTCAGACTCGTATTCAAACTCCCAACTCACCTCCCCCTCTTTCCCTCAGATTCTTATTTAAACACCCAACTCACCTTCCCCTCTTTCCCTCAGACTCGTATTCAAACTCCCAACTCATCTGTCATCTTTGAGCTCATCCTCACACATGCCTGTTGGTCGCCTAGTCCTTTCTGTCATCCTCTCATTCAACACTCTCTCACTTATTTCACTATCTCACAAAACCAAGGTTCTCGCACACCCCAATCCATTCACCCTTATCTCTCTCACTTACCACAATCTCTCTCACTCACCCCATCTCTCTCACTTACCCCTATCTCTCACTCACCCCATCGCTCTCACTTACCCCTATCTCTCATCATCTCTCTTATTTGCCACAATCTCTGTCACTCACCCCTATCCCAGTCTCACTGACCACAATCTCTCTCACCACAATCTCTGTCAGTCACTCCTATCTCTTTCACTTACCCCTATCTCTCTCACTCACTCTTATTTCTTACACACTCTTATCTCTCTCTCTCTCTCATTCCTATCTCTCACACACTCTTATCTCTTACATACTCTTATCTCTTACACACTCTTATCTCTTACACACGCTTATCTCTTACACACTCTTATCTCTTACACACTCTTATCTCTCTCTCACTCATTCTTATCTCTCTCACTCACCACAATCTCACTCACTCTAATCTCTCGATCTCGCTCCCTGCTCATCGCTGCCTCTCTCCCTCTCACTCACAGGACATGTTTGACATCATCCTGGATGAGAACCAGCTGGAGGACGCTTGTGAGCACCTGGCTGAGTATATGGAGGCGTACTGGCGCGCCACCCACACCTCCACCTGCACCCCCCTCAACCCGCTGCTGGGGCGCAACCTGGCCCCCACTGTGCTCACCCCCTACCCCGCTGCCCTGTCCGGGTTACAGGTACACACCACCCCCCTACCTCACCCCTACCTCAGCATTCAGGGGCAACAGGTACACACCACCCCCCTACCTCTCCATCCAGGGGTTACAGCTACACACCACCCCCCTACCTCACCCCTACCTCACCATTCAGGGGCTACAGCTACACACCACCCCCCTACCTCACCATTCAGGGGTTACAGCTCCACACCACCCCCCTACCTCACCCCTACCTCACCATTCAGGGGCTACAGCTACACACCACCCCCCTACCTCACCATTCAGGGGTTACAGCTCCACACTGCCCCCCTACCTCTCCATCCAGGGGTTACAGGTACACACCACCCCCCTACCTCACCCCTATCTCACCATTCAGGGGCTACAGCTACATACCACCCCCCTACCTCACCATTCAGGGGTTACAGCTCCACACCGCCCCCCTACCTCTCCATCCAGGGGTTATAGGTACACACCACCCCCCTACCTCAGCCCTACCTCACCATTCAGGGGCTACAGGTACACACCACCCCCCTACCTCAGCCCTACCTCACCATTCAGGGGTTACAGGTACACACTCATTTTCCTGAAAGACATTCTAATCTCTCAATTCCTTAAGCAAATTCAAAAAAATGTTTCAGCGCAGATTTTGAATGTTCCAGGGCCAAAGAATCAGAAGCAGCAATCACACAGGAGGCCACTCCCCCATCAAGCGTCGCAGCCTGATGACGTCAAACGAGAACTACCAATGAGAGAGCTCGCAACAGCCACACCCACAAATCTCTGGCTCATAAAAGGATGAGTAGGTGCCAACCACACAGCTATGACAAAGCCCACCCTGGCCCCTCCCGCAGGGACCACCTGTTTCTCTGGCTCTACCTGGCCCCTGCTAAAGCCAAGGAAATGTTCCCTTCCCTGACTCCACCCAGCAGGGTAGCTCATAGTATTCTATTCGCCTCTCGCTTTGATGTGGGATTCCTTAGGAAAACTGGAAATTGGGAACTCAAAATCAGTTAAAAATTTACGAAAAGGAAATGTCCGATTTCATTTTGGGGCACTGACCCAGTTTGGTAGTTTAGAGGGGGGCAGTTTGGCCCAATGTGGTGAGGCAGAGAGGGGCAGTTTGGCCCGAGATGGTGCTGTCTCTGACCCTCAGTGTCTTACAGGTGGGTCCTGCTCTGTATCTTCACAGGGACTGCAGATGAAAAGGAACATTTCAGATAACTCTGGTACGATATACTGGGTGCATTAACATCTATGATATACACTGTCCATGTCTAACTGTCAAATAAATAAAGAGAGAACTAAATAAATGTGCCAGCAGGACTGCCAACATTCATAAATGGACCACAGTGCTTCTCCTGCACATTTTCTATAGCTGAGAGATGTCTTTTTTCCCCTGGATTTCAGGGGAGTCCACCACTTTAGTTATACATGTATGGGTGCAGACAGAGCTCACACCATCCATGCCAGGACAATGAAGTAGTCCTTTGCCTGCTCGGTAATACTGTTATGCAGATGGACAGATGTCTGTCTGGGAAGTAATGCTAGTTCCTGATTGGATGGGAATGGTTCGTGTGTATCCAAGAAGTACAAAATCTAGTAAAATGTTGTCCATAGGGACATACACCAACTCTAATTTTATGATTCTGTGCTTTTCAGCAGCTCACATCTTTATCCAGGTTATCCAAGTGGTTCAAGACCATTTTTAAAAATGTATATTTGCATATTACCATTCTAGTGTGTTTCATAGTACTTCCAAACATGTTGGTGAATATGTTTCCCCAAGTATGTGAACAAAAGTCTTTGAATCTGAAGAGATTAAGGCTTGAAAGTCGGCACACACCATAGCAGGTCCTCTTGAATATACTGTAAGGTGATTGGCATTTTGTTTATTCTTGTAATGCAGTTTACCAACATTTATGGTGCTGTTCATATTATTGCACTGTAGAAATATAAGAAAGTGTGAGGTAACATGGTCATGTGCAGTGTTTTAAAGGTAACCAAGAAGAAGTGGATGGTTAACTATACAAGGCCTTGTGACCCTGTTTGGCAGTCCTGGTGTACCAAACTGAATTTTAAATCATTTGCCTTGACTTAGCTGTTGACTTGCTTAGCTGTTGGCTTTGTTTCTTCCCTTAACACAGTTTACCCAAAGTTACCACAGTATTCTTTAAAGGCATGCTGCTAAATGAAGAAGGAAGAACAAATAAAAATGTTATTTACTATGCAAATGTGTGCAGTCATATGTCCGTTCTCTGTTATGCAACAACATAAAGACTTTGAAGTGCAATGAATCGCTCAGCTGCTTTATGGCATTTAATAAATACTTTTTAAGCTTTTATGAAAGTAATAACTAGGAAAATGTACCAGACCACTATAAGAAAGAATACATTCAAATAAGTATTTCTCCAAACTTTGTGGTGAGCCCCTATGGGAATTTGTGAAATGTTTAGTGCATCTTTCTTTGGCACTGGGTTACGTCACACTATGTATTTGTTTATCCAGGTGCACTTATCTAGAGAAACCTAACATATTTACATGCAGATACTGTCAATTTACACGACAGGACGATTTACTGAAGTAGTTCAGTAAAATACCATGTTCAAGTATGCCTTGAGCCTGCTGCGTTTTGAGGAGCGAGAGCAGCTCCCCTCTCATTGTACTCCACCACAGCTGTACTACGGCTGAAGGTTTTGTACTGTAGGCCATCACCCACACCACCTGTGTTCCCCTGTGGCTCAGCCCTTGCCCTGCTAATCTGTCACATTCTCTCAGGCATTTGTGCTAATGGTGTGGGAATGTTGCCTTGGCTGCCGGCATAGTTGATGAGGGCTCTTCAGCATGGGCATTGTTGATATTGCCAGTTGTCCTGTCATTCAGCTGCCCAAAGGGACCTCTAATCTGTGCTGTCAGCACACGTGCCAGTCATAGCATTTCTCTTCTGACTGGAAGCCATTTGTTATCCCTGACAGTTGTAGGCCACAGACTGCTATTGTAACAGAAGTAATAATGGGCATAACTGCTGAATTTAGGAATGACTAAATCAAAGCGATTTATATCCATTCCAATATGTCCATTGATTTCTCAGCTCACGGATCAGTATCCTGCTTGAAGTGTAGGAGAGAAATACTTAAATTACCCCATACATTAATCACTGAAGCAAAAAATTCTAATAAAAACAGGACACCAAGTTCTTGGTGTTTTTGCCCAGATAGAATTGTAATCTATTGTTTTTATTTCATGATAATTAGTGTGTGTGTGTGTATGTGTGTGCGTGTATGTGTGTGCGTGTGCGCGTGTGCGTGTGCGTGTGTGTGTGCGCTCACAGACATGTGCAGTATAATTTAGCACTGTCTGTGTCCACTAGAGGGGGACAGCAAAGATTGTCCCCTTCCAAAATCGACTGCACAAATGTTCTTATGCTGAGTAATCTTACGTACAGTAAATTGTATTTCTGGATTACTTTGCTTAAATCTTAAACCCCATATTTCTCCCAAATTTGGGATGCCCAATTGTATTTTCTTGTTCCTGCAACTCCCTCCTTCAATTTAGGAGAGTGCAGATGAGACAACTTTAAATAAAGTTTAAATAATCCTCAATTACATATTGCGGGGAGATCAATCAGTATATTAAATGCTCACAGGAACTAATCCACAAACACAGATTTTCTTATTTCATAAACATTTTAAGACAGAATATTTACTTTTTCCCCCTTCAATCCCATACACATACACATTTAAGATTGGTCCGTTGATATCACAAGGAATTTCATCATTACTAGTGGATAGACCTTTATTTCAAATTGATTAGAAGGGGTTTTTAAGAGGCTTTAAGGAGAAATGTGTAAAGGGCCGAGATTAAACTCCTTGTGTCGATGAACACAGATCATATGATCTGTAGTTCTGCAAATCTTAAATGCGCAAACGTGAACTCATACATGAACACAGATGATATGATCTGTAGTTCGGCAAATGAGATGGGCCATTACTCATCAAGTCATCAGAAACCTGGAGGCCAAGTCACAGAGCTGGAGTCTAAAAACATCTTGCCTGGGCAGCAGTGAGTGTGCGCAAGAAGGTAAGCCTGCACTAATAGTGTGTGTGTGTGTGTGTGTGTGTGAGAGAGAGAGAGAGAGAGAGAGTTTTTATCTTTTGACGTGTTGCATGGTGCAGTTTCCAATGTAACTTCAAAAACCTAGCTTTAAAAAAGTCATACCTTAGTGGCTCTTTCAGTGACTCACTGAGAGTGGCTCACAGGAGGTGTGTGTGTGTGTGTGTGTGTGTGATTTGCAGCAATGTGAAAATGACCCACAGCTGTCACTGCTTTTCAGATACCCCCTCCCCCAAACCCCCCCCCCCCCCCCTCTGACACTTGGCCCTTGCGGTGACGTAAAAGTAAGTCAAGCGGGGAGGGAAAAGAGACAGGAGAGAGCGCAGAGTCGCTGTGCGAGGGAGAGAATATTCACTATGCGCTGTAATTCACACTTACTGTATCACAGCTGTGTGCATCGCGAGTCCAGACTGGTGGGTCAAAACCCACACACTGACGTCCCTCTCAGATGTGATCATTTCCTTCCACAGTCAATGAACAATGTTTAGACCACAATGGCCCATACAGTGTGTTCCTACAGTTTTATAGCATTACTAATACTACTACTACAAATATTAATAATAACAACAACAACAACAATATTAATAATAATAATTCAGATCTTCCACATTGTCCAGCAGTCCTCTACAATAAAATGTCACACAGCTACCGACATAGCTAGTTAGCTATTATGGGGGTGTAGGCAGGGTTGAGAGCGGAGGAGAGAGGAGACATTTTTTAATGTAAACACAGGAGTGAACCAAGGAAATAAATCTTGCACAGTATGCCGTTTACTTGTCACCTGTGTCCTGAGGCTGCTCTACTCAAGACATTCAGTGTGCCTGCAAATAAACTAAGAGTGGAAGCAACAAAAACTGTGTTCGAACTTTATTAGTAGACAATACACAACAGATAAATCAAATACAGAGTAGTCACCATTATCACATAGTTTGGCCAGTCAACAAGCACCTCATGCTTGGTCTCATCTGCAAGTTGTGTGACACACTGGACAATAGCATCTATCTGGAAGTTCATGAAAATATTACTTAACCACCAAATACTTGCATTCCATCATAGCAACAATATAATGCTAAAGAAAGCCCAAAAGTATTCTAATACAGCGGTGAAAAATGCTGCTCACCGAATAGTGAAATAAACAAGAGGAATTATTGTATAATTATACCACTTTTGCTATCAATATCTGTGACTAAATATGAAATAAATATTTTTTTTTACCATTGGTTTTACACATATTGATGTCCCTCTAAAGATTCAGTGGTCATTTATAGAACAATCCGTTTCAAACAGGCAAATCGAAAGCAGGGATAGGCAATTCAAAAGACAGAAATGTTGGTTAATCGCTCAGCACTAGTATGGAAGCGCTGTAGCATAGGCCTACCCAGGGCAGCATACTGGCTCATGGTGGCATGCTTTGGTAGAATTCATACTACTCAACTGTTGAAATTCCCTTGGAACAAAAGAGTACATCTTTACAATGCACAGTGGCATGTGTACCATAGTGTGTCCCGTTTATTTGATCGCATTAAACATGATATCACATATTTATCAATGTGATATCATGTTTAATGTGATATGATGTGTAACCTCTGACCTGCAAGGCAGTGGCGTCAAGCTGCAGAAGTTGACTCCAGTGGCCAAACTGAAATGAGTAACTCCCTCACACCCAACGCAAAGTGGCACTAAGCATACGATTCAGACAGCACACTTCGATGGTGAAAACATGGCCCTTAAAAGTAAATTAAATTTGCCTTAGGGGCCACAAAAAAGGCTGAGGGGCCAAATGCATCCCTGGGGCCGCCAGTCGCCCAGATCAACTACATACAATAAATTAGCATTACAGCTGACCATTATGTATTGCAACACTTATAATAATTCAATCTTTTTTTGCAAAATGACAAAATCTGTTTTAAAAAATGCATTGTTAGTTCACATACTGCAATACCAGGCACTCAATGGTGTTTGAAGATTATTTTGCCACAGATGCAGGCAGTACTTACTGTATATATGGTCTATATTCCTTTTAACAAGCACTAAAAACACATTTTCAAACAAATTTGTTTCCCTGCAAATAGAAAAATAGTGTCACATCACCATTTTCATATACTCCTGACCATGAAAATGTTCGAATGGTTTACGTCTAATTGTTATTTCACAAGACAAGACAAGTGTCTGCTACAGATGACAGTTAATGACACACAGATGAAAACATTCGACTGTGAGATGAAACCATGCAGATCGGCTCTTCAGCATATACGCTCACATGAAGCCCAGGCCTTCCTGATTACAGGAAGCGTTCCTCACACAGAAGGAAGTGGATGGACTGCCATGCCCCCTGCCTTCACAGGGCGGAGAACAGCCAGTTTCCTATTTATTTCTCCCGTGAGGTATTTTTCAATGGCACAGATGAGAGAGGGCAGCTGTCCAAGGGCATGTGCACGGAGGAAGTTTTCACTGTGTAGGCCTGTCCTCTCTGGTTACACTATACAGTGATTATTATGACAGTGATCACTACACAGGCCTCTACAGTTTGTACATTGATGCTTAGAAGCGCTACAGAGAGGCAGAGGAAAGAAAAAAGACAGAATGAAGAATAGAGTGGCAATGAAATGAAATAGAAGAGAGACAGAGACAGAGAGAGAGAGAGAGAGAGAGAGGGAGGGAGAGAGAGGTAGAGAGGGAGATTCAGTGAGCCGTAAGCACTGAGGACAGTGGGTTGTCCTTACAGATCTCATGTTCCCCAGCTCCTGAGTGACTCTGGGTCCAGTTCAGTCCCTGTAGGTTCACCTCGGAGGTTCCATGGTCTTGATGTTTCAGACAGAAAACTGGACCAAGCTGTGCTGCATACCAACCCCCCCCCCCCCCCCCCCCCGTCCAGACGCCCATTAAATGCCATAAAGCTCGCTTTGTGTTGTGTACAAGTGTTTGGATTTCTGCTAACAAGACTAATAGGCCCCCTGATAATTTCCCCTAATATTTCTTTCATTATGGATTTGCTGAGCAGGTGTTAAGTTGGTAAATTTAGCTCCCTGAAACCCGATAGAGCCCGTCTCTGATTGGCCCATGGGACCACATGATGAACTGTGAATCGGTGGTGGCCTGCAGCTCTTGCCCACAGTTTCTCTGGAGGGAAGGGCTGTGGAGGCTCTGGGGTGTGAGAAACCTTTTAACCTTAGGATCACTGGTAAGAGCAATCTCCTTTTTCTCTTCTGTGCTTCTTCTCTGCATGGCCTGGGTTTGGAAATCACTGGAAAAGCTCAGTAACGGCGCCCTCGATGAGCCCCGATCTGGTTATCGGCATGGCGACCGCTCACAGGCAGGTGCAGGTCACCCTGGGTCACTGCCGACACCCACCTGGCATGCCCCTAACCTACGCAACAGAGGGCAGGATTTTATTAATCCCCCTGGTCCCTGTTTTCATCTTTTGAATTTTTGAGAAATTAGTGAATTCATCATTTTTAGCAGGAATGTTTGCGACTGGTCCTAAAAAAGGGTGTGGAAGACGTTCCTATATTTAACCTGCAGCCTCAGAAGGCATTGAAGCTCACTCGGCTAAAGAAGGCCGTCCAATCAGGCACTGGCATTAGCTGACACGACAAATATCTGAGGGTCCCTGGGGCAGCTGTCAGGGCCCTTCACCCCGCGCTGCAGATCCCGGGGGCTTGGGTGTCAAAGCCTCAAGCTTCTGAAAGCATTCCAACTCAATTTAGTCAATTTACACTGTTTTCTGTCCCCAGTGGATTTTCAAGTGTCTTTCTTTAGTGGTTATTGAACTTTTTGTTGATTTCTTATTTATTGATTTTCTTAGGCTTGACGAACTGCTGGAACACAAAAGTGGAATAATCTGTTTGGGACCCTTGGTGTATGGAAAGAGAGCAGCTTCCTTACTGTAAGGTTGCTGGAAAAACAATTTTTGGATTTTTTTCACCTGAACGGTAAGTTCTGCTGTTTAATCCATCAGCATCCCGGCATTCTTTTTAATGAGTTTGTTTTTTCTCTATTATGCTTGCTAAAATATCTCCATTCATAATTCTGCCACAATTCTCCATTGAACAATAAAGTAAACAATATGTAGAGGATAATGCTTGCTGTATGAATTGTCAGCAAAGAACTGTGATGTTAGCTTTCAGTCTCAAAATGTTGCCCTACATCTCCCCTTTACATTGCAAAGGAAGATCGCTGTAGCCTTTATGCAGCTGCATGTTCTTAACCTGCAAAAGAAAAATACAGATGAAGGTTTTATATGTTTTTAGAGTCTCTGAAGCTGCATAACCATGCAGACTGAGGAGATAGAGGAAGAGTATGATGAGTTTGAGGAAGAGCTTATGGAGGTGAGTTCACATCAGAGGCACATACTGTACACCTGTCACTTTTTCATCTGATTATGATACAATGTACCCCACTCGAACCCTTTACTGTAGGTAAGCCATGCCCACAGGTATGAGTGGCCTATGAATAACTGACTCCCGATAATTCTCAGGTCAGCAATTCACAGACCAGGCATCTGCGCAAAAGTTAGATCCTGTGTCAGGATGGCGTCTCTTTTCATGTAGGCAACCGTCCACCCTGGAGTAAATCACGTCTTATATAAAATATCTGGCACTTTTCGGAGTTCCACTCAAACTTCCAGTATCCCCAGACCGATATCAGTTTTAATAACGACAACACAATGACACCATTAGCCAGCTACCTCCAAACACATATTATACTTATCCATGCACCAAACACTCAGGCATTTATATATTGCAGTTTCAAAAGCCAAAAGATGTATATGGAATCACACAAATGTTTATATGACTTTTCTGCTTTCACATATTTAACAAAATATGCCTCAGTGGATATTGAAATCATTATTTATGAACTCCTAACGGAAGGGTTTATTAGCATAAGTAAATTCCATTCCATTCCAGAATAGTTCCCCCTGCAGTCAACTTACTAACTAACCTGCAGCTAGAAACAAATAAACAAGCAAACAAAGAAACTAACACGCACACACACACACACACACACACACACACACACACACACAATTGAATCTATGGTATGGAGACATATTAAAGCATTTTACAGCATCCTAGGATGCAAAATGAAAGGCCAGGGCAGGCCAATCACATCTCTTTGAAATGAGATTCTGAAACAAGTAATGGGTTATTTATAAACAGTTCTCTCACCTTATGGTTCACAGCTGTTTTATGTTTTGTGTACTTTTGTGTACTTGCCCAAATATAATGTGTGTTTTGACAGTTCATTTTATTCAGATACATTTCTGAATAAATGTTAAATGGAAGAGTGAAAGCAGAAGGCTAACAGTTTACTCTATTTTTATATCATAGATATCTAAAAGTAGAACTTACATATGGTACTTGGATCTGAGCGCTAAGGCATACCTGATAGATAAAAAACCTAATATTACATAACTACCAAATAAGTATCCATGCAGTATTTCATTTGTTCATACATTTTTTAACACTTCTATGAACAAAACAGATCACCTATTAATCAATTCTGTAGCTGCTCTGCTATGTTTTTATACAATTACACCATCGTGCTTGGAGAGAAAACACTCTTGGTAAAAAAAGTACATTTTTAGCATTTGTTTCTGATTTGGAGGGGTTAATTGAATTTAATGTATTATGGCTTGTCTCATTGAATCTATGACCCGAGGTTGACCCAAGGTTTTCTGCATATATTGCCCAAAGTGAATCTGGCATAAACATACATGATGAGTTTTGATATTGCTGAACTGTCGATATGTTCAGTACTGAATCAGGCTGAATCTTTGTTTCCCAGGGGATGTACACTTCATTATGAGCTGTGAATGGAATATCACTCTAATGTGCAATACATCTTTTGGATTTTTATGTATAATAGTTTCAGTGGGACCAGTTCCCACAGAGCAGCAACAGGTGGTGGCACGGATATTAATATGAACCCTGGGGACAGGTCCCGGTAGGGATGCCAATGAGGATTCAGAGAGAAGAACAGATACATTAATGTGGACTCAGGGAGAAGGACAGGTCCCGGTAGAGACACTAATGTGGACGCAGGGAGAGGGACAAGTCCAGGCAAGGACACTAATGTGGATTCAGAGAGAAGGACAGGTCCAGGCAGGGACACTAACGTGGATTCAGAGAGAAGAACAGGTCCCGGTAGAAACACTAATGTGGATTCAGAGAGAAGGAGAGGTCCCGGTAGAGACACTAATGTGGATTCAGGGAGAAGGACAGGTCCCGGTAGAGACACTAATGTGGATTCAGAGAGAAGGAGAGGTCCCGGTAGAGACACTAATGGGGACTCAGAGAGAAGGACAGGTCCCAGTAGATACACTAATGTGGACTCAGGGAGAAGGACAGGTCCCAGTAGATACACTAATGTGGACTCAGGAAGAAGGACAAGTCCCAGTAGATACACTAATGTGGATTCAGGGAGAAGGACAGGTCCCGGTAGAGACACTAATGTGGACTCAGAGAGAAGCACAGGTCCCAGTAGATACACTAATGTGGACTCAGGGAGAAGGACAGGTCCCAGTAGATACACTAATGTGGACTCAGGGAGAAGGACAGGTCCCAGTAGATACACTAATGTGGATTCAGGGAGAAGGACGGGTCCCAGCAGGGATACTAATGTGGATTCAGGGAGAAGGACAGGTCCCAGTAGATACACTAATGTGGATTCAGGGAGAAGGACAGGTCCCAGCAGGGATACTAATGTGGATTCAGGGAGAAGGACAGGTCCCAGTAGATACACTAATGTGGATTCAGGGAGAAGGACAGGTCCCAGTAGACACACTAATGTGGATTCAGGGAGAAGGACAGGTCCCAGTAGATACACTAATGTGGATTCAGGGAGAGGGACAGGTCACAGCAGGGATACTAATTTGGACCCAGGGAGGGGGACAGGTACCGGCAGGGATACTAAATCTGGACCAAGGTAGAGGGACAGGTTCCAGCAGGGATGTTAATGTGGACTCGATCATGGAGGGCTATGCTCAGCTCCTCTCCACAGAACAGTCTCTCTTGTCATTGGCTACTGCTGAGACATACATTGATGGGCAAGAGAAGATCTATGTTTGTGTGTTTGTGTCTTTGCGGTCCCATGGATTGAAAGAAATATTGTGATTCGGGTCGGGTTTTCACCTCTGATTGAACAGCCTCTGTGTCATAGGCTCGCTCAGTGCGCACTCAGCAGAGGAAGCAGCGACGTTTGGAGGTTTTTTGCGGACTGTCTGAGCGTCAGTGTCAGGTTCTGAAATGGAGAGTGGTAAAATGCCACCAGCATCGTTCAGAGTCATAAAATGAAAATAGATGCAGACTGCTGGCAGTAAGCATCCTGATCTGTAGGTCAGTTTCCAGAGTGGAATATTGTCTAAAATAACAGCTCTTAAAGGTCTTATCTGTAGCCACTCACTTCCTGGCAGCGTGCAGGTAAAAGAAAATAAGGATATAGTTGTGATATCTGAAGAAAGAAGCTCTAATCACAGTGTATGTTGGTACCAACCAATAGAACAATATCAATGAGGACCTACTGGGGACCCATTCGTGAGCTAATTTCCCTGCGATGAGAGTCATAGTGGATTGATAAATAATTACATCAAGCATCAAGTCATCGAGTGACAAGATATTCCCCAGGGCTTCTGTCACTCAAACGTAACTGGTTAGCAGTATCTGTATCCAGATTCACTATAAGATTACCCTTTGGAACAGCTTAAACATATGATTCATTTTCTACTATTAACTCTTGTCTATTGATATCACACTTACGGCACCAATAAGCATGAACTGCAGGTGCCTGGCCCTAAAATAAAAAATATATCACAAGATTTCCCACACTTCTGGCAGGAGGCAGCGCGTGCAAGATAGTGGCTCACATTTTCACATTATCATCATCAGATAGATTTAGTTGCTTTCAAAACATTTTTTTGATAAGAGATGTTAAAGTTCTTCTGTTCTTCTGAGCCTCTATCTTCGGGAATACTTGAATATATCTCAGTCTATATATCTCACTATTCATGATTTGTCAATTCCCAGGGCTATGACACAGAACTATCCAATGGCTGGTATAGTGGCTTGTTAAACAAACGAATGACCTCTTTGGACCAGAGCTTGGAAAATCACTATGTCAATCAATATGTAGGATTATATTAAATGTTCCTACTCTGTATCCTCGTTTTGATATACTGGGGTTTGTGCTATATTTATAGTATTTTGAGGAGGGGCCGACGACCCAGATCGTACAGCATACATGGCATACGGAGGTAAATGAAGGATTCCTGCAATGCTAAAAAACATGCTCCTTTGCAGCTTACAGAGTGTGCTTTGCAATGAGTTGGGCTAGTTTGGGGTATAACTGTACACCCTACATTGCTTACAAAATGTATCCTTGTACATGTTTCAACACAGCTTATTTGTTCTAAATTTCAGTTTCTCTTGCTTTTCCCATTGAATTCCCACAAAAAGTCTTAAAGGATTTGATGGCTATTTGTCATTTTCAAGACAAATCCTAGATCTACAGACACATGCACTCTAGTTATAACACCTGCTACTACCTGCATGTATTTCAGATCATTTTCCAAATGATAAGCCCAAGTGCAGCAGGCATGCTCCTTGTGCAGCGAATACTAACAAAATGGTATCTTCTCACAAGCTGGGAGTGCACACAACACTACTGTCGGCTTCTCAAAATGGCTGCTGCTCCCTTTACTTTGTTTTTGATCTTGTGCTGCAAACTAGCTGTGAATCTGCTTCTGAGGTACTAATTCCCAGGAAATGTGACAAAATGTGTCATGTTCAGGTAATTTGATCAACAGTTCTTCTTTGTTTTTGGTGAGTTAGCTGTTGCGGTTAATATTTGCATCCATGCCATGTTTCTGTCATTGTGTTTTTGCTTGTGTCATCGAAGTTGGTGTTGATATCTGTGTCTGCCGTATGCCAGAATGGTTTCTAACCCCCATTTTCATCTCAGACAAAGGTCGGGGGTCCTCAGACAAAGGTAGGGGTTCATCAGACAAAGGAAGCAGGTCTCCCTACCAGAAGGGTGAGGAAGAGGGAGAAGGTGGACACTTCCAAGTTCATGACCCCCTACCTGGCACACAGCAAGAAGATGATGGACCTCTTCAGCCATGTAAGCCATCACCCCCTGGCTCCATTACCCCTGTCCTTGTCCTTCCTTCTTCACAACCGATGCTCAAACCCAATCCTCTGTGAATTCTATTCTATTTCATTTGTTCCATTGACCCTGTAGAACAAGTACCGCGAGGCCTATGACAAGAGCAAAGGTCAGCCGTATGAAATCTCGTCGGAAACCCCTGAGATGATCAGGATTAAGAAGGCGCAGGAGCAGCTGAGTGAGGTGTGTAGATCTCCCCCTCAGTGATAAAAATGGAGGCTTCCAGGTTTGTCTGCTGTCTGCACTTGGGGAGTGGAGGGTGTTATTGCAAAGTGGAGTTCTTTCTCTCTCCTTTTCCTTTCTCACACTGTCTGCAGTACCTTTCTTCTTTCCCCTTATACAGCAGAACTCATCCATTTTACATATCACTTCTGATCAATGTATATCTTGGAAATTAGCTCATATTTAAGTCCAGGTCAGTTTATAAGAGATCGTTTATAATAACTGTTATTTCACAAGGATACGATTCATTTCAGGCTCTGTTCATTTTGAGTAAAGGTGTTTAGCTGCAAGTTAAGGGTCTCTGATTGATTCCTGATCTGTTCTTCTCCCTGAAAGGTGAAATATCGTATGGATGGATTGAAATCTCAGAATGAGAGCAACTATGATGGGGAGGCCAGAGATATTACTCATGCAATGCATGTCAGTGACTTGGTCAGCAAGGTAAGTGATTGTGATCACATCAAAATGCATCAGCATGATTCATTGATCCCCGTCAGTTTCCCAAAGCCTAAACTTCACTAGCTGATAAGGTCAGGCATTTAATCTCTGACTATCTTACTTGAAGGAGCGTGTTGAAATTATAGGATTTATATGAGTAAAAAAATAAGGTAGCAAATAGCCAGGGATAAAGATTTATGACTGTATGGTGGAGTTACAGTAAACACACTTGTGTGTGTTAAAGTGTGTGTGTTAAAGAGGGGTAAGTGTAAACCTTCCTACTCTACTAGTACACTGTAAACATGTTGGTGTGTATTGCAGAGTGGTAGTGTGTTGGTGTTTGTCACAGAATGGAAATAAAAGGTTCCTGTGCACTTTAGAGTGCCAGCGGACATGTTTGTTAGTTTGTGGCCGTGACATTCACTGGGTGTGCTGTAGGTTCTGTACAAGCAAAACTGGGAAGAGACCAAGGACAAGTACCTGCTCCCCCCAGATGCCCCAGAGCTGGTCCTGGCAGTGAAGAATGCTGCCAACTACAGCAAGGTATTGCCCACCAAGGGCATTTTGGGCAGGAATGACATTACCGTCAATGAGAGCCATTTTCTATCTGAAAATCCTTTTTAAAATTCAGATGCCTTTCAACTCATCTATCATTTGCTTTACTGATTTATAATCTAGCACTTATTATAATCATAACTCATAATAATATAATTTCCGTGCACACTTGCAGCAAAGCTTTAATGGCACAAATGATACTTTTCCATCGGCATGTTGATTTAAACTAAATCACTGCGTGTGAAACTAAATTCAAAATGGCTGCTTGTGTCTGGTTGTTCCCACAGAAACTGTACACGGAGGCATGGGACGATGACAAGACCATGTACTACCCCTACAGTGACAGCCCTGAGCTCCGTCGTGTTGCAAAGGCCCAGGAGATCATCAGTGATGTGAGTACACCCTGTCTCTTCTCCATTTCTCTCCATCTTTCACACCATCACCTCTTTCCTCTCCTTTAAATGGACCTCACAGAGTGATTTTCCAGCTGACAGCTCTCATGTCCCCTGTGCGTTGCCTCCCACAGATCAAGTATAAGGAGGGTCACGATGAACGAAAGGCCAAGTACACTCCACTGGCTGACCCTCCAGATGTTGAACTGGCCAAACAAGTGTTCAACCAGCGCAGTGATGTGAGGACAGCACTTAACTTTCTCTTTGTCCAACCTAGTACTACCCTTGTACTGCCATAACTCCTATACTATAACTCCATACTGTATCCACCCCTATAAGCCCCTTACTTCTATACTCTACCCCATACTGTATCTACCCCTGTACCTCCCTAACCCCTATACTGTACCCCTCTGTACAACATACAACACAGTACCTCACTCCAATACATTTACTCCTGCATTTATCAATGTACTGTCCTCCAATACTTTATCTAACCTCATTACATAACCCCTATACTGTACTCACATACTACACATACCACACCCCGATACTGTACTTAACCCATGCCATCTTTGCTAAGGTATCACAGTGACATCACAGCAACTTCACGATGACATAGTGATGACAGTCTTTACAAGAGCATCATCCATCCTCTTGGATTTAATCTTGATCACATTTTCATTTTTCATGTACAGAAAAATCATCTGAAGATGATCACGGTCTCATATCTGTTTCTTGTTTTAGCTCAAGTACCATGAGGACTATAATACGAACGTTAAAGGGCAGTGGTGTGAGACGCCATACTTTGACGTGGCTGTTGGAAAAATGGCAATGGATAATCTTAGCAATGTAAGTGTCACCATGGAGCTCACATAAATGATATTGTGGGATTTTTAGAGATTATTTTGATAAATGATGTATGTATTTGTCTGTTGTCTGCAGTTTTGTAAATTAAAATGGAATATTATTGTGAGGGTTTGCTTCATGCCCACCAATGCTGTATGAGAATTAGCCGAGCTGTTCCATTTTCCAGAAGCCAACCTTTTTTCCAGTTACATCCTGTTTTTGTATCCCCTCCAGAAAAAATACACTGCGGACTATGAAGAAGGCAAAGACCAGATTTACTTCATGCAGACAGAAACTCCAGAGTACCGCACGCACAAGAAGGCTGGCAGCGACTCTAGCGCGGTGAGCATCAGCATTAATGAGCATCCGTGCGCTACAGCGTTCTTCTCCATAAAAATGATATTTGACTTCTTTCTGCTTCTTCTGCAGCTGAAGTACAAGCAGGATTATGAGAACACAAAAGCTGAGGCCGATTACAACGTCCTCCCTGCTACAGAAAACCCCCTGCTCAGACAGATGAGATACGCCGGCACTATTCTGAGTGATGTACGTATTCGCTTATTTTATTTTTAGAATTACGTGCCATGATTTATAGGTCTGTTGCACCTCCCTGTGCACACACCCTTGCCTCTGTATGGAGAGTAAAGTCAGTCCTGACACATATAATCCACTGCATAATAGCATACAGAACAATTACTGTTGATGAATAAGTGCCACTCCCCTTATTGTATAAGCCCGTCTTTTAAAAGCTAAAGTATGTCCATGGGCATGATATCCACCCTGATGGTATTCTCACCATAAGTATCATGTGGGGGGGGGGGGGATTTTGACAGTCCGATTCACAGAAAGACACTGGTAATGGCTGAGTGTTCTTGTTGATTGCTTCATAATATTATCACTGCTATATCACAGGTCCTAGCGGAAAATGACATAGAGGCTAGTCACTTTTCTCATGACCAGTGCTTGTTGTGTTTTATTCTCTATACAGAAAGTTTATAAGGATAACTACGAGAAAACAAGAGGATTCAGTATCAACTACTGTGAAACCCCCAAGTTCAAAGTAGACAACGTGTTAAAGAATTTCAATGATGTAAGTATGGCTCTTTAAATACAGAAAATAAATCAATAAAGATAATTTTGGGGCTGCTGTGATCTGATCACATGTTTATGTCTCTCACAGACGCATTATAAAGACAAGTATGACCGTGAGGTAAAGGGACATTATATTGGCAGCTATGAGGACGTCTACATGCTTCACTGTCAGAAAATGGAGGAGCAGAAGAGTGATGTAAGTGCAAACAGTTATCACCTCCAGAGCTCTGTATAGCTCAGGCTTCAGAAACCACTCGTCTTCCAGCCTGACGTGTCTGGCATTGCCTGAAATCAGAAAACAATGTATCTAGTGCACTCATTAAGATGAACTTTTACAGCAACAAAGATAGTCATGAATGTAGACATGTCCTTTAGATACATATTTACACATACAAGTGCATGCTAAAGTAATTTGTCTGTTTTTTCTTGTCTTTTTCAGATAAATTATAAAGCTGATTATGAAGATATGAAGACAAAGTGCTATTTTCCTCAAACCATGAGTCCTGAATATGAAGCCATAAAGAAGTTAGACGACTGTAAAGATGTAAGAACTCTACAATTATAATTAATCTTCTTTACCAAGAGTTTCTATGAATGCAAATACCTGTTTTTACTGGCATTTTCTGAAAAATACCTTTATTGTGCATAAAAATGAAGACCAATGGGATTTAATTGAAAGAGATCCTGGTGAACTTTCAGCTATGACCTCTTTCACAGGTCCTCTCCTCATATGTGGATAAATGTATATCCATCATTCCTTGATGACAATTTCAGTGATACTCTTTTCTCCTTGTTGTCTGCCATTTGTCTTTTCAGAACGTTTATAAGCAGCACCCAGACACGGTCAAGTTCACCCAAGTTACAGACTCTCCAGTTCAGCAACAGGCTGCCATTAACGCCAAACAGCTTAGTGATGTAAGTTTCATATCAGTTCAATTGAAATTCTTATTGTCTCATTATGTCTGGTTATAAATAACAACATACAAAATCAAAACTTATAAATAATACCCAAAAATGTACAACTACCAGATGGTATTTTGTTTGTTGATGGTAGGTATTGCACCCCGTCACAGGGACCCTGCTCAAAATTTCACACCATGAAACATGAGAACAAATCTATTATTAAATGTATTAGTAGAAATTTGGTGCCAACACAACATCTGTGAAATAACATTGAATGGATGCATAAGACCCCTGAACATAGGCCATGACTAAGGCTGGGTGTTCTCTACATCCCTGCTAAGTCCTCTCCGTCAATCGACCTCTCACTGACTGTGGAGGACTTTGTAGTTTCCTCCTCCCGTACGGCAAAGAATCTTGGGGTGACTCTTGATAACTGCCTCTCCCTGGCTCCACAAGTATCCTCCACTGCCAGAACCTGCAGGTTCTTTCTGTTTAATATACGCCGCATCCGTCATCTCCTGACGGAGAAAGCCACCCAGCTCCTAGTCCAGGCGCTCGTCATTTCCCGCCTGGATTACTGCAACTCCCTCCTAGCCGGTCTCCCAGCGTGCGCCATCAAGCCCCTCCAGCTGGTCCAGAATGCTGCAGCCCGCTTGATCACCAGTCAGCCCAGGTCGGCTCATGTCACCCCGCTTCTCATTGGCCTCCACTGGCTTCCTATTGCCGCACGCATCCGATTCAAGGCCCTAGTGTTGGCATTTCAGGCTGCTAAGGGGACTGCCCCACATTACATACAATCCCTGATCACTCCCTACTCCCCAGCTAGACCACTCCGGTCTGCCAGCTCTGGTCGCCTTACGATTCCCTCTCTACGGGCACCTGGCGGTCGAGCTGCACGTTCACGCCTGTTTTCCGTTCTGGTTCCTCAGTGGTGGAATGACTTGCCTACCACTGTCAGGACAGCAGAATCCCTCCCCCTATTTCGACGCAGACTCAAAACACACCTCTTCAAACTCTACCTTAGTCCCCCCTCCTGATTTACCCCGCCCCCCCCTTCTGATACCCCTATCCCTGTCTAACCCCCCCCCCCCCCCCCCCCAAAAAAAAAAATGCACTTATGATGACGACTATATGTTTAGAACAGCAGTCCAGGTGTATTTTTCTAGTTCTGGATGTGATGCTTTGACTTGTGGTAGAACCTATGCACTTGTAAGTCGCTTTGGATTAAAAGCGTCTGCCAAATGACTAAAATGTAAAATGTAAATGTAAATGTCACGGGTGTCTTGGGGTCACATAGCGCACTAACCTCTTCTGTTTTTTGTTTTTCTTTCAGCTCAATTACAAGGCGGACTATGAAAAGCAAAAGATTCAGTACTCCTTGCCTCCTGATTACCCCTTCTTTGTTCAGTCCAGAGCCAACGCCTACAATCTAAGTGATGTGAGTACAACTCCAGTTGAAAGAACCAGACATTGACGTTCTGATTCTTAACAATATATTTTTTTTAAGAAAATGTTTTACTTATGTCAAATTTATTAAATCACTATCAGTTCCTTTACATGCATTTCATGTTGACCTGTTTTTTTCTTTTTTGCCAGAACTGTTATAAGCATGACTGGGAGAAATTAAAAGCCAAGAAGTTTGAAGTGAAGTTTGATGCAATTCCAATCCTGGCGGCTCGTGCCCACACCAACATTGCCAGCGATGTAAGTGAGGACTGGTGTGCATCTGAACATCTTGCATAATATACTCTGGCTCTAGCTTTTAGAGTATTTCAGCAATTATTTCAGCATTTGACAGTTGCCTGCTGTTTGTCCTTTTAATTACAAACATATCTCTCTTGTTCCAGATAAAGTATAAGAAGGAGTTTGAGAAGGCCAAAGGCCGGATGGTTGGTGCCCTCAGTATTCAAGATGACCCTAAGATCATGCACTCTGTCCACGTGGCCAAAATGCAGAGTGAAGTAAGTCAGACGGCGTTTCTCCACAGTGAGAATAAACTTAATCCAACAGCACACCCTATTGGGCTTTTCAGCCTCTGTGAGCAGCAGCTGTGAATTTACTGAAGCTGACGTTCACGTTCAGTCCACTGAAGTCCATGGTTGGTCGCAGAGCCTTCTTACAATTCATATCAGCATTTCTGAATAATTTTCCGATGGACAGAATTACTTTTACTGGATTAAATCCCCTTTTTTTTCCTATTACATATAATTGTATGGTCGCTGATTTGTTTCACAGGGTCATATTTATTATTGAATAACTGTACTTGAATATGTATGATTCATGAACTGCACTTTACAAACAAACACTCAATATTAATATAAACCAATATCTTTCAGCGTGAGTACAAGAAGGACTATGAGAAATCGAAGACCAAGTACCACGCCCCACTCGACATGATGCTGGTCACTCTGGCCAAGAAGTCTCAGGGCATCGCCAGCAACCTGGGATACAAGCAACTGCATCACCGCTACTTTCTTCCCCCTGACAGCGTGTCTCTGGAACTTGCCAAAAAAGCCAACGTGCTCCAGAGCGAGGTCAGCACCATCAGCCATCTTATTTCATAGGACCCTGTCACATTGACCACGCATTTGGAATTGAATGTGCGTCTTTTTTTCAGATCGATTACAGGTCTGAGTACAATAGCTTCACCAAAGGAACCCCCTGGGTCCCCTATGGCTCCATGGACGTGGAGAAAGCCAAGAAGGCTGCGGAGGTCCTCAGTGAGGTACTGTAAGGCACAATAACTGACCTGCTTATTCTAAATGCTTATTACCGTGTGTATTAAAAGCATTTTATATTATCAAAAGACAAATGTGGTAAATACGAGCAATCCTTTACGTTTAACATGAGATTAAAAATAATCGTTAGCTGTCATGAAAATAGGATAGGATATTGAAGGAACATAGTTGGACAACATGTGGGGTTCATCACTATGGCGGATCAGATACTTGTACCACTAAACAAATCGATCAAATATTGTCTGTGAGTTTGATGTGCTTTTTCAGCATTTCAGAAAATGTCCACCTGTCCATCTCAATGTATTTCCACACCGTTCCCCTACAGAGGAATTACAGACAGCACCCCGACACCGTCCCATTCACTTCCGTAGAAGACGACCCTGTGATGGTCCAGGCCCAGGTCAACCAGATCCAAAGGAGTGATGTGAGTTTTGATGTTCACAAATAACATTTACAACTGCGTTACGTTCTTGCAGTGACAGATAGTATGTTGCTGAGTTTGCTTTACCTTAGGTCTATGCTGAGACAGACAGTCCATTATTCAGTCTGCTGTAAGTGGTCCATAGTGTGACAAAGTCTCGCTGAAAAAGAAGTCTTGTCCAAGAGTGACTTCGTGCTCAAAATACTGCTCTGCTCTTATCGTCGTCTATCTGATGTGTGCAGTGTACAACCACTCTGATTTATCTGAAATTGTAGATGATATTGAATTGTCCACTGTGTTTCCCTGACAGCTGAATTATAAGAAAGGGCTAGACGCTATCCATCAGAAATACTCTCTGCCTGCTGATGTCCCAGAGCTGCTCCAAGCCAAGGTCAACGCCTACAACGTCAGCCAGGTGTGTATGGCTGACTGCTTTATGCCCTTCCACCTCAACCTGCTTCTTCAAGACTCAGTCACTGCGTGTTTGTTCCCAATGTGCCTGATTTTCTCATCTCTTTCAGAAAAACTACAAGTATGACTGGCAGAAAACCATCGCTAAGGGGTACGACATGAAGAAGGATGCTATTCCCATCATTGCTGCAAAGAAAGCACGCCATGCAGCCAGCGATGTGAGTCCTACAGATGACATCCACACAAGGATAGACACACAAACACACACACACACACACACACACTGCCATTAATCAGAACAGTGCAAACAAAACCCCTCAACCACACTCAACCACACTCAACCAGACTCACAGATGCACACACATACACATACAGCACCACTAACTTTCCAAGTGAGGCCACATCCCTTACATACACACTCTGCCTATTAAATCTTCAATAATGTCCATTTTGAGTCCTTGCATGTTATATCATAACATGAATCGTAGTATTAAAATGTACATCGTCATTTTTTGTACTTCATCTTGATACCCATTTACAAGGAGTTAGGGACCATCATTTTTTCTATTTACTTTAAAACCTTTTGTTCGAAATACAACTTGATTTCATGTTTATTGGGATGATTGATATGCACTCTACCCTGAGGAAAGGAGGTGCTGCTCCCTTTCTCATAGGAATGCTGTTTACTGTGACCAAAACCAAGATACAATTCTAACATGTCTTTGCACTGTCCTTGTAGGTTCAGTACAAGTTAGCCTTCATGAATAACAGGGGTAAACACGTGGGCTTCCGCAGCCTGCAGGACGACCCCTTCCTGGTGAACTCCATGAACGTGGCAAAGATGCAGAGCGATAGGAACTACACAAAGGACTATCACCAGGCCAAGCTCAAGTACCATACTCCTGTGGACATGCTCAGTGTCGTGCAAGCCAAGCAGGCCTCAGCCGTCAACACCGACATCGGCTACAGAAGGATCCGTCACCATTACACCATGCTGCCTGATGCCATGTCTCTGCAGCTGGCTCGTAACATGAACAACATCTCCAGCGATGTGAGTCCCCAACTCTATTCCTTTATCCCATAATCAACCTTCACCCACTGCCAGCCATCACATCATGCCTTTGTGTGTGTTTATCATTCAGTACAACTACAAATCAGACTACGAGGGGTGTGTGAAGGGGATAGGATGGATCCCCATTGGTTCTTTGGATGTAGAGAAGGCCAAGATGGCAGCACAGGCGCTGGACGAGAAGAATTACCGTCAGCATCCCAGCACCCTGAAGTTCACCAGCCCCCTGGACTCTGTGAACCTGGTTTTGGCCGCGGCCAACAGCAAGCAGCTGAATGAAGTAAGCTGAGTCTGCCTGCTTCTCACCATTATGGGAAAAATGTATCTTAAAATATTGTACCCTAAAAATGTCATGTGCATATTTTTCACCACGTTCTATATACTGTTCATCAACAACAATTAACTAAAACCCCCCTAATGTTCATTAATATGAGCCTTATATTTTCAATGTAATATTTCTACTTACTGACATCTACATATAATTTGTCAGTAGATTCAATAATTCTGATTATTTGTGCAGGTGGCCCTGTATTTGGAATAATGTCTCGTTCACAAGGAAAATTATAAAAATTGCAGAGGCTTGAGTGCTGTGGGACAATGCACAGCAGTGTCAGTGTCTTTAAGTTCAGAGGCATGTGCATTAATGATGGCTTTCAGTTGCAGTTTCAGTACCAAAAACATCTCTTCATTGTGAATCCATTGTTGTATCTGACGCACGTTTAACAGTGGCTGTGTGCGTTTTCAGAGAGACTACAGGGCCAGTGGAGAGAAGGTCAAACATACCTATCATCTCCCAGCCGACACACCGGAACTTCTCCAGGCCAAGTATAATGCTGCCAACTTCAGCCCGGTGGGTAAACACATGTGTGCACAGACACACACACACACACACACACACACACACATAATGTATAGACACACATACACACACAACCTCTTCAACTGAGCTATTTGATAAAGAAAAATACTGAAAATACTGGAAAGGTCAAGAATGATTAACAATAAACACAGATTGATGTTCCAATCTACAGTGTCATTTACAAATATGGTGTCATAAGACATTACTTTCTCATCTAAGCCCGCTAACACTTGTGTCGGTTGTTAATCCGTGTTCTCCTGCTTGTGTTTGTAGACATATTACAAGTATGATTATAAAAGGGACCTGCTCAAAGGTCATCACCTGAAAGAAGATGCTATTCCTGTTGTTGCTGCCAAGTCTTCCAGAAATATTGCCAGTGATGTAAGTACAAAGCTTCCATTTTGGTTCAATTTGCATTATGCTTGATGGTATTATTTATATATTTTGCTATAAAGTTGCTGTACATTTACAGTATAATTAAACATATAACTTTTCTCTGCCCTACAGTACAGGTACAAGTTAGACTACATGAAAGCCAGAGGTCACCACGTGGGCTGCCGTAGCCTGCAGGACGACCCCTTGCTGGTGAACTCCATGAAAGTGGCAAAGATGCAGAGCGATAGGAACTACACAAAGGACTATCACCAGATGAAGCTCAAGTACCACGCTCCTGTGGACATGCTCAGTGTCGTGCAGGCTAAGCAGGCCTCAGCCGTCAACACCGACATCGGCTACAGAACGATCCGTCACCATTACACCATGCTGCCTGATGCCATGTCTCTGCAGCTGGCTCGTAACATGAACAACATCTCCAGCGATGTGAGTCCCCAAATCTGCACCTTTATCCAATAATCTACCTAAACCCACTGCTAGCCATTGCATTATTTCCATGTTTTGTTTGCCTGTTTACTTCACTCTGCAGTACAACTACAAATCAGAGTACGAGGGGTGTGTGAAGGGGATAGGATGGATCCCCATTGGCTCTTTGGATGTAGAGAAGGCCAAGATGGCAGCACAGGCGCTGGACGAGAAGAATTACCGTCAGCATCCCAGCACCCTGAAGTTCACCAGCCCCCTGGACTCTGTGAACCTGGTTTTGGCTGCGGCCAACAGCAAGCAGCTGAATGAAGTAAGCTGAGTCTGCCATGGGAAATTGTTTTTGTCAATATTGTATAGTCTGAAATTACATATGCATGTTTTTTACCACCTTCTACCTAATGTAAATCAATATCAGTGGAATCAATAGCTACAATCCTACTACTGTTTACTAATATGTGCTTTATATTTTCCATGTGCGCTGACATATTCAATTTAATTCAATTTGTATAGTGCTTTTTGCCACAAAGCAGCTTTACAGAGATCTATCTTTAGTGTTATACCCTACATTGTGCTGCAGTATATAATATATGGATTTCCACATATTGGCTAACTTATTGTTTATCTCGCAATTACACCATTATTCTTCCCATCATTAAGCTGTTAAGCTAGACTAATGCCATTGTTTGTCAGTAAACAGTGTTTGTTGGAGGAGTCCTAAAGCTGAAGCCAGAACAGCTAGGCATCGAATGTTCATTGTTGCCAAATAAACTGTACACAATTTTCTCTCGTTTGGTACAGCATATACAACAGTTTTTGAAGCTGCCATAGAAACCAAACCTATCAAGTCACCATGACAATTTGTTTTATGACAGATGATATTGTGTGAATCTTCAACACATCCAAAGTTGAGGATGGTGGCGCATTTCTGATGCCCCTTTTCATGGGCTTCTATATATGCGTTACTTAACTTAATTGCATTTTTGATGAGCAATATCGTCGTTGTTAGCCACCTGATGTGTTTGATTCTTTTGTAGGAGACAGATCCCTTATAAGACTTCCATAGACAAAAAACGTACGACAAAAATATTTTCATTTTTTGAGATATGAGGCTTCAAAAATAGTTCCTTGCTAAAAAAAATGTCTCTTAAGGCCCAATGTCTTCAAAATGAAAATAGATCAATATTTACTGAGAGCAGATTTGAATTCTTCAGACTAGGTACTCCCTAGATACCTACATTTCAGAAGGTGAAGCAGTGTAGGAAGCTCAAATTTTCAGGATTTATATTCCTCATCATTACCCACCACCACACAAAAAATTAAGAAATTCAAGAGATTCTACAGTGCACTTAATTTTAGTTGACATAGAATGGCCCTATTGGAAAAATCATAACAGTCATATCTCCAGAAATATTTACTCAGTCTCATCAAGTGATACGTCATTTTGTAGCTCTCATTCTGTACTTCTGTAAAACTGAAAGTCACATTCTGAAACATATCTGAAATATAGAACTGGTGTGTTTTTGTCCAATAAATTATCGAGCTCACTGTATGTGAGCATGTATGACGATATGCACAGGTATAATGGCAAGTTAATATGTTAATATATGTATGTACCTGTGGGTGGATGGGTATGCACAGGTGTGTACAGATGTGTATTTTTTGCCTGTCCTCTAGATGAACTACAAGGCCTCTGGTGAGAAATTCATGCACACCTACAACCTGCCTGTTGATGCCCCTGAGTTCCTCCAAGCCAGATACAATGCTTCAAATTACAGCCCGGTGAGCACATACACTACAGAGGGCCTACAAATACAAGACACATTGGATCCTTTTTCTTCAAAATGTACATCTGTTAGCTTGGCTGTTACAGTAACTTGTGTGTGAATTCTCTGAATTGTTCAGTCTGCTCCCTTGTTCTCCTGTAATGGAGCAATCAAGGAGATGCAGTACATGAGGACAGAGAATAACATCTCTGTCTCCACAGACTGTCTACAAGGAGGCCTGGAGGAAACACATCGCCAAGGGATATGACATGAGACCAGATGCTATTCCCATTGTCGCTGCGAAGCTGGGACGACATATTGCCAGCAACGTGAGTGTTCACAAAGGTTTCCAAACATGACGCCCCACAGATCTGATACCTTTCATTTCTTCAATTTTCTCAATTGAACTATGTGTGTACAGTCACATCTCTGATATTGCTATATGTTTCTTCCCATTCTGTAGTATCAATACAAGAAAGAATTTGAGAAAGCCAAAGGTCACCACGTGGGCTGCCGTAGCCTGCAGGACGACCCCTTGCTGGTGAACTCCATGAACGTGGCAAAGATGCAGAGCGATAGGAACTACACAAAGGACTATCACCAGATGAAGCTCAAGTACCACGCTCCTGTGGACATGCTCAGTGTCGTGCAGGCTAAGCAGGCCTCAGCCGTCAACACCGACATCGGCTACAGAACGATCCGTCACCATTACACTCTGCTGCCTGATGCCATGCCTCTGCAGCTGGCTCGTACCATGAACAACATCGGCAGCGATGTGAGTGAAGTCCCGTCTCCTCTGTTGTGAAAGTAATGCTAATCTTGTGAATCTGCCGGTCAGTTTCATGGACGCAGATTAAGCTTAGTCCTGGGCTAAATTGAGTTTTGGATGGAGAATCTTCATTCAAAATTGAATTTAGTCTTGTGTCTGCCCTATGGAAAAAAAGCTCAAGCTAGGTTTTGAAACAAGCTGGTAGCTGGTCGACCAATTCAGATCAGCTCCCAGCTCTACATGGTTTAGCTGGTGGAGCTGTTCAAACCAGGTCCCAGTTTGCTCAAGCTATGTTTTGAGACAGACAATCTGGTTGACCAGCTCATGCCCAGCTAGACCAGCTTTACGACCAGCTTGGCCATGCTGTTTGACCAGTTCATACCCAGCTAGACCACTTCATGACCAGCCTGACTAGCTCAATTTTCAAGATGGGCAGGCTGGCATAGCTGGAATGTAGAGCAGGGCTACCATACGGAGAGTGCTGGTTTTCCAGTTTACAAGCCCTTAGCTTTCAAGTCCCTTAATATAACCACAAAACTCAAATTAGTGTTGGGATTTTATTTTATTGTATACTAAAATGTTTTACTCCAAATAGGAATTAAATTAGAATTATGCTCGATAACTCTAAGAATCATGGTGGACATTATGTTAAGTAAACATAGGTAGACTTTGCAAAATGCATGCACATTCTAGTAAGGTTCTAAGTACCGGGAATATCACCTAGAAACAGTATACCGCTCACTTCTGTCCAATAAATATTTGTCTAAGACAGATGCACTAGTGAAACAGTGTTATACAATGAATGTGAAACAGTGTGAAACAATAAATCCTTGCTTTTGGGGCCCACATGGAACTATTCTGAAAGTGCTATACTTTAGTAATGTCAAGACTATTATGTATGATTTACCAGTTTACTGTGCATACAATGACCAACATGGCATATTCACCATTCTCCAGGATGATGAGTTTGGAATAGATTTGTGATCTGATGAAAAGCACTACCCTGCAATGATGCAAATAATTTTTTTTAATATATATTATTTTATCTGAAAGAGAGTATGACTCACACTAATATTACTCTTCGCTCTGTCATATTGCTTTCCTGTCTTATGGAAATAGTGCATGGCTAAGTACATTTCTTCTGATTGCCATCTTCTTACAGTATGAATACAAGAGCGAATATAACAGCTGTATGCGAGGAATAGGCTGGGTGCCCCTTGGTTCACTGGGAGTGGAGACTGCCAGGATTGGTGGAGAGATACAGAGTGAACATAGGTACCGCACTCATCCCTCCACGTTCAAGGCCACAAAACTGATGGACTCCATGGATATAGTCCTTGCCACTGCCAACAATCAGATCATGAATCAGGTAGGTACTGACTAAAACAGAAGTTGTTGGAAAGCAAGTTCCTTTTCTTGTCCTGATGGTTCATTAGATTGCTCATAATTTTTGCTTGATGTTTTTCAGAAAGCATACACGGAAGCTTGGAACAAAGATAAGCTCAAAGTCCACATCATGCCAGACAGTCCTGAGATTGTTTTGGCAAAAGCTAACAAAATCAACATGAGCGACGTAAGTTTCACAATATGCATGCACAGTATTCATACTTGACTGTATATTATGGTATATTATGATAAATTAGTTTTACTATGTGTGGCGGGACTGTAATAATACACAATCACCATGGGAAAAGTAGGTTCCAAATTACAGAACAGGTACTTCCACATTTGTGTGCTGTAATCCTGTTTTTCCCATGGTTGCTGGACTGGTGATGTGACTCAGAAAACCTAAACTCTGATCATTTTCTGTTTCAGAAACTCTACAAAGCCAGCAGAGGGGTATTAGCCCAGAAAGGTTATAACCTCAAACCAGATGCCATCTCAATTCAGGCAGCAAAGGCCTCCAGGAACATCGCCAGTGATGTAAGTTCATTTCCTACTTCCCAAGGTTACGATGCATAACATCACTAAAAATCCCCAAATAAACCAATGCTTATCTATTGTTACAGTACAGGTACAAGTCTGCCTTCATGCAAGCCAGAGGTCACCACGTGGGCTTCCGTAGCCTGCAGGACGACCCCATGCTGGTGCACTGCATGAACGTGGCAAAGATGCAGAGCGATAGGAACTACACAAAGGACTATAACCAGATCAAGCTCAAGTACCACGCTCCCAAAGACATGCTCAGTGTCGTACAAGCCAAGCTGGCCTCTACCATCGCCTCCGACATCGGCTACAGAACGATCCGTCACCATTACACTCTGCTGCCTGATGCCATGCCGCTGCAGCTGGCTCGTACCATGAACAACATCGCCAGTGACGTGAGTTTCCTCTTATGCAGCTGACATATGTACAGTACACTGCCATTGCTATCATTCTGGAGAAACGGGAAGGGTCGTCATGAATTGTTACCACAACTGGGCCCAAGTAATATTAGGATAGGGGCCATGCAGTGGCAACCTTTCCGCTGAGTGTGTTGCACATGCCACTGGAGCATGAGAAGTTGCTGAGCGCCCCGGATCCGTACGGTGACACTGTGCTGTATGGTGCAGTCATTTGATGAGAAAAGAAATGAAGGCCCTGACTCATTAAAGAGTTCAAAATCCTGGTCGTTAATAAGCCTTTTACCTCACACTGAATGGTGCCTCGCCAGTGGAAATGACTGAAATAATACAATTAGCATCCACATTCATCACCAAGTTTTAGTGGCAAAGTAATCCTTGCCACCTGTCTTCATGTATTACTGTAGGTAAGCACTGGGCATCACCAAATGAAGCACTGCAAGGCAGTGTTGAGTTTGAAATAGCTTTGGGATCTGATGAAATGCCCTACCCTGCAGTGATGCAAATAATAATTAAAAAAAATATTTTATCTGAAAGAGAGTATGACACACGCTAATATTACTCTTCTCTCTGACATTGATTTCCTGTCTTATGGAAATAGTGCATGGATAAGTACATTTCTTCTCTGCCATCTTCTTACAGTATGAATACAAGAGCGAATATAACAGCTGTATGCGAGGAATAGGCTGGGTGCCCCTTGGTTCACTGGGAGTGGAGACTGCCAGGATTGGTGGAGAGATACAGAGTGAACATAGGTACCGCACTCATCCCTCCACGTTCAAGGCCACAAAACTGATGGACTCCATGGATATAGTCCTTGCCACTGCCAACAATCAGATCATGAATCAGGTAGGTACTGACTAAAACAGGAGTTGTTGGAAAGTAAATTCCCTTTCTTGTCATTATGGTTCAGTAGATATAACTTCTGCTTGATGTTTTTCAGAAAGCATACAAGGAAGCTTGGAACAAAGATAAGCTGAAAGTACACATCATGCCAGACAGCCCTGAGATCATTTTGGCAAAAGCTAACAAAATCAACATGAGCGATGTAAGTTTCACAACATGATTCGCTGTCATTTGTACTGTACATCTGTATATTATGAGAAATGTGTAATAGTAGGTGTGGTGGGACCACAATAACCGTGATCACAAGTGAGCAAGCTAAGTTCCAAATTACATGACAGGTACTCCCACGTTTGTACATATTATGAGACATGCCTGACATTATGTGGTGGATTCTTATTTTTCTTAGTTGCAGGAATGGTTATGTGACCAAGAAAACCTAAACTCTGATCATTTTCTGTTTCAGAAACTCTACAAAGCCAGCAGAGGGGTATTAGCCCAGAAAGGTTATAACCTCAAACCAGATGCCATCTCAATTCAGGCAGCAAAGGCCTCCAGGAACATCGCTAGTGATGTAAGTTTCTTATGTTCCTGATTCCGCATGTCTCCAAATAGTCAAAGCTTTCATGAAATTCTGTTGCTTTGAGGAAATTTTTCAGGGATGAGGTGCAAAGATTCACTGAAAGCCCCAAATGACACAAAAACGTTTTATTGTCTTACAGTACAGGTACAAGTCTGCCTTCATGAAAGCCAGAGGTCATCACGTGGGCTGCAAAAGCCTGCAGGACGACCCCTTGCTGGTGAACTCCATGAAAGTGGCAAAGATGCAGAGCGATAGGAACTACACAAAGGACTATCACCAGATGAAGCTCAAGTACCATGCTCCCGCAGATACGCTGAGTGTGGTACAGGCCAAGCTGGCCTCTACCATTGCCTCCAACATTGGCTACAAACAGATATTCGCAAGCAACAAGCTTCTTCCTGATGCCTTGTGCTTCCAGCTGGCTCGCAATATGCAGACTATCGCTAGTGATGTAAGTACTGTTAATGGATCACCCCTCTGTCTCCAAGGGAACAAAATAAACCATGAATATACTATGTACTTTTGTGTCACATTTTCCTGAGCTATTTAGGTGGCTTTTACTGCAGAAAAAATTTACTGAAATGGAAACAGTACAACCTGTTTCACTTGCTATGGTCAGCTTAACTATAGGCAGACCTAACACCCCATATTAATGAACTTCATGTCCACGATCTCCACAGAATGTGTACAAAAGTGAGTATGACAGCTTCATGAAAGGCATGGGATGGATACCCATTGGTTCTCTGGATGTGGAGAAAGCAAAGACGGCAGCAGCCATCTTAGATGAAAAGCACTACCGCCAGCACCCCAGCAACTTCAAGTTCACAAAAGACATGCAGTCTATGGATGTTGCTCTGGCCACAGCCAACAAGCAGATTGGTGACAAGGTGAGAAAGATTTGGTGGGTTTCACCTGCCTGAGATTCATGATGGTGTGCTAAATGAATACATTGCAGCATTATTTTGTGAAGTTTGATTGTGTCAATTTTAGGAATTTAGAGGGCTATATCTTGGTGTCTTCCTTGCAAGGTGTCAGTAGTTCTAATGCAATTATTTTCTGCAGCATGCATATGTACAGGCCTGGGAGAAGGACAAGACCAAGGTACACGTCATGCCTGACTCCATGGAGGTGACTCTGGCACGACAGAACAAGACAACCTACAGTGAGGTAAGCCACATGTGCAGATGAAGCACTTCAACATTTTATAATGGTGGATTACGCTATTGATGCGCACTTAAAGGACAGTACTGTCCTGTAATTTTTTTATGTGACCCTCAAGTCTGGAACTATATTCTACCGGTATATGCAGATACGATTGCAGATATGGCCATTAATGCTGGATTTCCTTACAGAAACAGTACAGACTTGCTAATGAACTTGCTAAGAAGAAGGGCCACAACCTGCGTGAAGATGCCATCTCTGTTCTTGCTGCTAAAGCCTCCAGAGACATTGCCAGTGATGTAAGTAAAAAAAGAAAATATGAAAATTTTGAATAATTTGTCTCATTGATGATGTCATTTTTTCACAAGTCATAATAAAAATTACACTGTGAAAAAAGAAGACAAACAAAATAAGTAGCCTTAAACACAAAACCATTCTTTGTCACTTCCAGTACAAATACAAGACAGCTTACCGTAAGCAAGTTGGACACCACATTGGAGCACGCAGCCTCCAAGATGACCCATTGATGATGCTGGCCTTGAACTCGGCTAAGATTGCCAGTGATGCGCTCTACAAGAAGGACTTCAACCAGTGCAAGACTAGATTCAAACTTCCAGTGGATATGCTGGCCTTTGAGCTGGCTAAGAAGTGCCAGATTCAAGTCAATGATGACAAATACAGAACCCGCCTGCACAACTGGACCTGTCTGCCTGATTCCACTGAAGTTGTTCATGCTAAACATGTCTATGACCTGCAGAGTGATGTAAGTGTGAATACATTCTACTATCAATTATCTGCCATGGATTGCCAAGTATATTATTGTATTTACGTTTTTCACTGATTTTGGTTTTACTTGTCACTAAATGAAGAATGATATATATACACATCTAGTAGCTGAATTAAAACAATTTCTGGTCTTTTGATTTTAATCTTCCCATATCTCTTGATGTTTCTTTACTCAGAATGCTTACCAGGCAGACCTGAAATGGCTTAAGGGTTTGGGCTGGGTCCCCATTGGCTCACTTGACGTTGAGAAAGTGAAAAAGGCAGCAGAGATCCTGAGCGAGAAGCTCTACCGCCAGCACCCCAGCACCTTCAAGTTCAAAAGCACAACTGAAGACATGCCACTTGCTCTGGCTAAAGCCAATGCACAAATTAACAACAAGGTATAATCACCATCTTATCATATAAATGGCACTTTACCCTTACTAGTAGGTATAATGTTTTTCATTTTAAAATAAATACATTCATTACTTTTAGAATCTGAAACTGAATTCCAAATAATAACTCAAATAGTAGGCAGAATATATTTGATTCGCTAAATAAATATTTAAATGAATGTAGGACATTTAAACCATATTCTAAATAAACAAAATACACAAGAAATTGTTTTTGTAATGACCTTTATAGCATTTGTACACTGATGCATGGGGAAAAGATTAGCATTACTTTGTGAAGTTAGATTGTGTACATTTTAGGAATGATTATTTCAGAATATCTTGGTGTCTTCCTTGCAAGGTGTGAGTAGTTCAAATGCAATTATTTCCTGCAGCATGCATATGTTGAAGCCTGGGAGAAGGCCAAGACCAAGGTACACATCATGCCTGACTCCATGGAGGTGACCCTGGCACGACAGAACAAGACAACCTACAGTGAGGTAAGCCATGCATGAGGAAGAGGAGGTGTGGTTTTGCTTCACAGATCAGTGTTTTTGGTTTGTTTGCAGCAATATTAAAATGCACTAGCATTTATTGTAAAAACAAAACAAAAATGCTAAGTAACTGAATTAATTCCAAAGTCAATGTTGAAAAGTGAAGTTGTTATTTTATTGGATGTATATATTATTGTATAGCAATTGTGATTCAATGTTGTGATGTTTCTCAATTCAGAAAAAGTACAGACTTGCGAATGAAGAATCCAAGAAGAAGGGCCACAACCTGCGTGAAGATGCCATCTCTGTTCTCGCTGCTAAAGCCTCCAGAGATATTGCCAGTGATGTAAGTTTATTTTTACTTCCAACACTGTACAACTGTTTTCCATAATATAAAGAAGCAGCGACATATGAAGAACAAGGGCAAACACAATAAACCAGTCTTTGTCTCTTGTAGTACAAATACAAGACAGCCTACCGTAAGCAGGTTGGACACCACATTGGAGCACGCAGTCTCCAAGATGACCCATTGATGATGCTGGCCTTGAACTCGGCTAAGATTGCTAGTGATGCGCTCTACAAGAAGGACTTCAACCAATCCAAGACTAAATTCAACCTCCCAGCAGACATGCTGGCAATTGAGCAGGCCAAGAAGTGCCAGATTCAGGTCAATGATGACAAGTATAGAACATACCTGCACAACTGGACCTGTCTGCCTGATTCCACTGAAGTTGTTCATGCTAAACACGTGTATGAACTACAGAGTGATGTAAGTATTAATATAAATTTAACCAGCTTTTAAGATATTGTATAATTTCTTTCCCAATGACTATTTGCTTAAGTTTTAGTCTTTACAGCTAGGTAAGGAATATGTATATTAAAAGTGAAGGGTTTCTGAGGAACAGGCCCTATAGCCTAGTCAATATCCTGACTCTGTTCTGATATTCCTCCTGCAAAGACGGCATACAAGGCTGACCTGAAATGGCTTCAGGGAACTGGCTGGGTTCCCATTGGCTCACTGGACGTGGAGAAAGCCAAGAAGGCAGCAGAGATCCTGAGCGAAAGGGGCTACCGCCAGCACCCAAGCACCTTCAAGTCCACTTGCACCATGGACTCCATGCCCATCGTTCTGGCTCAAGCCAACAATAAATTAATGGCTCAGGTACTGTACGCAATCCCAAAGATGTCAGTGGAGCATTTAGGTGACTTATCCTGATAATACATGCTTTCAATTTGTGGGTTTACCACACAATCATATATTGAATCCTAACCATTCCTGTAATGATTGTGACCAAATTCAATTAATATATTTTCAGCTAATTCAGTTCTACTTTTACAGCATTTGTACACTGCAGCATGGGACAAGGCTAAGACTTCAGTCCACATCATGCCAGACACATTTGAAATAACTCTGGCACAGCAGAACAAGGCCATCTACAGTGAGGTAAGCCATGAATCAGAAGAAAAGAGTCAATTTTGCAGTGCACAATTATTCCACAATTTAATTTTGTTTGCTATGGTATACAGTATATTCAGTACTGTCCAAAAGTCACCCTTTCATTTATTGACTTTCCATTCAATTCAGCCATTCAGTGGATTTATATTCACTGTCATACAATAATACAGGACATTTACTGTATATTTAACAGAAAATTACAAAAACCTCTCCACCATTTCACATAATATGAAATCTATCAGTATCTATCAGTATTTTGCCACTATTTATTTTGTGTACCGTGTTTCCACTTTACTGTAAGTCTTCCATCATTCCAATCAACAGTCAAGTTACAGCTGTGTCCTCCCAACAGAAGTTGTTACCAAAAGTGACAATGACATTATGGTGGAACCCTTTCCCTTCAAAAGTGATTCAAACATTCAAACAAACTGAAACCCAGAGCTGCTTTTTTCATGTGCATCTAAAATGGCTCGGTATGTATGATGAGATTAGACACACTCCATAAGCCAATTGTGTAAGGAAGATGAAAGTCAAAGGAAAATAAGTGAAAAAAAAAAAAAAAACAGGACTAACAATTGGAGTTCAAAAGATTATTGCAAGATACAGAAAAATGGGACTCCTAACAACTGTGAAAGAACTGGTAGACCACCAAAACTATCATCAACACAAACACAGTACTAAAGATTTACCACTGTGAATAAATCTCCACTCTGGCTTCAGATCTGAAGATCCTGTCAATCCTTTCACTGTGAGAATACAACCCAATGCTATGGGTCTGAAAGCATGTGTAGCTGTCAAAAAGCGACTACTGAAGAAAGGAAATAAACAAGAGAAGAAAATTTGCACTAGTATACCTGGGCGCCTAAGTTTTATGGACCAATGAGTCTAAATTTGAGATTTTTGTTAGTAAGAGAAGGCAGTATGTGAGCCAACGAAGCAAGGAAGACTCTCAGAACCATGTCTACAGTCATCAGTCAAGCATGGTCATCCTCTAGATCAGAGCAAGTTTGGGATTGTAGAACAACATCTGGAGTTGGTGGTTTTGTTTTAATTGAAGGCATCATGAATGCTGATAAATACAAATAGGTCTTAAAATATCATGCAATACCCTCTGGACAATGTTTGATTGGGAGCAAATTAATTCTACAGCAAGATAATGACCCCAAGCATGCTGCAAAGGAGATTAAGCTCCTAGTGTTCTCAGAACAATGGACTAGCAATCCTAGAGTCCAGACGTCATTGAATGTGTTTGAAATTACTTGGATCGAGAGTAGCAGAAAATGCAAACATCTTCTAAGACTGAACTTGGAGTGAAGCATGGAAAATATCCCTGCAGATTTATTTGAAAAACAAAGTCTCCCAAAGAGAATAGAAGCTGTAATAAAAGCAAAAGGTGGACACACTAAATACTGAAAGATTTGATTTTGTACATAGTTGTGGAGGTTTTTTGCAATTACGTGCAATTAAGGACTGTGTTCAATCAAAATAATCTGAATAAAATAAAAGGTGATCCCTGACTTTGGCACAGTACTGCATTGCAAGTTTTTCTGTTGACCTGTTGGATGATACTGTGATTATTGTACAATTTGAAATGGCTCAATGTGTTTTTCCAATTCAGAAACTGTACAAACTGGCTAATGAACAATCCAAGAAGAAGGGCCACAACCTGCGTGAAGATGCCATCTCTGTTAAGGCTGCAAAAGCCTCCAGAGATATTGCCAGTGACGTAAGTTTGTTATTCTCACAGCATTGGTAACCTTTTTATTTTTGTTTTTAGTGATATAAATGTTAATATCTGAATAAATGATGCAGCCTGAAATACTCAATAATGTGGTCCTTATCTTCTGTAGTACAAATACAAGACAGGTTACCGTCAGCAAGTTGGACACCACATTGGAGCGCGCAGCGTCCAAGATGACCCATTGATGATGCTGGCTGTGAACTCTGCTAAGATTGCCAGTGATGCGCTCTACAAGAAGGACTTCAACCAGTCCAAGACTAAATTCAACCTCCCAGCAGACATGCTGGCAATTGAGCAGGCCAAGAAGTGCCAGATTCAGGTCAATGATGACAAGTATAGAACATACCTGCACAACTGGACCTGTCTGCCTGATTCCACTGAAGTTGTTCATGCTAAACACGTGTATGAACTGCAGAGTGATGTAAGTATTAATATAAATTTAACCAGCTTTTATGATATTGTATAATTTCTTTCCCAATTACTATTTGCTTGAGTTTTAGTCTTTACAGCTAGGTAAGGAATATGTATATTAAAAGTGAAGGGTTTCTGAGGAACAGGCCCTATAGCCTAGTCCATATCCTGACTCTGTTCTGATATTCCTCCTGCAAAGACGGCATACAAGGCTGACCTGAAATGGCTTCAGGGAACTGGCTGGGTTCCCATTGGCTCACTGGACGTGGAGAAAGCCAAGAAGGCAGCAGAGATCCTGAGCGAAAGGGGCTACCGCCAGCACCCAAGCACCTTCAAGTCCACTTGCACCATGGACTCCATGCCCATCGTTCTGGCTCAAGCCAACAATAAATTAATGGCTCAGGTACTGTACGCAATCCCAAAGATGTCAGTGGAGCATTTAGGTGACTTATCCTGATAATACATGCTTTCAATTTGTGGGTTTACCACACAATCATATATTGAATCCTAACCATTCCTGTAATGATTGTGACCAAATTCAATTAATATATTTTCAGCTAATTCAGTTCTACTTTTACAGCATTTGTACACTGCAGCATGGGACAAGGCTAAGACTTCAGTCCACATCATGCCAGACACATTTGAAATAACTCTGGCACAGCAGAACAAGGCCATCTACAGTGAGGTAAGCCATGAATCAGAAGAAAAGAGTCAATTTTGCAGTGCACAATTATTCCACAATTTAATTTTGTTTGCTATGGTATACAGTATATTCAGTACTGTCCAAAAGTCACCCTTTCATTTATTGACTTTCCATTCAATTCAGCCATTCAGTGGATTTATATTCACTGTCATACAATAATACAGGACATTTACTGTATATTTAACAGAAAATTACAAAAACCTCTCCACCATTTCACATAATATGAAATCTATCAGTATCTATCAGTATTTTGCCACTATTTATTTTGTGTACCGTGTTTCCACTTTACTGTAAGTCTTCCATCATTCCAATCAACAGTCAAGTTACAGCTGTGTCCTCCCAGCAGAAGTTGTTACCAAAAGTGACAATGACATTATGGTGGAACCCTTTCCCTTCAAAAGTGATTCAAACATTCAAACAAACTGAAACCCAGAGCTGCTTTTTTCATGTGCATCTAAAATGGCTCGGTATGTATGATGAGATTAGACATACTCCATAAGCCAATTGTGTAAGGAAGATGAAAGTCAAAGGAAAATAAGTGAAAAAAAAAAAAAAAAACAGGACTAACAATTGGAGTTCAAAAGATTACCAACTGTGAAAGAACTGGTAGACCACCAAAACTATCATCAACACAAACACAGTACTAAAGATTTACCACTGTGAATAAATCTCCACTCTGGCTTCAGATCTGAAGATCCTGTCAATCCTTTCACTGTGAGAATACAACCCAATGCTATGGGTCTGAAAGCATGTGTAGCTGTCAAAAAGCGACTACTGAAGAAAGGAAATAAACAAGAGAAGAAAATTTGCACTAGTATACCTGGGCGCCTAAGTTTTATGGACCAATGAGTCTAAATTTGAGATTTTTGTTAGTAAGAGAAGGCAGTATGTGAGCCAACGAAGCAAGGAAGACTCTCAGAACCATGTCTACAGTCATCAGTCAAGCATGGTCATCCTCTAGATCAGAGCAAGTTTGGGATTGTAGAACAACATCTGGAGTTGGTGGTTTTGTTTTAATTGAAGGCATCATGAATGCTGATAAATACAAATAGGTCTTAAAATATCATGCAATACCCTCTGGACAATGTTTGATTGGGAGCAAATTAATTCTACAGCAAGATAATGACCCCAAGCATGCTGCAAAGGAGATTAAGCTCCTAGTGTTCTCAACAATGGACTGGCAATCCTAGAGTCCAGACGTCATTGAATGTGTTTGAAATTACTTGGATTGAGAGTAGCAGAAAATGCAAACATCTTCTAAGACTGAACTTGGAGTGAAGCATGGAAAATATCCCTGCAGATTTATTTGAAAAACAAAGTCTCCCAAAGAGAATAGAAGCTGTAATAAAAGCAAAAGGTGGACACACTAAATACTGAAAGATTTGATTTTGTACATAGTTGTGGAGGTTTTTTGCAATTACGTGCAATTAAGGACTGTGTTCAATCAAAATAATCTGAATAAAATAAAAGGTGATCCCTGACTTTGGCACAGTACTGCATTGCAAGTTTTTCTGTTGACCTGTTGGATGATACTGATTATTGTACAATTTGAAATGGCTCAATGTGTTTTTCCAATTCAGAAACTGTACAAACTGGCTAATGAACAATCCAAGAAGAAGGGCCACAACCTGCGTGAAGATGCCATCTCTGTTAAGGCTGCAAAAGCCTCCAGAGATATTGCCAGTGACGTAAGTTTGTTATTCTCACAGCATTGGTAACCTTTTTATTTTTGTTTTTAGTGATATAAATGTTAATATCTGAATAAATGATGCAGCCTGAAATACTCAATAATGTGGTCCTTATCTTCTGTAGTACAAATACAAGACAGGTTACCGTCAGCAAGTTGGACACCACATTGGAGCGCGCAGCGTCCAAGATGACCCATTGATGATGCTGGCTGTGAACTCTGCTAAGATTGCCAGTGATGCGCTCTACAAGAAGGACTTCAACCAGTCCAAGACTAAATTCAACCTCCCAGCAGACATGCTGTCCATTGAGCAGGCCAAGAAGTGCCAGATTCAGGTCAATGACGCCTACTACAGAACTTACCTGCACAACTGGACCTGTCTGCCTGACTCCAATGATGTTGTCCAGGCCAGGAAAGCATACGATCTGCGCAGTGACGTAAGTACTTAAGAAAGTCTAAAGCACTGAGGTGAAATGCTGACCACATATTTGGCCTGTAAGGGCAGATATTTCCATAATGGATGTCAGTCTGTTTTTGCTGCCTCATTGTCTGATATTCTTGTCACCTCTGATCTTTCAACCCAGAGTGTCTACAAGGCTGATATGGAATGGTTGCGGGGTGTGGGCTGGGTTCCCAAAGGCTCACTGGAGGTGGAGAAAGCTAAGAAGGCAGCAGAGATCCTGAGCGAGAGGCTGTACCGCCAGCACCCAAGCGGTTTCAAGTACACCTGCACGATGGACTCCATGCCTGTCGTTCTGGCTCAAGCCAACAATAAATTAATGGATCAGGTACTGCACACTGCACCGAAAGGGTGGAAGAAAACATATCAGTAGAGCTACTGGGTGGTTCAGCTTGATAAGGCTGTTCTAGTTTTTGAACGCACCCCTCAATCAGGTATTGAATAGCAAACATGCCAGCACTAACTGGCCAACAGCTCTGCAGAACAGTGCATAATTGGGCATAGAATCATCCAGGGAGGGAGCATGGCACACCAACAACTTCCTTTAGTCTGTGGGGCCACTGTGATCTGCCTGTAGCAGCAGCTCAGGTAGTGCTCTCTTCCAGACTGTACCTCTGTGTTGCCTCTGCTCTACAGAGGTGATGGCCTGGGGCTTAACCCACCATGTCTTTTATATATGTTTTTTGTAAACAGGGCACCCTTGAAAATGAGAGCTTGCTCTCAAGGGACTTCCCTGTATAAATAAAGGTCAAATAAAAAATAAAAAATAAAAATGTCCAGCTGTAATGGATAATATCGTATAATATATCGTATAATGGATAATAATGTAAATGGATAGTCAGATGTGATCTTCTGTATGCATGCTGTCTTACAGTACTGTACATATGCCATGGGAATAAATTGCCAGATGATACAGCAACTGCAAATGCATCAAATTACTAATTTCTCAAGGGGGGTATTGTTTTAAATGTATGTCCAGCCATGCATTCTTGTCCATTGATGAGATCTTGTGAGGTTTTATGATTTAGGATCTTTTACTCAAACTGTACTCGTGTTTCCAATTCACAGAAAGCTTATCGTGAGGTCTGGGACAAAGAGAAGACTAAAGTCCACATCATGCCTGACACACCTGAGATTATGCTGTCCAGGCAGAACAAAATCAACATCAGCCCGGTATGTCCTCACACCTTTCACAGTTAACTATGCTTTTAAGAGGTTTTGCCATTCTTCAGTATGAAATTATTGCAGCTCCTCTAATGTCCATTATTCGTCTTTTAAATACATGCTTTGAAAATGAGCTCTGTGTACTGTAAATGTCTCATAATTCATTCAAAAATTAAGTTTTAAAGTTGGTCCATGTGAATACAGCACAGTGTTGTGTTGTTGTTTTTGTATAATATTGATTCATAATTTCATTGTCTCCTCTATTCTCTGAAATTATCATTTCTCCCCTATATCATACAGATAGATGTTTCTTCATGTTCATAAATTTGATGAAAGTTGAACAATCTTATTTCGTACTGGAAATTTTGTGTGTGTTGATAGGAAATGCATACATACATGCACACATACATTCACAAAGCACTTTATTAGGTAGACCTGAACACCAGCTTGTTAAAGCAATAGTTAATCAGCCAAGCATATTTAATCAGCCAATCATGTGGCAGCAACTAACTGCATTAAATGTGACAGTAACACATATAACCACACATTACAACAGTGGTATTCACAAAAGCATCTCTGAACACAAAATGCAACAGAGCTCTAAGTGGATAGGCTACCGCAGCAGAAGACCAATAAATCTAATAAATACCCAATAAAGTGCTCACTGAGTGTATATATTTGATCTTTTTGCAGAAATTTTATAAACTGGGCTTTGAAGAGGTTATTAGGAATGGCTATAACCTGCCTGTTGATGCCATCGCAGTAAAAGCAGCCAAGGCCTCCAGGGACATTGCCAGTAATGTGAGTATATCCTCTGCAGATGTTTGCTTTAGTCATTTAGACATTGCAGTTGTTAGGAATTGTAGTTAGTCTCATTCTGAAGTTAGGCCGTCCACATTAATGTACTGCATATCAGGTGATGGAGCCGGTAAAACTGCCATTACTGTAATATTCCACATTATATTTCTGACAGTACAAGTACCTTACGGGTTACCGCAAGCAAGTTGGACACCACATTGGAGCACTGAGCGTCCAAGATGACCCATTGATGGTGCTGGCTTTGAACTCGGCTAAGATTGCCAGTGATGCGCTCTACAAGAAGGACTTCAACCAATCCAAGACTAAATTCAACCTCCCAGCAGACATGCTGTCCATTGAGCAGGCCAAGAAGTGCCAGATTCAGGTCAATGATGACAAGTATAGAACATACCTGCACAACTGGACCTGTCTGCCTGACTCCAATGATGTCGTCCAGGCCAGGAAAGTGTATGACCTGCGCAGTGATGTAAGTACTTCAAAATGTCAAAACCACCAAGGTCAAATGCTGACTGCATCCGCAGATTTCTGTGCTGATTTTTAAATCATGGAAGTCGTTTGTCGTCTGTTTTTTTTTAACTCTGTTTTTGCTGCCTCATTGTTTGACTCAAATTTATCTTAATCTCTGACCTTTGACCTCAGATTGTGTACAAGGCTGACATGGAATGGATACGAGGCACAGGCTGGGTCCCCGTTGGCTCACTGGATGTGGAGAAGACGAAGAAGGCCGCAGAGATCCTGAGTGAACGTCTATATCGCCAGAAACCAGAAACCTTCAAATACACAAGCGATATACATGCAATGCCAATAGTCTTGGCAAAAGCAAATGCCGATATTATTAACAAGGTTTGTGGGTTACTTCAAATCTTGTAAAAAACCTCATACAAAATGAGATTAAGAGAATCATTTTTATAAGACTTCTAGTGCCTACATACTTTAATTTCACAAAACATATAAACATTATCACAATTATAATACAGCATAATTTAATGTAATACAGTAAATAATATACACACTTCACTGTTAATAATACAGTATTGGTGCAAGGTAGTAGTAAGTAGACAGGTGTTGATTTGTGCAATAATCATGATCTTTCTTAAAGGAAATATTCCTACATATTATGAAGAGTTAGCTGATGATTTAAAATACACGTTTATTTTTAGGAAAACAATGGCTTTCTTTGCAGATTGATATTAATTTCAGTGGGAGCTAAGTCTTGGTTATTCTGACAATTAATCATGTGTATTTTCATATCAGTAGATTCTGTCTCAGACAAATGTGTGCAAATCACTGTAGAGTAATCTCATACCTACAGTGTGTGTCTAATGTTGTTATTGTTGTTGTTTTATCACAGAAATTGTATAATGCAGCTTGGGAGAAGGACAAGCTGACCGTTCACATGATGCCAGATCTTCCCGAGATTGTTCTATCAAAGAGCAATGCTGCCAACCTCAGCAAGGTTAGCCTGTGCCTTCCTTCTACCAGCTTTCCATCCACCACCACACGCCCAGACTAACATGCGGACACATTGCACATTTACTACATTTACAACACTCTGTCCACTTCTGGGCATCACAATATAAGAAAGGTCAAAGCTTTTGAGTACATGGCTCCATGTATGCAGCAGTTACATGAAAATACTAAAGATGTTTTATCTTTTCAAGTTTAGCAACATGAGAGAGATGGGATTTTATAGAGCTTTCGGATTTTTAAAAGGAGAAAAAGTGGCTGATAGAAAATTATTCAGGTGGAGTTCTTCCAGCAGAACAAGGAATCATAGATTGAAAGTAGTTGACCATAAATTAAACTCTGTTATCAGGAAATACTTTCTTTACACATTTGAATCGTCGGTGCATGGAACAGTTTGTCAAGTCATGTTGTAAAAGCAGAAAACTTTGGTGTGTATATACCAAGTTTGTCACAGTACTGAACAAGTAGAGAATAAAGAGAGATCTTTATGGGCTTAGTGGCCTGTAGTTGTCTTTAGCCCTCCTCTGTATGCTATAGCACATGTTGAATCCTGGGGTGTGTTCTCCAGTTGAAAGTCTCTGACAGCAGTAACGTCTTTGCAGAAACTTTACCGCCAAGGCTGGGAGGAGGCTATCAGAAAAGGCCATGACATCAAACCCGATGCTGTATTCATCAAAGCTGCCAAGGCCTCCAGAGATATCATCAGTGATGTGAGTATGATTCTCTATCTTTCTATGAGTATAAAGTGTGATTTATGGTGAACACAACTGAGATTGACAGCATATGTAAGCAGTCAACCCCACAAAGTCCTTGCTTACCCAGAAGACTGTAAGCCTATGTCCACAGGGGGGAACTATGAGTGTTTGGAGAGAATATGGTATTGCTAGAGAAATGTATACTTCTGTAGATTCTTAAACACAATTAACAAGGAAAAATAAATGTATTCTATGCATAAATATTGTATGTGCAAATGTTGAAACCCACTTTGGGTCCACATCTAAATTGTATACAGAGATTTCCCCAGGCATCTCACACGACACAAGTCAATTTTGAGCAGCTGGCTCTATGCTTCTTTCTAACTTGCTCAGCTCCTCTGATACATCACCCAATTTTTCAGGACTACTATGAAAACTATTGTTCTTCTTTGTGTTTTGATATGGATGGTCAGATTCCAGCATACACCCCTATATGAAATGGATTGTACTACATTGTGCCTTTGGGTGAAATTACAGATTCTGGCAAGAACATTTCTCGAATGTCAGTTTCACAGGGCTTTATAATGGAAATCAATTTCATTAAACATTTTGAGGTTTAAAGGTTTAACACTAAACCTTTATTGTAATAGAAATAGTTTGCCACTTTGGTTGTCGTCTTCTTATTGTTTCCAAAATGACTAGCCTTTTATCCATAAATATGAAAAATCTATGAGAAACATCTCATTTTAGAGCCTAAGGTACTGTAAGTGAAAGTTTGGCATCTGTATGGGAAAGGGCCACTAGAATCATCAACAAATCTGAGATAAAAATTAAAATGGTTGTATAATGTCTTAGTTTTTATACAGTTTCAGAGGGTCAAGAGAACCCCAACAACACACTTGTTTATTACATGTTTGCCATTTAATCCCACCAAATTAGAAAATTTGAAAAATCATACAGTAGCAATATGAAACAAGATTAACTGATTTTTAAGAGCTGTCAAACAATAAATGGGGTGAAACTGACCCCAAACATAATAGATGGGTTAAATGTAAAGGTTCTGATTAAATGTTTGGGGTCAGGGTGATGGAAATAAATGCTGCATTTTGTTCACTACAGTACAAATACAAGACAGGATACCGCAAGCAGGTTGGACACCACATTGGAGCACTGAGCGTCCAAGATGACCCTCTGATGATGCTGGCTTTGAACTCGGCTAAGATTGCCAGTGATGCGCTCTACAAGAAGGACTTCAACCAATCCAAGACTAAATTCAACCTCCCAGCAGACATGCTGTCCATTGAGCAGGCCAAGAAGTGCCAGATTCAGGTCAATGATGACAAGTATAGAACATACCTGCACAACTGGACATGTCTGCCTGACTCCAATGATGTCGTCCAGGCCAGGAAAGCATATGATCTGCGCAGTGACGTAAGTACTTGCTGACTGAATATCCCTCCTGTAAGGGCTGATTTTTCCCTAATGAAAGTTCTGTGTTTGCTGCATCATTGTCTGACTTTCTCGTAATCTCTGACCTTTGACCCCAGATTGTGTACAAGGCTGACATGGAATGGATACGGGGTGTGGGATGGGTTCCCAACGGCTCACTGGAAGTTGAGAAAGCCAAGAAGGCAGCAGAGATCCTGAGTGACAGGAAATACCGCCAGCATCCCACCACTTTCAAGTTCACCAGCAAGACAGATGCCATGCCTTTTGTTCTGGCCCAAGCCAGTAATCACTTAATGAATCAGGTATAGCACACATTCTGACAGCTTGGATTTAGGGAACAGTGTAGTATTCCTGGATCTAAAGAGAATGGTGCTCTTTTGCTGAACAAATATTTTTTGTTGTTTCTGAAAATGTTTCATGTTCTCCATTCACAGAGAGCTTACCGTGAGGTCTGGGATAAGGACAAGCTCAATATCCACATTATGCCTGACACACCTGAGATTATACTGGCCCAACAGAACAAGTTCAACACCAGCCTGGTATGAGGTCCTACTGCCACGGCAGGACAGCTACACAAAAATCTGAAACCTGCTTCACTGAAATTAGCTGCCATTAGCTGAAGCATATTTATGTCTACACCGTTGTGCCATTGCCATCACTGTTAGAGCCCACATCTATCCTGCAAAAGTCCAAAATGATGGGGAAAGAACCTGAACCAGAACCTCTCACCTTATGTTTATGAAATGATTGTAATGATTTTTTTTATGCTTCTTTAATCTTTCCTCAAAGCCTATATACTGTAGGTTAAAATGCTGTATATAGAAAACTGTTTGGTCTGAGTGAAAAGTACACAATTACTTATTTAAATAGCACTACAGTACTGTTATTACTGTTATTACTAATACCATTTCTGTTAACTCAACACATTATTGACAACCATAGTCCTTTAACATGATAACGTATTTTGTAGTCACAAATATAACACACATACTATAGGATCTACTGCAGGTTCCTATTCCTATAGAAATACACTTCCCATTAAAAAAAAAAAATCTAAACTAAATGAGAACAAACGTAACAGCTATTATTTATGTTCCTGTGGTCAGCAGTTTTCCAAAAACTAGTAAAATTATGATGGTCAATATTGGCCAATATATCAGTTAATATTTTTCTTATATTCTAGATGAAACATTTAGTCAAATGTCTTATTTCAGTAAGGGAGCTGGGATGTAACACAGAGCTTGCAGGCTCACGAATGACACTGCCATAGTACCTTTGAGAAAGGTGCTTAATCTGAATTGCTTCAGTATATATCTAGCTATATCTAGCAAGTACTGTGTTAATATACAAGTATTTCAGTATTTCTGCAATGTATTCAGTTATTTGTTGTTTTCTTTTGCAGAAACATTACAAAGAAGGCTATCAAGATGTTATCAATAAGGGTTACCACTTACCCAAGGATTCCGTCTCCGTCGTTGCAGCCAAAGCCTCTAGGGACATCGCCAGTGACGTAAGTCTCTCAGCGTGGGAGTATTAAGGACATAAATGTGGCTGGGAAAACACAAACTTGGACCTGAAGCTAGCTGTGGCTTAAGTCAGCCAAGCTGAGAGCCGAGAAATGCTTTACTGTGTAGGCAGTTTCACTAAAAATCTACTTTTAGGTTTAATGCATGAAAAGTATCAAGGAAAGAAATATGTCAAACTTCCCCAAATCTTTTTGCCAGAAATAACTTTCACCTTGGTGAGCCTACCTGATCTTAAATAGCCCAGGATTTAAATGCATACCTTATATTCCAATCAATGGGCCTCATGCAAGAACCACTCATATGAACAGATTTGTTCTTAAATCGCTAAAAACAAGTGATTTAAGAGAACTTGCCGCATTCACCACTCTGATTTAGAATTTATTTGTAGGAACAACATTAACAAGTGTTCCCGTCCTGTCGTACGAGTCATGTAAACAAGAGCCTTGCACTGCAAGTCAACGCAACTTGCCTGGCACACAGAACTCTGATCAATCTTTCAAACTAGGCATTGCAAATCAAATATGAATCAAGATTCAGCAACTGCATTGCTTATTTCTCACCTGAAACGTTTTCAGAAATATATTTTAGTGGACTGTTTGGGAGAAAAAAGAGAACGTTTATCAATGGTCCGCTATATTATTATGTTTTACCAAAAACAAATGAACCGCAGTCTTTCCAATCAGGTATAAGTCATTCCTTGTTCTTGTTAATCCCATTGGCAATATATATCCAATGAAACCAACTACAGTACCATCATTTAGGACAGTTGTCTGAAGTTGTTTACATATGTGTGTTTGTTGGATCCAATATTGCCCACTTGTATGAGCTCTTTGTAAGAAAAAACTAAGATAAATTTATGATAAGAATACAACAATGAATCAAGCAAGATCCTCATAAGTTCCTGCATGACATTGAAACTGTTTAAATTCCACATTAAGATTTCTGTTTTTTTAACTACTCCTTCACATCAGCTATGTATTCTTTGTGTTCTTCCAGTACAAATACAAGGCAGGATACCGCAAGCAACAAGGACACCACATTGGAGCTCTCAAAATCCAGGATGACCCTTTGATCATGAATGCCGCCAATGCTGCAAAAATACACAGCGACCTCCATTACAAGCACGAATTTAACAAGACCAAGACTAAGTACAACCTCCCAGTAAACACGCTGGCCTTGGCTATGGCCAAGCAATGCCAACACCAAATCAGTGAGACCAACTACAGGACTTACCTGCACAACTGGACATTGCTGCCTGACGCTACTGATTTGGTCCAAGCTAGGAAGGTGTATGAACTGCATAGTGATGTAAGTGAAACTCTTTTTCATGCCAAGTCTCAACACACAGGCACAGTACTCTGAGTTTCATTGTGTCTCAATGCACAGATACAGCACTCTTAGGTTAATTGTTTCTCAATGCAGTGGTTCAACAATTAAACTAGAGTTAAACGATGTCTCAATGCGTGTCTCAGTTGTACTTCTGCTGTGTCTCCATTGTAGATTGCGTACCAAGCAGACTTGCAGTGGGTGCGTGGTTGTGGCTGGATGCCACAGGGCTCCCTGGATGTGAACAAGGCCAAGAATGCTCAAACCATTCTCAACGACAGACTCTATCGCCAGCACCCCAGCACCGTCAAGTTCACCAGTGCTGTTGACCTTCCCGCCATTGTTTTGTCTAAGCAAAATTTAGAAAACATCAGTGATGTGAGAACCTCCTGACCCTCAGCTCTCCACCCCTTCACTCCATCTCTCTCTCTCTGTCCCTCTCTCTATACACTACAGGTCCATGTTTACCAAATCACCACATAGTAAAATATAGGTGCTAAAGTTGTGACATCATGACATTAAGCTATTTTAATATTATTAAAACTGGAGGAAGTATGCAAGAATGGTCAGTTGTTTTAACTCTTTTTTGTTCGTTTTTGTTGTGCAGTGGAAATACCGAGCAAAGTGGGATCAGGACAAGAATACAATTCACATGCAGCCTGATACACCCGCCATTGAACTGGCCAAGCTCAATGCCATCAGTGTCAGCAATGTATGTAAATGGAGTTTATATCTATTTCCCCATAGTTTTGTGGCTCTCAATCATATTGTTTGAACTCAGATATTGCTTGACTCACGTCTCAATGATGTCGTATTTTTCAAAAGAAAATGTACACTCATGCCTGGGACAGCCAGAAGGCCAAGGGATACCATGTTAAGCAAGATGCTATCTCCATCCTGAGTGCCAAAGCTTCCAGAGACATTGCCAGTGATGTAAGTAGGCATCTGTCTCATCAGTGCTCTAAGCAAAGTTAGTCTCTTCTCTTCCTCTTGCAAAATCTCAAACCAACAATTCTCTTTCTTTGCAGTACAAATACAAGACAGGTTACCGCAAGCAGGTTGGACACCACATTGGAGCGCGCAGCGTCCAAGATGACCCATTGATGATGCTGGCTGTGAACTCGGCTAAGATTGCCAGTGATGCTCTCTACAAGAAGGACTTCAACCAGTCAAAGACTAGATTTCATCTCCCAGTGGACATGCTGTCCATTGAGCAAGCCAAGAAGTGCCAGATTCAGGTCAATGATGACAAATATAGAACATACCTGCACAACTGGACCTGTCTGCCTGACTCCAATGATGTCGTCCAGGCCAGGAAAGCGTATGATCTGCGCAGTGACGTAAGTACACCACTGAGGTCAAATGCTAACTGTATATAATTATATAATGTTCTCTCCTCTCTTCCTCCGGATATTCCGGTTTCCTCCCAAATTCCAAAGACATGCAAGTTAGGCTGATTGGAGAGGCTAAATTGCCCATGGGTATGAGTATGTGAGTGAATGGTGTGTATGCCCTGTGATGGACAGGCGACCTGTCCAGGGTGTATTCCTGCCTTTCGCCCAATGTATGCTGGGATAGGCTCCAGCCCCCTGCGACCCTGTTCAGGATAAGCGGGTTAAGATAATGGATGGATGGGGCTGATTTACCCTCATGGAAGTCAGTCTGTTTTTGACTCCTGTGTTTACTGCCTCATTGTCTGCCTGCTAAAGAAAGTATTAATTGTAACATTGCCATAAAAGGACATATTAATAAAGTAAATAATAAATACATTATGATCAACAAATATAATGGAGCACAATAATAAAAATAAATCATAACAAAGACGGCTTGCATTGCTGCTGTTGGTTGCTGCAGGCCGTTTACAAGTCGGACATGGAATGGCTGAAGGGAATTGGATGGGTCCCACATGAGTCCTTGGAGGTGCTCAAAGTGAAGAATGCCCAGAGTATCCTGGCTGATGTGAGTACCGTGCACATGATAACAATGAAGTAAAATAATTTACATTTCATGAGATTTTGTGGTTTTTTAAGTGAGTCAGACTGCACATATCTCATGTTTCATCTCCCACATGCAGAGAGGCTACCGAGTCAAGCTTGATGAGCAGAAGTTTGTCGCTCCCGTTGACAGGATGGACTTAGTCTGCGCCAAAAATGCTGCGGAAATCCTCAATGATGTAGGTGGACAACCAAAATATTTTAAAACTTGAGACAGCTTCCGTTTAGCAGTTCCATAGATTCCTATGGGAGCGAGAAGCCAATTCATGGAGGCTGCCATATTTGACTAAGGGGCTGTTTGGCACCAGGGCATGCACACTGGGTCCCTAAATGGGTAGGAATGAAAAAGGAATGAAAACATCTTATACTGTACCTTCTTCTGTGCTGCTCAGAAAAATAATCTGTCCCTAGAGAGTAATTTGTTTAATGTGCATACATTTTACAATTTAAAAGTACCGTGCAACATTGCGTACAATTTGCCATGGTAATGTATTTGTTTTGAGTGGACTTCAATGGGGAAATTAGCTTTTTCGCACTAGAGGCTTAATAATAATAATAAACTGCAATACCTCCAGTAACCACTGGCTTTTGTAGGATTCTGGAGGAACGTCTGATGTGGACAGGTCTCATAAAGAGAGTGCTTCTTAAAAACCACTAGCCCCAGCTTGAAGCCATAATTTTCCTTTTTTATTTTATTACATTATTGCCATTTGTCAGACACTCTTATCCAGAGCGATGTACAGTTGACTAGTCTATGCAGGACACAATCCTCCCCAGGGGGATTAAGGGTTAAGGGCGTTGCTCAAGGTGCGGATCTTATTGTGGCTACACCAGGGATTAGAACCACCAACCTTGCATGTCCCAGTCATTCACCTTAACCACTACGCTACAGGCGCAATCTTATGAACAAGAGAAAGTCCAAAAACTTTCACTTATAATTTAGTGAAGAGGATTATTTCATGTATGTAAACAAAAAGGATTTGTATATCTGTTCCTGCTGTTTCCATGGAAACAGAACAATGATGTCTCAATGCTTTTTTTGGCCAGGCAAAATACCGTGAGAGGTGGCACAAGGACAAATTGAAGTTCACCATGCTGGATACCCCTCTGTTCTCAACTGCCAGAGAGGCTGCTAAAAACATCAATATGGTATGCCAACTCAGGAAATGATGGTGTGCTTTGGTTGGGAAATGTACATTTTAAATACAATATTGCCATAATTCAGTATTTTTTAAATGTCTTTCCCATAGTAAATTCAGGTTGTTATTTTTCCCTGTTGATTTATATGCATCCCCTTTTCACATCACAATATATATTGTTTTGAGTTTGATGATAAATAGGTATATTATAATATTATACATTATATGATTATAATGACACATATTATTGTTTTTCATAATAATAATAACAGTTGATATACCACTAAAACACTATTTTATTATTATAATCTTCATTATCATCATGGTTATGAACAGTAATCTATATATTCTCTCTTCTGCAGAAATTGTACCATATGGACTGGGACAAACAGAAAGTGAAAAACTACTTTATACCCCCAGACGCTGTGGGCATCCAGCAATGCAAAAACGCTTCACGTATTCAGAGTGCTGTAAGTACTCATGAGAAAGGTCATGTGACACAATTTAATGCCAATAGTGAACATATTTTAGATTTAACTGTTCTGGTGTTCGCTGTTTCAGTACAAATACCTGGCGGGATACCGCAAGCAGGTTGGACACCACATTGGAGCACGCAGTATCCAAGATGACCCCTTGCTCATGTTGGCCTTGAACTCGGCTAAGATTGCCAGTGATGCGCTCTACAAGAAGGACTTCAACCTGTCCAAGACTAAATTCAACCTCCCAGCAGACATGCTGACAATTGAGCTGGCTAAGAAGTGCCAGATGCAGGTCAATGACGACAATTATAGAACCCGCCTGCACAACTGGACCTGTCTGCCTGACCAGAACGATGTCATCCAGGCCAGGAAAGCCTATGATCTCAACAGTGATGTGAGTAATAGCTTGAGGTGGTGATCAAGTCTTATATATACTAAAGGCCAGATATAATATGGTGTGTATGCAATAAAACGTGCACTTTGTATGTGTGTGGCTGAATCATTCATATCCTAACAACATATCCTGCTTGTCTGTGTGTGCACACAGTCCTACAGTATTTTGCTTCAGTTAGTTTTCTTCTCAGTCAAGTGGATATGACCATGTTGAAATTGCCTTATTTCCTTTCTCAAAATGAATGTTTTTAATGTGGTACGTTTCAGGTTATTTACAAAGCAGACATGGAATGGATTCGTGGGTGCGGCTGGGTAGCTATGGACTCTGTGGATCATGTCAAAGTTAGAAAGGCCCAGGAGCTCCTTAATGAAGTATGTACTACTTTCAGACATTTAAAAAACCATTATAGTGATTATAAGAATTATAATAATTATATAATTTCTGTTTCCGATTTTCACTATTTCTCCCCTTGTCACCATTTCACAGAGAGAGTACACTAAGGATGCCAAAGACAACTTTGGGAAATACACCCTCATTGTTGACCGTCCAGAAGTTGTCTTAGCCAAGATCAATCATTTCAACCTGAGTGATGTAAGTATGATCAAGAAAAAAATTATATTACAATGAGTGTCAAATAACTACAGTTAAAACAGAGTTTGAACAGAGTTTGAACAGGGCCTCTACTGGTTGATGAACCCGTTTCTCTGTTTTCCCTCTCTCAGCTGAAGTACAAAGAGAGCTTCAACTTGGAGAAGGGTAGGTACATCGGCTCTGAAGACACTCCCCAGCTAGCACACTCCAGGGAGGTGGCAAAGTACCTCAGCGAGGTAAGATAACTTAATAATGGTTATTTACATGGCTTCTTTCAGTCTCACCCTGCATGTATTTACTAGAAACAAAGACTATAGACTATATCCATCTGCATTCGCATGTGTGCGTCTATCTTTCTCCCTTCTTCATATCTTTTTCTCCTTTGCTTGTTAGAAAGTTTACAAATCGCAATGGGACAACAGCAAAGCCACAGGCTATCAGCTGGACCAGAAATACATACCTCTGGTGGGGGCCAAGAACAGCCGTAACATCGCCAGTCAGGTGAGCGACTCCTCCGGCCTGATTGCTTCTTCCATATTATGATATATTTCGCCATTTTGGCAAAAGACATTCCTGGCTTTCAGTAAAGTTGTGACCGAAAGTTGTTTTCTTCGGTGTGGCGCCATTGTTTCAGGTGAAATACGTGGAAGCTCATGAAAATGCCAAGGGCCATTACATGGCCAACACAACTGTAGACTTCCCCGAGGTGGTGCGCTGTGCCGAAGTGGAGAAGATGAAGCCCATGGTGAGAGAACGTGTGGTTCTCCTCCCTCTCTCTCTCTTTCAGCTCTCTCTCCTACACTCCTGCTCTTTCCTCTTCCCCTCCCCTCTCTCCTGTGCCTCTCTATGCCATATCTTGCTCTCCTGCACTCTCTCTTCCTTCTCTTTTCTCTCTCCTCATCTCCACCTCTCCTCCCTCTCAGTTAGATCAAATCATGGTTAATGACTGCAAGTATCAGTATCACCCAAAGCAATTAACAATTGAAGAAAAAAAAACATTACTATATTGTGTCAATAAAAATATCAAAGAAAATATTACAATACTAGTCATATAAATAATAATGATAAAATGTAATCATAAATCAATGACTGCACTTATCTTCCCCTGCCCAAACTGGCAGAGCTGACAGTACATCTCTCTGAATGGAAATATTTTGTGTGGTCGCAGAGATTCTACCACGAGGACTACGAGGCGATAAAGACCAAGCTGCACATCCCCCATGACATGATCAGCCACGTGGTGGCCAAGCGCTGCCAGGACATCCTCAGTGACGTCCTGTACCGGACCCGCCTGCACCAGTGGACCTGCCACCCCGACCAGAACGACGTCATCCGCGCCCGTGCCTCCAACGAGATCCTGAGTGACGTGAGTTCCTCCGTTTCCTCTGTCTGCCCCAAACTTTTATTTTATTTTCCAGTGTAAAAACACCAGCACGATCATTTTCACATCTCACACAGCTCCAAACCGTGGCATATTGTTTATTTGGCCACACCTCAAAGGTTTTCTGGGCAACATACACTGTGAAATTACACAAAATCGAAGTGATTCCTCTATGATTGACACAGACAAATCTGCTTCACAGGCAGAGCAGTCTAATCCCCATAGAAGGGGCCTCTCTCAGCAATTTCATATCAGATATCAGGGGTCAATTTATATCATTATTTTCATTCAGGCGCCACTCTTCAATACTACATTCATGAAAAGCCATTAAGAGTTACAGTAGGATATCATATAAAAGTGCCATCCATGTCCCAACATGTTAAATACACAAAACTGGAATAGTATATGAAAAAAGGCCTAGTATATATATATCAGAGAGTATGAGTACAGTGTGCGGGTGGGTGTGGTCTGAAGCAAAGCGGCATTGTGATTGGTCTCTTTTTCAGATATACTATAAAGAGGACCTGAACTGGATGAAGGGCATGGGCTGCTACGTTTGGGACACGCCAGAGATCCTGCGAGCCAAGCAGGCCTACGAGCTGCAGAGTGACGTGAGTGAAGGGAGCCAGCCCCGCATACACCAGACACAATTTACTAGTGTCCATATAATGTAAATGCCACGTAATAATATCCACTAACTAATTACAACATAATACAATCATTGAGAATGTGTCACCGTGTTTTGTCCTTTTAAACAATAATGATATCGATGAGCAGAATTAATCTTGACAAAGAACATTTTGTGAAGAATTAATAATAATGAACAAATAAAATATGAATTAGAGTGACGGTGCAAGCCAAAGAGACCATATAGATGATTAATTCATGAATTATGTCAATCAAGTTTCTTTTATATACAGTATCTATACTTGTGTTCAACAATGAGAATATTTAAACTATTTCCCTTTTAACAAACGTTGAGTGATTTCAAATGGATTTGTTTTGCCAGTGATTTTGTGCCAGTGATGTTGATTTGATTAAGGTGAACAGGAGGATGAGGAGTATGACTGGTCCACTAAGGACTCTTTTCTTATTGCTGGGGAAGTCAATGACAATTACTTCGTCATTTAGCCTGTAACATGAATGGTTGTTGTTCTATTAGTGTCTTCCCCTTTAAAATACTCTAACTTCCACCTTGAATGCAAGTCAGCTTTTAAAAACAGGCTGCGCATTGTTTGGCTGATTGCTTTAGTTTTTATTGCCATTGTTGTGACGTTTCTCTGTCCTCCGTCCTCACAGCTGAAGTACAAAGCCGAGGGAAAGAAGGAATTCAGTAACTTCTCCATTGTGACGGACACCCCGGTCTACGTCACTGCTATCCTGGGCCACACCTGGGCCAGCGATGTAGGTTTATGCTCTGTGGAATTTCACCTTTCACAAGTTTCAATTGGACTCTTGCAGTGTTTTAATATAACTTTTAAAAACTTTAAGTATATCCTTATTAAATGTAATCTGGTATGTACTGTATCTATTGTTAATTTGCTTCTTGTATTGTGTTCTTATGTTGTTTTAGCTGAACTACCGCGAAGCTTACAACAATGAGAAGCACTTGTACACGACTATCCTGGACACCTATGACTACCTGAGATGCCATGACCTGAAGTACCTGTACAGCAATGTAAGCAGTAAAATAAACCAAACTGACATATTGTGGTGTGTGTGAGTGTACACCTGGACACGCCTCTTCCTTTCGTCTTTCAGAAAGTCTATACTGCTGCCTGGGACAAGGTCAAGGCTAGTGGCTACACCACGCCAGTAGATGCCCATTCCATGGTCCATGCTAAACGGCAGAAGGTCATCCAGAGCAATGTAAGTTACTACATTATATATCAACTATGTCACCGATAATCCATCTATCGACCTGTCTATCAATCCTTCTCTCTCTATTGTGCATGTAGTGTGAATGTATTGGCGGGATGTACAATAGGCATTTGGTTTGAGTGTGATTGGTGTTACTATGTTACCCTATATTACTATGCATTGGTGCATTGTAACAGTTGGTTTGAGAGTGTGTTGGCAACCTTAGGTCTATGTGCTTTGTCTAGGTGAAGTACCGTGAGGACTATGAGAAGTTTAAGTCCCTGTACACTTTGCCCAAATCCCTGGAGGAGGACCCCAATGCATCACGGTGCATCCGCTCTGGAAAGCTCATCCTTGATGTGAGTCACAGTTTGATCGTAATATAAAACCAGTGTTGTTTCCTATGGTGCATTCAAACCATAGTATATTTATTGTTGTGTGGTCAAACCACAGTGTCTTTATTATGGTGTGGTCAAACCACAGTCTAACTATTCTGCCTCACTCTCTGTCTCTCTCTGACCCAACTGCCATCCTAACCATGTCCTCCTACATGGCCTTTGTCTGTCTCAGCGTCTGTATAAAGACCAGTATGAGCACAGTAAGGCGAAGATTCACATTCCTCCTGACATGCTGGACGTAGTGACTTCCCGCGATACCCAGAAGAGTGTCAGCGAGATTGGCTACCGCACGTATCTGCATGAGTGGACCTGCCTGCCTGACATGCAGGTGTACCTCCAGGCCCGCAAGGTCAACGAGCAGCTCAGCGACGTGAGTGGCCCGCCCACCCTGCAGACATACTCTTATACTCTCACACGCATATGCTCACACATACCCTGGTACAGCGCAAACCTGCTCTTACACCACTAATACTCACACACACACTAGTACAGCACAAACCTGTACTTACACCACTAATACTCACACACACACTAGTACAGCACAAACCTGTTCTTACACCACTAATACTCACACACACACTAGTACAGCACAAACCTGTTCTTACACCACTAATACTCACACACACACTATTACAGCACAAACCTGTACTTATACCACTAATACTCACACACACACTAGTACAGCACAAACCTGTTCTTATACCACTAATACTTACACATACCCTAGTACAGCACAAACCTGTTCTTACAGCACTAATACTTACACATACACTAGTACAGCACAAACCTGTTCTTACACCACCAGTACTCAAACATATACGAAGCTGCTATAAAACTAACCCTATTCATAATTATGAATTAATTATGAATTAGGCTAAATTAAATACCTGTAACTACTCAATTTAGATACTGGTATAAAAAGCACAGGATGCCGCAATGTACGTAAATAAAATAAAAAATTTAAAAACAAAGGAGAGGTTGTTATATTCATGTTCGAACACAGTGTGTGTGGCTCTAAGCCTGAGGTTCTATCTCCTCTCAGGTCTTCTACAAGGATGACATGAACTGGCTGAAGGGGATTGGATGTAATGTCTGGGACACCCCTGAGATCCTGCGCTGCAAGCACGCTGTTGACCTGCAGAGTGTGGTGAGCGTGGCAAACCTGTCCTCTCCCTCTCCACTTCATTTCCTCTTCCTTTTCACCTCTCTAATTCACCTCCTTTTAGCCTTTTCTATTGCCCCCACTTCCTTGTAAATGTCTATTCTCTCAATTTCTTCTTATTCTATCCTCTCCCATTAATCTTTTTATTCTTCTGAACCTCCTAACCTCCTAACCTAATTATCTCTTCCCAATTTTCCATTCCTCTGTTCTTTGCCTTCACTGTACAGTTGAAAAACAGTAAGAGTGATTTGTGTGTGAATGTTCCCCTTTCAGAATAAATACAAAAAGAAGGGATTGGAGCATTTTAAGAACTACACCGTCGTGCTGGACACCCCTGTGTACGAAACCTGCAAGCAGAGCGCTGTAATCCTCAGTGATGTGAGTACCAGTGAGGCCCTCGATCCTCACACAGACGGGCACCGCACACATTTTCACACAGACGGGCACCTCACACACTTACACACAGACGCTCACACCTGCACACATAAGCCATGTCAGAAATTACCCGCTCTCTGCATAGTCCATTCACATGACTTATGCGATTTATATCATGGCATGTTGTTTGTTATATAAATTTACCACAGATTTATAATATGTCCACAGAATTGAATGTTCCATATTCCTCTTTCTTTCCCCCTCTCTTCCTCCCCTTATCAGCATAATTACCGTGGAGACTATGAAACCAATCTGAAGGGCACTAACACTGCTCCTGCTGTGACCGTCGACACAGAGAGAGTGCGCTTGGCCAACTACATACAGAGTGATGTAAGTCACCATTTAAAGACACTGTGACTACTTTCAGGGTAATGTATAGTAGGTCTACTTTAAAGAGTGATTCAGGTTGTCCTTTATCAATATGACAGAAAGTTTAGAGAGGGTGGCAGCTGTATAATTCAGACCCAGTTGGTTTACATTAACAGATGTTGGATGTATTTGAACTAGAGTAAATACTCTCTTTCCCTTTTCCTCTCAGTTAAAACATGATTGCAACAGGATCAGTTGCAACACAATCAAACAGGACATCTGATAGTCTACATTAATACAAATGCCATGGAGATGGCAGCTTTATTTATTTTTACTAATCTGCAAAAAATAATAATAATAATAATATGAAAATTGTAGTGATTGATGACTTTTTGGAGATAATTGTCCATATATTGTGAATTTTCACACAGTGTGTTTCTCTCTCTCTCAGAACATCTATAAAGATGCCAATAAGAAGAGCATGCCCACTGGATACTCCATCCCGCCTGACACTCCCCTCATCAAACAGGCCAAGCTCAACAGCCACATCAGCAGTGAAGTAAGAGCGTGACCATGTTATACATTATACAGTCATGAATTAACATATATATGTGTATGTTTATATATATTTTTCGTTTTTATGATAGGTGAAGTACAAGGAAGCTCATGAACTGAATAAGGCCCACGCCTACACAATCGTTCCCGATGGCGTCAACTTTGTCAACTACAGGAAAGTCAATCAGATCATCAACGATGTAAGACCCGGCCCACTGTGCTTGCTTTATGGTACCTGTTCATCTGTCGGTCACACAGGCGAGTGCTCACAGCACTGCCCTCCTGATAAGATAAGAAAGGAGACAAGAGAAAGATGTAAACTGCATCTCAGCGACATTTACACATTAAATGCATGCAGGTGAAATGATTCGCGATAGAAACGGGCGTATTATAAGCTGAAATCTGAAAGCTGAAATCGGAGAACAGAAATGAACTGAATCCAAAATCAGTGACGAATGAGCACGATTGATCGCGCTTTGACCACTCCCTCCCCCCAGCGCCTGTACCGCGAACAGTACGAACGGGAGAAGGACAAGATCCACCCCGCCCACGACACACCTGAGATCAAGCAGGTGAAGGCCACCCAGGAGGCCATCAGTGACGTACGTAGACTCCAAACATGCGTCCATTTACATGCAAGAGGGCTCCCTCATTTTGCTGCCTTTTCTGAACGAATTACTGGCAAATAAGAAAGCCTCTTTTTTTTGCCTTTGGCAGGTGTGCTACAAGGAGAAGTACTTCAACGAAAGAGGAAACTACATCTCTCTGCCTATCACGCCACAGCTGATGCACTGTTCCCACGTCAACGAGATCACCAGCGATGTACGTCACATCCCAACAGCTCCTCCAACTCATTCTCAACTACATCACATTAGAAATTACAGAAATTATATATATATATATATATATATATATATATATATATATATATATATATATATAAATCACATAAAAAAGCCTCTGTGCTCAAACAGGCAATACTTGTCTTGTCTTTGAACATATATTCCTGTCACAAACTAGACTAAGGAATTTGGTGTGTGCGGTCTGTTCTATGTGTGTGTGTGTGTGTGTGTGTCTGTGTGTGTGTGTACGGATATGCGTGTGTGTGTGTGTGCTTGTGCGTGAGCACGCACATATATTTTTTGTGCCCACAGATCAAATACAAAGAGGACCTGAACTGGCTGAGGGGCTTTGGCTGCTTCCTGTATGACACCCCTGAGATGGTGCACGTCCGAAACATGACCAAGTCACGGGTGAGTGTCCTTCCCCAAAACAGTAAACTGGTCCCATTACAGATCCCTTGACATGTGTCTGAGTGTCTCCTGTGTGTCTAATCTGTTCCTTATTTTCCGCCAGTTTGGATATAATACAGAGGCAAAGAAGCTGCACGTTCACCCCACTGTGGTGCTGGAAACCCCAGAGTACCAGCGCGTGACTGAGCTCAAGACTCATTTGAGTGAGGTAAGTGGTCAGCTGGTATACAGGTGGTAATGAATGTCAGTCAGCCGGTCTGGTGAGGAGTGCCGACCCTGAACTTGGCCCTGTGTCTGTCCCTCAGCTGGTGTACAGAGCTCAAGGAAATGTGGAGAAGACCAAGAGCACCACCTCAGGAGACAGTGTGGAAATGCAGCGAGCCAAGTGGGCACAGGAACTGACCAATAAGGTACTGACTACCCCTACCCTAGCGAGCTGACCACTCCTACCCAACCAATAAAGTGCATTACAGCACTGAGCAGTCAGATCCCCAAGCCTGACAGATAGAGAGGTGGTAATGATGCACAGCTTGCGCTGCACTTGGCACTGTGTACTGGAGCTAGTGCAGTCTTACCTGATCATGCCTCGACATGAACACGTGCCCTTCCTCATCCGCCCACACAAATCACACAACCTGTTAGCCAAGCATAAATTACATATTCATATTTATTATGCAGTATCCACAAAATCTGAACAGATCTGAAGAAATACATTTCAGGGCTATTTCAAAATCTGAGATAAAGGAATCAGTCTGGAGCTCATGGATTTTCAGATGCAAACATTTTGACACACGTAGTTTCTACATCAGAGTCAAGCCTGTTTCTGAGATGCAGCGGATCTGTGTGTCATTTGGCAGATGCGCAATCATCTCTTTCCTATTACCAAATGTATGTGAACATCCCACCTCCCTTTCATAGAAGTCTCTGCAGGATGAGACAAATGCTAAACAAAATGATGGGATGCTAAGCTATTCCTAAAATGCCTGTGTTCTCTCTTCCCTCCAGTATCTGTACATAGGCGTGGCCGCTAAAGAGCGGGCCTTCTTCACGCCGGAGATCGAGACGCCCAACATGACGCACTCCCGGTACATGAAGGGCATGATCAGCGACGTGAGTCCCATTAGTCTTCGCCTCCTGTCCCGTTTGACTCCAGTCCTGATACCCAGCAGAGCTTTCCTTTCAATGCTTCACTGCGCTTCCTTTGTGTCATGCTTTTCTAGTCTAACCTGTCAGCCATTGTTTAGGAGACCTGACATGGATGGGGTTACTCCTGCTATTACAGCAATTGCATCTCATTCACATTCTGATGAGATAATCTGGCAGATTTTCTTCTATTGTGGAAGCTACGACTGGTGATGTAATGCATGCTGGGAGAACTAAACCGTTCCATGTTTTGTCCCGACTGGGTTAGGGTTAGGGTAAATTGTTGATGTGGGATTGTCCCATCTTTCCCTTTTAGATCAAATACAAGAGCCAGTATGAGAAGTTGAAGGACAGGTACACCGCCATCGCTGACACACCTATGCTGGTGCGAGCCAAGAAGTCCTACCTGAACGCCAGTGACGTGAGTACACAGCAGCGCGGTCTGGAACCTCCACCCTGTCCGGTTCTTCATCAGCCCCTGTGCTGGAGAACTGGAGTCCCCGCTCACACAGGCCTCTTGGTGCTTCCCTACAGCTGCGCTACAAGGAGGCCTTCCAGCAGACCAGGGGACATTACCGCACCGTGAAGGACGCTCTGGACATTACCTACCACCGCAGGGTCACCGACGACGTCAGTGAGGTTAGTGCTTCCAGCAGGAGGAGATACGGGGACAGACCCTCAATAGCAACCAGCTGGTCAGGTTAGAACACATTCATCGTGACCAGTGTTTTCATAGGCCACTCCCCTTATGCAACAAATTGCAAATGTCCACTTTAAACGGTAGTTACAGAACGTTCACTGATAACAATAAGGTTAATGAGGTTGTTAGTCTAGAGAGCCTGTGCAGACATCCATCTGTGTCTGTGTCTGCAGAGGGATTTCTCTTTATCAGTCTTTGCGGGTATATTCAGGCTCTGGTGTATTCTCTCCCTCTCCCGTTCTCCCTGTGCAGGTGCAGTACAGAAATAAGTATATCCTCTCTCGGGGTCTGTGGAGGTCCATCCCCGACCGGCCAGAGCTCTTCCACCACAGGATTGTGGCCGACCACGTTAGCGATGTGAGTTTTTCCCCCTCCGCTGGCCTCATTAGCCTCCTTAGCCTGGTTACAGCCAAGCGGGCGGTAACTACGTAAATCTACGTAATTTTCCTTCACCATCACTCCATTTTCCATTCACCTTCAGTGAAGCACACAGACGGGCATCTTCACATCACTCAGCACTGTGGGAATGTGATCGTTTACTCATTATCATGCACTGTGCTTCTGTTTGTCATACATTTGGACTTGTTTCTGACTGTAATGCTTTGTTGGCAACATACAGACTGGTGGAATGCTGATGTGTTGTATGGGATGTATATAGTTATATCAACGAAATGCTATAATGTGCCATTCCTCTCGTTCTCCTCATCAGGTGAAGTACAAAGAGGACCTGACTTGGCTGAAGGGAATTGGGTGCTACGTTTGGGACACCCCTGATCTTCTGCACGCAGAGAACAATAAGAAGCTCTACAGTGGGGTAAGCAGCTCTCTAAGGAGCACCACCTCTGGACCTCTCTGCCTGAGCTCCACGGGGACACTCAGCAGAACTTACACCAATCTTACCTCTGGTGTGTTACACACCTGAAACAAATCACACTCGATGGAATTCTTGTAGTGCTTTTTACTGTATACACTGCATTTATTTACAGTAGCACTTGACATGAGTCTTTTCCTTCCTTGAGGTCTTACCCTATCTTGTCTTATAGACACTGTACAAAGCGTCATTTGAGAAGAACAGAATGAACTTTAAATACACCAGCGATACTCCCTTCTTCCGGACTGCCAAGCACGCCAACCACCTCGTCGATAATGTAAGTCTCATCCAATAGCATGACCGTAACACTTCAATGCAATGTACTGTGTACAATGTGCACACATGCCGGCTGGTGCAGGTGATAGTATGCCACAGCATTCAGACAGTTAATGTAGTTTGTATATTGTGTTACAACCACTCCTTACATTTTTGAATAGCATATGCTTTCTTTTGCTTCACCAAAATTGTACTCTCAGCCTGAAAGGTAAAATGCATATTTATAGAAACAGACATTTGAACAAAAATACAATTTAGAAATCTATTGTTTATTAAATCTAGGATCCTCCCTACTGTATAGTGTATTTGATTGTCATTTTTTAGTCATATTTTTAAACATAGCTACTGGACCTTCAGTTGTTTTGCCACCAGTTTGCAAAAAAACATTCCAGCAAGGATATTAACCAAAGTGATCAGCCCCTGAGGAATTCTTGTACCTTATTTATTTTCATTTAAAATCACGCTTAGTTTAGATCTTTGCTTATTCTTTCTGTTAATGATGTGCTGCTGTGCCCTATGTCTTTATCTGTTGCCCCTAACCTTGTTGTGACCTTGTCCTGACCATGAGCAGAGGTCGTACAGAGCAGTGTACGAGAAGACCAAGGACAAGTACACATCGGTTCTTGATGATCCCAGATACATCCTGGCTAGAGAAGCCAAAGGGCGGAGCCTGGTAAGCTCCTTTCCTCCAGACCAAACAGAGCTTTTTCTTTAGGCCTACTGTATATTATAAACTGTCAATGATATAATGATACTATTTGTTTTGTATTGCAGTGTATTGTATTGTATTGTAATAATAATAATGTAATTGTAAAAATCTCTCTCCTCCCTCAGTTGAAGTACAAAGAGCTGTATGAGCGTAACAAAGACAAGTTCACGTCTATTCTGGACACGCCGATACACAAAGTCCACGTGCGCAGCAAACAGGGCAGCGACGTGAGTCTCACCTGCATCCTCCAGCCCCTGTGCCACTGGGTTACCCTCTGTCCCACTGCTGCTGTTCCAGGGACACCCTTAGACAAACAACAGCTAAAACAGAGAATCTGCATTCATTCAAACTACGACAGAATAAACTATATTCTTTAAAAGCTTGATTACCTGTTGCATGTCCTCATACAGCAATACATTAGACTGATGAAACTCTTAATTTAATGCAAAATAGCAATAAATGTAACCAATTTAGTCCAAATGTTAGTCAGCACATATGTCCAAACGATGAGGAATAACGGCCATTTAACTTGGCACAGTTACAGTATATCCGAGAAAGGAAGTGTACTCATTACCCCTTGAGAGAACTCATGATCTACACCAGACATGCAGAATATAGTAGTAGTAGTAGTATAAAAATGTCTGTGGACTGTGGGGATAGTGGAGTCTAGGGCTGTAGCAGGAGTAGTGAATTGTTTTGATGGTGTATATCTCACGTGTAACCCTCTGGCTCTTTCAGATCAAGTACAAGTTGGAATACCACAAGACCAAGGCTAAGGGGTACACCCTAGGCCATGACACCCCATTCCAGCATCATGTGAAGAAGGCAGGAGACATTCAGAACATGGTATGGTGTCCCACAATCCCCCTCTAATACTGAAGAGCTGCTGTTTACTGTAAATGCAGCTGCTCAGGGACTTGGCCAGCAGACAGTTGATTTCCAGGGACGGGAAATGCTGTGTGTAAACCTAGAGCAGTGTACTTAAGCTTTTGTAAATACTCAGATATTTAAATGCCAGATATAAAAAATGTACACATACTTTACTTGATACTTCTGCTCCAGTGCTGTGGGTTTGACCGCTCCTCTGTGCTTTTCCAGTTGAAATACAAGGAGCTGTATGAGAAGAACAAAGCTCACATCAACCTGGACCCAGCAGCGTTTGAAATCCGGGCAGCGAAGGAAGCCTACACAAACACCAGCAATGTGAGACGCCAGAGCTAAACTCACGCAATCTCGCACTGACCATCTCTCACGCTCATCTCATACCATCCCAGTCTCACCAAACCATCCCATTTGCTGACCTGATAGCACAATGCTTCCCGAAGCCTTTGTATCTTCTCTCCCCTCTCCTCTCATCCACTATGTCACCAACTCCATGCCATCTCACTCAGATCTGAAACCATCCCACACACTTATCTCACACACTAGTTCAGCGACGTCAAACCATCCCAAACCATCCCACTCACTGACCTGGCACCACAATGCTTGCTGAAGCCTTCATCTGTCCTCTCCTCTCCTTCTATACGCTGTATCATCATGTAGCTTGACTACAAGAGGAAGTATGAAGCCACAAAGTGGAAGTGGAACTGGACCCCGGACAGGCCAGACTTCATTCACCACTTGAAGACCTCTTTCCAGCAGAGCGATGTACGTACCACCACTTTGTAAAAAAATGTGGCAGTGCACAGATAAACTTTAATGATACCTGTATAATAAAAGTGTGAGTAGTTATTCTGTTGTAGTGAAAAAAGGAATTGGGTTGTAAATGCACAATATAAACAGTTGTTGTTTATTGTTGTTTATTATTATTAGTAGTAGCAATATTAGTATTAAGTATTAGTATTCACGGTATTATTAATAAATAATTCCACAGGTTGAGTACAAGTATGACAGGGAGATGCTGAAGGGCTGCAAGATCTCTGTGCCAGAAGATAAGAACCTGGAGCTGGCCAAGAACAACACTCAGATCACCAGCGAAGTGAGCACTGTCCTGTGAACCACCTCCACCATTCAGCTCAACAACCCCACAAACATACATACAATATGCACTAGGGGCCATTTTTAAACAGACACAGATTAAGTTTAGACCTGGAAAAATAGAATTTAGTCTCAGGCTAGCCTTAATCTGTGTCTGTGAAACTGATCCTATATGTGTTTAAAAGTATGTAAAATATAATATTTTGTAGTTATATTCATTTTTTGATATATATATTTCTATGTATATTTTAGTATTCTGTATACGCAAGTAACTTTAACTGACAAATAACTGCAAACATATGCATGCATTATATTTCTATGTAACTGAATAGAATAACGCATTGATAGAAATGCATTAATATATGCATTTATTATTATTATATTTATTATATATATATATATATACATATAATAGAAATTTACATGTATAGCTGAATGAATTGGAGGTATATATTATATGTACAGAATAAAAACAGAAAATACACTCGTATATGTATATACATATAGTATGGAAATGTACACACTCCAGAATGACCATTTATTACATTGACTTTTTGTCTGTTTCTCCAGCTAAAATATAAGTTGAAGTATGAGAAGGCAAGGGGACAGTGCATACCAGTGCCAGACACTCCCCAGATCCTCCATGCTAAATCTGTGTCCTCCTTGTCCTCTGAGGTAAGAAGGAAACTTTCCCATCTTTCCATTATAAAGTATGAGTGACTGACTGAGTGAAACAATGAAGGGTAATATTTGTAAATTCCATTATGTTTTTAGAATATATATATAAATAAACGATTGTTTAAAGCTAATTATTTTTTTATGGCTGTATTAAAAAAAAAGTATGTGCTCAAAAACAAGTTAAACAAAATGAACGTAGATAACATAAAATGATGTGATATTGGGTCAACTGAGTGTGGCTTCAGTTTCTAGTACACAGCTGTGTATTAACACAGCCTCTTTACCAACACAGGATTTGCTGCACATTGGGTTTAGGGAGTTCTTGATTGCAGTGTTCAATAGGAGGTGCCTATGAGCTGGCCCCCAGGAAGTCTCCCGATAGTCCGGAAACTCACTGTTTATGTTTTCCCTGCCATTGAGTGCATGCTCCTGTGTGGGATTCACATAGATTTAAAGGTGTATAACATAGGCACAGCAAAAGTGGTGATATTTTTTCACATTTCAGATATATGTAATTGTAAAACTGTTAGAGTCCCAACTCAATAACTAATATATGTGATTACCAAAATTATTTGCATCTGTATTGGCATTACAATTGTGTGTCTATCACATTGGTTTTGGGTTGTTTCCCAAAGTCTGTATTTGGTCTTCATGTTCTGAGCTGTAGCTGTTGGTGAGAGCCACCGCCGTTAATTGGTTAATGAGCTGAGTCTGTTTGATTTGGGCCAACTGTGGCTAATCAGCCACAGAGTATATTAACTTTTGGCTGGCTTAAAATGGAATTATCATCTGGGAAAAAAACCCCAAAGAGAGATACTTGAGTTTTGTGAAATTAAAATAGAAGGAAAGATCATTTTCTTTACTCCCTTTCATTTCGTTATGCCTTGAGTTGCTGCCTTATTATTGGCTGATTAGATACTTGCATTAAACAAGTTGGTGTGCAGGTGTGCCTAATAAAGTCACTGGTTACTCAGCACAATTCTTCAATTCATTAGATCAGGTACTCTGTTATCGCTTGGCACCAACACATGCACTGCATCAAGTATTAAGGTTTTAAAATACCAATTTAATAGAAGAAGAGTTGTGAATTTAATAATGGATAGCACTTTTGGAGACACTAACACCGCATACAACATATTTATTTATGTTTCAGTTTCACAAAAGATGTATTTTATGTAGATACTTTAAAGACATGGATTAAGTAGTATAATAGTGAATTTCGATTATATTTTTCGGAATAAATAGCAGTTTGTCTCTGGTATAAAGCCTGGTGCATGCTACAGGACTAACCAATATTGAAAATATAGGAGACCCCACACATAACACATCGCCGAATTCAGAGATGTGACTTTCATTCATCAGAACGCACCCACTAGACGATTTGGTCAAGACACACACTTCACATTTATTCTCTTGATCAGAGTCCCGTCTCTCACCAGATTACAAAGTTATCAAAACCTAATCTTAAATAAACCGTGGGTCCCCCTTGACCGATGTTGGGAGTCACTGACCCCTAACTTCTCCTGTTACTCAGAACAAAGATTAACCTACATTGTCCAGTCAAGACACAAATCGGACATGTACAGTAATTAAGTAACTAAGTAAGTACAGTAACGAATAATTTGAAGACTGGACATTCCTGTCCCCATTGGCTATTGTGGGTTTCTGTTCAAGATTCCGTTTCTGTTCCCCCCCACAGTACCACAGTTTGCGTCATAAATATCAATTATTCAAAAACGGATGACCCCGATCGGATCGGGAGGGTAACAATCTGTAAAAAACTTACATTACTGGATAATCTGGACTGATTTGACTGGACCAGCCCCAAATTTGGAACACCCCCATGGTTATCGGGAAGGGAGAATCGGCCAGAAAATCGTAATTTATCCTTTAGTGTGCACCAAGCTTAACCTGGTCAGCAGCAGGTTTACAAAGTACACAACTTTAGTATCGTCTAGCTGGCATTTACAGCACAAGGCAGTTTTGGCCTTGATCTTGTCCAACATCTGGTAAATCTGGAAAATTTTCAGGAAATCCTGTGCTAGCCTCCAACTTGAAGCCGTGCTCCAGTTGAACCATCGCACTTGCATAATTCGGGTTGTGTTTGTACTTGTACGTAAGGAGCAGAGGGGCCATAAATGACTTCCGCTCTCTCTCTCCGTTCCCACTCCAGACTAAATACAAAGCAGCTAGTAAGAAGGATCGCCAGTCTGGATCCTTCACCACCCTGCCCCAGACACGTGATACTAACCACAGCAAGCAAGTGTCCAAGCTTGTCAGCAAGGTGAGTCCACGCATGACATCCCATCCAAACATGACAGTGCTCACAATGTCCTCCCCCAACGGCCCTGCCCTGGATTTCATTCAGTTCTTTACTTCCACCCTGAAATTGATGTTTACAACTGATATTTTTCTTTTTCTTCTCACACTCTGTATTGCTGTTCCATGCCCACAGATACAGTACAAGGAGAAATTTGAGAAGGAGAAAGGCAAGTCCAAGTACAACAGCATGCTGGCTCCGCCAGACGTCAAGCACGCCATGGACGTCATGAAGAACCAGAGCAGCGTGAGCCTCTCCTCCTCCGCTTCCTGTCAGATCAGACACTCAAAATGGCTGCTTTTTTTAATGTCTGAGTCAACAGGTTCTGTCAAACGTGTCTTTTATTTCTGCACCCTAGTAGGACCACAGGGGTGACACCTCTATCTCTGAAGTGGCCCTGCCTTGTTGCATGGGCTATTCGGGTTTTAACTGTGCAATTCATTTTTTTGGAGATGGCAGCTCGGTCAGTACCTGCAAGCTTAGATAAATTGGACTGTTCTCATTCCACCGCAGGTGGCTTACAAGCGGGACGCTAAGACCAAGCAGCACTACACCCCAGTGGCTGACCGTCCTGACATCAACAGGGCCACCCATACGGCCAAACTCGTCAGTGAGGTGAATATGCCCGAGGGGTCAGAACATGACTATGCAGGAGGCCCCAGCGATCACACGGCTGACGCCGGGTGCTGTTAGTTGTGCTGGGGAATAGGCTCTGTTGACGGCGGGATGTTTTCCCGGCAGATTGGCTATCGTGAAAAGGCCTGGAAGGAAGCGCACCTCGGTGGATCCAAGAAGGAACGTCCCGACATCACCCGGGCAACTGAGGTGTCCAAGCTGACCAGCGAGGTATGGTCTTCACAGGACAGGGCCTGGGACCTGCTGTTCATTGTGTGTTTGTGCTCATGGGGCCCTCATGGGACCATGAAATGTTCAATGACATGCTTTCAGTTTAATGGCATATGCAATTCAGTCAAACCAAGCTTAAGTTGTTTATTCAATAAATTCATATAAATTGATTGAATAACAATGCATTGTTATTCAATCAAGTCTTAAACCAATAAAAAAGACAAGGTGTGGCCTGGAAATTCTAGTGCAAAAATATAATGGGCATTAAGAATCAGTGTCACCGTTATTCATAGGAGTGACGACTGGATAGCAAACTAGCTAGTTATCCACCAAGTATCTTACTATGATTGATTCAAAATGTAGGTAGCTATATTACATTCTTCTAGTTTTGTGGTGTGTAGGTAGTTGTATCCCAGAGCTGACTGGACAGGCAGGACTATAACGGTCAATACTATGTAAGCTAGGTACAGTAGTTCAGAATACTAAATTTAAAAACAATAATTAAAAACAATGACAGGAATTTTCACTGGCGACCTCTTACTTCCACACAAATGAAGCAGTCAGTAAAGAAGACTTCCGAAAATCCAGAGGGTTTAATTGAATTACATATGCTCTTAAACAGTGTAAATGCATTGAGCAGTCTAAGTGCGCTTGATTGATCCCAGTGTTTACGTTCAGTGGTGTCAGCTTTTATGTGCCCAGCTCATCTCTTGTCGTGTCCTGCTCTGTCCAAGTGCTTATCCTGTCACCCCCTGCCCTGCCCTCTCTCTCCCCACTCACCTCACTGCTACCTGTAGGATGGAGGGGCGCCATCCCCCCACGGAGTCGCCTCCTATGATACCCCACAGATGCGCCACCTTAAGAAAGTGACTGCCTTGACTAGTAATGTAAGGACCCCTGTATCCCGGGGAAACAGACCACACCTTCCCGCCTTGCCCTGTGTCTCCCTTTCTCCCATCGAGTTTATTTCCCACTGTCTGTTAAGGCAGGAAAATGTCTTGCTTCTTGTTTGCTTTATGTTTATTTGTGTCATTTAATTATAGTAGGTTCTTTTCCCTGGTATATTTTGGTTCTGAATGTGCTCTTTGACCTTTTCTCCTTTCTGCATGCTTTCTTTCTTCTAGCTTGTTTATTCCTCCTTTTACTCACTGTACCTCAACCTTCATTCACAACCAACATGTTTATTAGTGTGACACAAACCCATTCAGTGTCTTTGGTCTTCATGTGTGTTCTATACATGTTATGGCAGTGATGCCTACCTGGTCAGTGTGTGGTCCTTCTCAGGTCAAGTATGAGGCATGTGTTATTGCAACTCTCCATCTACACCAAGTGGTCTGTGCAAATGCAGTTTGAAGTAGGCCAACTGAATAATTAGCAAAATACTTCAGCAATAGAAGTCAGGCAGAACTCTTAGGTCAATATCCTTATTCTACACATTATGGTCTGCTGATCCTGGGTTGATTTATGGAGGCGGAAAGTATAAACTATACAGTGTGCAGCTGATTCAATCAAATACATTTGCATCACCACGGCACTAGATGGCAGCAGTGTCACTCCAGCGCTCCAGCAGTATCTCTTTCTTCAGTCAGATTACTTAAAGATCTTAAATATCAATTTTGAAAAATAAATTAGCTGGGACAATACGCACATGACACATCAGCATTTATTTAATTTGTTGATGTTCCAAAGCTGCTTTTGGTGCAGACATAAGTATGTCATTCAAACACTCCTCTTGGTACAGATGTGATACTGTACGCTCATGAGCCTACTTCCTCCTCAGACATTGGTTCTTCTACAGAAACTCTGGAATGGAGATATTTTTCCATATACCGTATATCTCATATACAGTATATGTGGTTTATGTTGTGTTTGTATTTTGTCTGTATTGACCGCTATCTCCGTATGCCTTTTTGGTGCAGTACATAAATTAAAACAATTTTGTAAGAAAGTTTAAGGAATTCTTCTCGCTTTTTGAAAGCCACTATACAGTACTAGCCCGAACAGGCAAACTGCACTCCCCTTCTGTAACTGGTAACCCTTTCCAATAAGTGACTTCCCACAACTGACTGAATAATATAGAGTATTTTAGCTTCTCATCTGGAATCTCACTTATTGAATTGTGTTGACCAATACCAATAATCATTTCTGTTTTCCTCTAGTTAATCTCTTTTCCCATTTCTAAATTGCATTTTGCTATCCAGGACTAATTGAACGCAGCAGTTCCTCGGGGACTTGCCTGTCGGTCTGTGTGTGAATGCGACTAACGCTGATCGTGTGCCATTTTTACAGCTGAAGTACAAGGAGAAGTTTGACAAAGAGATGAAGGGAATGCGACCCAAGTATGATCTGAAGAACAGCATGGTGTATGAGACCATGAAGGGGGCCAACGATCTGGCTAGTGTGGTGAGTTTTACTGCAATACTGAGCTTGCATGTGTTTATCTCATAGGTGAAATGTAATGTTGATTTGAGTTCATGTTTTTCTCACAGGTGAAGTATATAGTTGATGTGTGTAATATTTCTTGTCTTTCTAGTGTAGTGGTACATTAAATGACGTACATTATGTATGTTCATGAATGTTGTATTGTCGCCTGAAGAAAACATTGCACAAACAAATCAAACCAAACGTCACTGCGACCACGTCATCGGTCCCAGCGACACTGACCTTAAGGTTGCTGTACGGTGTGTGTGACTTCACAGGTGAAGTACAAGGGTGACCTGAAGAAGCTCCACAAACCGGTGACAGATATGGCCGAGTCCCTGTCTATGCAGCACGGCCTGAGCACCAGCAGGCTGTCCAGTGAAGTAAGCCCCATCAGCCCCTGGAGCTCTCCCACGCCAAATAACATCCCACAATCCACTCGCATTCCACATTTTATTAGATTAATATCCCTCAGATATTCGTTCATCTATTTTACCTCATTCTCACATATTTTTTATAAATGATACCTTTCAAGATGATTCTTGTTTTATCCCCTTCAACCGCAAAACAAAATGGGTTTGGTTTGGGGTTGAAAGAGCTTATCTGAGGACAATATTCATTCAGGGATATTATGGCCATTTTTACATTGCTATTCTGATAGCCTGTGCCACTTGTGGTATAATATGTTGAACAGTTATTTTGTGACCTTGAAAGTACATTCAAGTGTTCATACTTCCATTGTAAAGGTTATAATCAAATTGAATGTACATTTTTTAAATACTAACTTGTAAAAATGTTATATTAGAAATGTTCTTTGGCTCTTGTGTCTGTTGCATTTTAAAGAAACAGTAAAATATCTTGTGTCACAAACACATTACATCTGGAGCCATTATACTATATAGTGGATTACAGAAAGCAGCAATGAGGGCCATCTGGAAAATCTGCAATCTGGAAAGTTGTTATTCCATCTGGAATAATAATTTAATGAACACAAACACAAACGTGACAAACCAGTCACCCTTTAAATACTGTACAGTCCTGGGGGACAGGACCTATATTCACCAAGCATCTCAGAGCAGTAGTGCTGATTTAGGATCAGTTTTTCCTTTTAGCTCATAATGAAAAAGGTCTGGACACCCGAAGGGGGAACGCTAAATCCTGAATATCATTTAGGAGAGATACAGTCTGGTACATGTGATCCAGACACTGTCATAGTGAAAAACAATGCACAAAATGAGAAATATAGACATTTTAGAAGATAGTTTGCAGGAGTATAGCAGAAATGCTGACTTGGTAAAAGGCCGCCACATAAACCCTAGACTTCAGAGCTGTTGCCATGGGGGTTCTGGGTAGGCTGCCCTGCGGTGATGTGTGACTCATGGTTCACCTTGCAGGTGAAGTACAAGGAGAGGTATGTGAAGGAGCGGGGCAAGGCTATGCTGGACTTTGAGACACCCACCTACGTCTCAGCCAAGGAGGCCCAGCATATGCAAAGCGAGGTAGGTGGGCTGCCTGAAGGTCACGTGACCCTTCCTTACACCAGTGGGGCCCTTGCTCTGTTTAATCTAAGGTTTTGTTCTGAGAAGAAGAAAGGTTCATATACCATTCCTTCCTCTGTAGAGCTTAGAAGCTTTGTCCTGTTGAACTATGCAGTGAGTTCTTCTCTCTTGTAATTGTCCAGTAATGAAAAGGTGCCAATGAACCACTGTAAATACATTCACAAGACATGCGGCAGTTTTACTGTTATGGTAAGAGCGCAACACTGCGAGCCAGGGGTGGGTAGTTTCCAATTGTGGTTGGAGCAGTGTGGGGTCAGGGTGTTGAAGTTGATGAATTATTCCCAAATCGCAAAAGAGAAGAAGGTGTTAAACAGCAAGCTCGCCTGATGGTCCCATGACTTTGCTGAAAAAGCTGATTGGACGTATTAACATCAGGTAACATGACACCTTTTCCGCATGTAAGGAAATCTACCACTCTCACCAACCGTGTCCGGTGCAACTACACAGTCCATAGAGATCATCCAACCTGCTATAAACCACAATCACTTCGCTCAGCTCCAGGAGGAACATCGGAATAATTACCCTGCTAGTTACAGAATGAGAAAGCCATCCTTGACTTACATGAATTTCCTAAGTTAGAGGAACCATGTTATTTTACATTTGAGTTAGAAAATGCCCTTGCTGTTACCTCAGTTATAGAATGACTTAGAATGCCATTTCACCGCAGTTGTACACTTTAGGGGCAAGGGGGTGACTCTATTCTGTGGGATCGGCATGTCTTTCAGGTGGATTTTGTGTTCCTGTCTTTTGTAAGCGGGGCTTTGAGGAGCCTGTTAAAGGCAACATCCTCTCATAGTGAGAAACAGCAGCTGAGTGTCTGGTGAGGTATTTACTGTTTTTCCTGGATGTGTTCTACCTCCCATCTCCCATCTCCTATAACGCCACTATCCCCGTAATCCAGTGAATGCTGTTCGGTGCTCCATCTCACCCTGGTTAGGCGCTGGTATGCATGATTCACTCTCCTGAGATAATTCTCAAAATAATCCACCCTTCCACTTTTCAGAGTCTGTTCATCGATATAATTTGTCTGGCCTCATCATTTCTTTCCCAACCCCTGGCTTCTTCAGTACTTCTTTTTCCAAAACACAGCTGTTAAGTGTAGTGATATGTGGACCAATCATCTGACATCACACAGCAGCTGCACCCACATAGCTGCATAACTACTACATAACACACTGCAGCTATTGGCTCAGTCTATTGTAGGTAGACACATTGCAGTGTCAACACTTCAACGATTTATCGTTTATTTAGTCTCATTCAGTGACACCATTGTATTTTTGTCAGATCCACTTACAGAACCTTTCTGTACCCTATGAAATGCTTTTAAGAAGAATAGACAAGTCAGTTGTTCCTCCAACTCACCAAAATGATTTACCTCAAACAAAAATTGAGAACTAGCTAATGCCGAGGAAGGAACACCAGCTGCCATCTTCCTTAAAGTCTTTCCTTCCTCCGCTTCTACAGCCAAAAGGACGGCTTCCTTTTGAGCCATGCCCATTAATGGCATCACTAATGTTCATCCCTGTAACGTCCCAGCTCTCTCATCATCCTGTCTGTGACTTCCTATCTCCCATGATCCTCTGCAGTATTCCAGCTCCAGGTCACAAGTTCTAACCTCGCTAATGGTTCACACAAGTCTCCATTGTCTAATTCATAATGGTAGCACCTTTCAACCATAATAATATGGAATTGGCTTGGATTTTCAGTCACTGATTAATGTTTTACCAGGTTCTATGACATGTTGTATCCAGAAGGAAATGTAGAAATGTTATCCTTTTCCCCTGGTGTAATGTACTATTGAATACATTTTCAGTATGAAATATGAAGCGTTGTGAGGAATGTGCAGAAGACATGTCTGTGGGGTTTTTGCAGAAAGAGTACAAGAAGTCGCTTGAATTGGAGATCAAGGGCAAGGGAATGTTGGCTTTGGCTACAGACACTCCAGACATGCTGAGGGCAAGGAACGCTACAGACATCCTCAACCAGGTGTGTGCCTGCCCTCTGCAGTGCCCTTCCTGTGTAGCACTGTGAATTTACCATGTGAAACCATTGTGAATATTTCCCCACACATTTTACATAGACTACATAAGTGGGCACTCTAAAATTAAGACAATATAACTTTGAATTGTTGCTGTGTAAAGGATCCCAAAAGGAGGCTCTTGGTTCGTGGCCATAACATTAATGAGCGAAGAACTTCAACAGATTTGCAAAAATACACAGCAGGGCACTACCATATTGTGCATTAAAATTGTACTACATTTGTGTTTATAGTGAATAAACTGCAGTGGTGTCCTAAACTCCAGGTTCTGTTCCCTAGGCTAAGTACAAGCAGACTGCTGTGCAGGAACGTGCAAGCTTCACCTCTGTGCTGGACACCCCTGACATCCTCCATGCCCAGCAGATGAAGACCATGGTCAGCCAGGTGAGCGGGTCAGAGGTCACAGCGAAATGGGGGACAGTTCCTCTCTGCTGCGTCACATGAGTCAGCAGCAGTGTGGGAAGGCATCGTAGCGCTGTGACGTCTGCTTCAAAAACATGGCTCAAATGTGCCTTCAGTTTTTAGTACGCAGCTATAAGTTAACACTAGCTTGTAAAGTGCTTTACCAACACAGGATTTCATGCGTATTAAGATTAGGAAGGCCTTGATTGGAGGGTGCAATTGGAGATCCATATTAGCTGATCCCCAGAACGTCTCCTGCTAGACCCGAAGTTCACCGTTTATTTTGGTGACGCTATACTGTAAATGCAGCAATCATCGTTCACCAAACTGTCTAAGTTAAACCATATTTCAGGTTGTTAAAGCAGAATCGACTACACTCCACTGACTGTGAAATGTCTCTTGCTTCACCCCTTCTTTTAATGGAGAAGTTGTATTACATTCATTGTGTTGCTATATTCAGATTGAAATTGAAATTGAAATATTATATTCTATAATAAAAAATTAATGAGTCGCTCATGACCACTTTCCCTTTTTCAAAAGTACAGTACAGCTACTAACCTGTGACCTGCTGGTCATTGACTTTTACAATCACACATAGGGACTACCAGTGGGTGCTTTACTCAAGTAGATTGGCCAATAGAGATGCATCACCTATGCCTCATACATCCTGTCCACAGGATTGCTTTCCAACATGCAACCACAATTTAAACATGCACATTTAAATGGCACATGCACAATTTGTTTGCAATGTAAATAGTTTTGCTATCAATTCATATTTGATGTCAAAACATTTAAGGTCTATACAGTATTTGCTTTCAATAAAATATTTGTGTTGCAGTGTGAGAAGGTTTGGTTGCATAATAAATACAAATGTAACTCCATAGGGTAGAAGGCTAAATATGACTGGACCATAAACATCTACCTTCAAAGTAAAATATCAATTATGCAAGGTATAAATAATAAAACTAGAAGTAGGCCAATTTATAGAATAGTCCAACAGATCTCCAGGAACAGGGTTAGGAACCACTGCCATGGATGAACACTTCTGTGGTCTAACTCTGGTCTGGATTAGGCCTCTGTTTGATACGGTCTTTTTCTGTGACTCACAGAAAAAGTACAAGGAGGAGGCTGAGAAGACCATGTCCCACTATGTTCCTGTTCTGGATACTCCAGAGATGCAGAGGGTCCGTGAGAACCAGAAGAACTTCAGCAGTGTAAGTGCCAGGGGGGGGAGAAATGGGGTGCAACCATCTGTGCAGTCCTGTTCTTGGGAGAAGCAGGGCAGAACCTAGGGCCTGAGCCTTTTTTGGCCGGCACTGTTTACATGTACGATAAGCTTTGGAATTTGTATAAGCTTTTTATTGTATATTTCTTACTGTTCCGTCAGTTAGCACTAGACCACAGTATTATCCTTTTCTATCTTGTGCCCTCCCTCCCCTTTTACGTCTTAGAAGCACCTTCTCCAGATGTACCTTCACAGTCAGAATCTGCCTGCATATTCCATGATTTGCATAATGTGAAAATTAAATCTGGTTTTCTTTGAAGGGTAAACTAAGGAAATAAGTTACACGTGCAGTCCTCTCCCCCCTACAACTGACCAAGCCCAACCCTTTAGCATATAACACTTTTTGATCCCCCTCTTGATTGCTTTCCTATGTATATCAGTTCCATTGATGGTGTAACCCAGGTGTTGAGGTGTAGGTGCTGTGTAGGTTCTTCTGGTCATTCAGAAGAAGCCTGGATGTGCGGGCCATGTGTATTCACACCCCCCATAGCTTCTCACAGCCTCTGGGGGGTGTTCTCCTTCTGTCCCGTAGGTGTTGTATAAGGAAGTTACTGCCAAGGGCACCCCCGTGGTGTTCACTCCAGAGATGGAAAGAGTCAAGCGCATCCAGGGACACATTAGCTCGGTATATGACTGTAGTGTGTCTGTACACATAACCTGTCTAACTCCCTCTTCTGGTGGTTTTATTAGAGCTGTATTAACGATTAAAATCTTCCCGCTGTATTTAATACATCCCGCTGTGACGTGAAGTGTACATCATCACTAACTCCGTGTACCCCCTCTTTGTTCTTCCCTTCCCGGGTGATACTTCCCCTCGTTTCTTCCCTTTGAAGCAATTGTGTTTCCAACTGCCAGCTGGATTAATTAGTGTCATTATTAATAGCATTCGTTATTGGTGGCAAATAATGTAAAATAAAGACATATTTTTTTAAATAACTTAAGTGTCTGACAAAGAATACTATGGTACTGTATTTCATCATAAATGTTGGAATTTGCCTTTGCAAAAGGTGGGTTATATACAAGAAACATATCCACCAATCCTCATTGAGTACATATGTATGCTTCTAATATTATATCGTGTAGCCTGTGTAATCATAATTTTTCAACAACATTCTTAAATTAACTTCTTGGAATGTACAACACATTGGTCTATAGCCCGTTTTTATTTACAATAAATGAGTAGTTTAGTGGTACAAATGTCACACAAAAACACAAAAACGACTGCAAGGAATTTATCCATGTTGACCCATGATAGCATGGTGTGATGAGCAATGAGAATCTGCACTAAATGTTCTGGTGGAAATGTCTTCTTGGCACATCTGTCTGAATCGTGTTGCAATGTGTCAGTAGTCCTGGTCCTATTTTTGTACGATTTTATATTCGTCCTGGTCCACCAGCTTGCACTACACTCATGGGATCCAAAAGAGGCCGAGCAACCTCCACAATAGCGAAAGAGCAAAAAAAAATGAGAATGTGTTTGTTCTCAAATCCGTCTCCAAGTTTTTGCTTCATATTTTTCCTGGATTGTGAATGCTCCTTTAAATTCACTCGGGATAGCTGTGAAACAGCACCCCTCCGTCTCAGTACATCTTGCTGCCTGTCCAGAGAGAGCACCATGTTCCTGTTGTTGTAGTGGAAGCCAGTAACATTTGGCATCCCTTGATTTAAAAAAGCATACAAAAAGCAATCAATCAGAGCTAACTAAAGCAGTGTGAATCTCAACTGAATGGTCAATATGCCTCAAAAGCATATCAAGGGAAGCCAAGTTCAACTTGGCTTTTCACCAATCAAATTCATCTTTAATAAAAAATGTCAATGTGGCGGCAACAGTTTTGTTTGTGCAGTTTCCACGGTCCAGACAATAGGTTCCTGCTTCCCTGGCAAGCATAACTGGATGACGTTTTATTGGCCCTAAAAATATCTTTGTGTGATGGGATTTAGAAATTGAATAATCTGACAGTGGAAGTAGCTAGCTAGCTACATTGTCAACATTTACGTTGTATTTTATTATCGTACTGCAAGTCATGTAAAATTGTTATGTGAAGGATCTTCTTTTATCTTGCATTCTTTTTTATTTTTGCCTACTGTAATTAAAGTTAAAGTTAAGTTAAAGTTTTTGTTCGGCCTATGTGCAGGTTTTTCTTAATTTGCCTAGCTGTACTAAGTATCATAGAGAAATTGTTATGAGCTGGGGTTTCTTCATGTTTCAACACTACTGGAGGCCTACTCTGGTCGTAACGATATGGAACAATGGGTGTACCAATATCTAAATTACAATTCATTGTCATTCTTGATGGTGTGAGTGTGTGTGTTTGTGTGTGTGTGTGTGTGTGTGTGTGTGCTCACTGTCGCGTATTGTTCGTAGCTGGCCTGGCTTCCCCGACCGTTTTGTCCATGCAAAGCTTTCGTCCTTTAGCCCGCCTGGATGTGTGGACCTTGTGTGTACGCCCCCCCCCCCCCCCAGTTTCTCACAGCCTTTGGGGGGTGTTCTCCTTCTGTCCCGTAGGTGTTTTATAAGGACGTTACTGCCAAGGGCACCCCCGTGGTGTTCACTCCAGAGATGGAAAGAGTCAAGCGCATCCAGAGGCACATTAGCTCGGTATATGACTGTAGTGTGTCTGTACACATAACCTGTCTAACTCCCTCTTCTGGTGGTTTATTACGGCTATATTAATCCGCTGTATTTAATACCACGGGCTGTGATGTGAAGTGTATATCGTCACTAACTCTGTCCCTGTTACCCCTTCCGTTGGAGTAATTAGTGGCATTATTCATTTTAGAGATGTTATTAGTTGTAAATGATGTAAAGTGGAACAATGTTTTTGCTAATTGCATGTGTCTAGAAGATTATACTATGGTTCATCATCGCAAATGTTGAATTCATGTTTACGAAAGGTGAGTCACTGTACATACAATAAAATTATTATTATTTGCAGGTGCTCAAATATTAATGTCAAAAACACAAAAGCTATTGTAAGGAATATTTAATGATTGCTGTTGGCCCATGGTAGCATGGTGTGAAGGGGAATGTGCGCTAAACGTTCTGGTGGAAATGTCTTCTTGACATATCTGTGTCTGAATCATGTTGTAGTGTCAGTATTCCTCTTCCAATTTTGTGTTTTGCACAATTGTATATTTGTACTGTCCTGGCATTTAGCACTACACTCCACAGTATTGCCACCCTTTTCCATCCTGTGCCCTTTGCTTCACCTCATGGAAGCACCTTCTCCAGATGTACCTCCATAGTCAGTATCTGCCTACATATCTCATGAATCCCAACATATAAACATAAAATCTGGTTTTCTTTTGAGTGTAATGATGTCTTTATGTGACTAAAAATATGAACCATCAGTGGAATCCTAACTGCAGTCCTCAATTCCCTATGATTGACCAAACCCGACCTAATAGTGTTAAAAAACCTTTTTCCATTGTGTTTTTTGATCCACCTCTTGAATGGTTTCCTATCATTCATGGTCTAACACAGGTGCTGAGGTGTAGGTGCTGTGGCAGGGTGCAGTGCTTTGGAAACGCTCAAACATCCTGGTTAAGAAGCCGGGATGTCCGAAGCGTCTCTGTGTGGGTGTGGCCTGCCCCCGCATATTTACTCACAACCTCTGGGGGGCGTTCTCCTTCTGTTTTTTAGGTGCTGTACAAGGACGCATCCGCCAAGGGCACGCCAATGGTGTACACTCCGGAGATGGAAAGGGTGAAGCGCACCCAGGAGAACATTAGCTCGGTATGCAACTGAATGTGTCTGTATACATACCCTGTAGCCTCTCTAACACCCGCTTCTGGTGGTTTATAGAGCTGCTTTAATGATTTAAATCTTCTGCTGTATGGGGTGCAGCCTGTAGCGTAGTGGTTAAGGTACATGACTTGGACCTACAAGGTCGTTGATTCGATCCCCGGTGTAGCTACAATAAGATCCGCTGAGCCGTTGGGCCTTTGAGCAAGGCCCTTAACCCTTAATTGCTCCAGGGGAGGATTGTGTCCTGCTTAGTCTAATCAACTGTATGTTGCTCTGGATCAGAGCGTCTGCCAAATGCCATTAATGTAATGTTCCCTGTGTGCTTTCCTTCCTGAAACATCCCCCAAATGAATTCCTCTGAGGCACTAATACAGTCCATTCTCTGCTGAGGCTTATATCTGTGCTGCACCACCATTTTAGCTCTTCGTCTCCATGTAGTTCATCTTGGCAATTTCCACAAAGCCAGGTCTCCTCCCTCACCATACATATTCTGCCCCCTACCCTCCCCCCACAGGTGCTGTATTCAGACAGCTTCCGTAAGCAAGTCCAGGGGAAGGCTGCCTTCGTTCTGGACACGCCCGAGTTGAGGCGTGTCAGGGAGACCCAGCGCATAATCTCTGGAGTAAGCCATGAATCTCTACTGTATACTTTACTGTCAAATATAAGGGGGGGTCTACTGAGGAGGGACAGGGGAGGATGGTAGTCTATGATTTGTGTTCATGAAGCGTAATGAGTTCTATGGGCTATATGGGAACACAAAGTATAGTGAACACTTATTTGCCATACGTTATTTTCAGAGGCAGATGGGTTATGATTTTTTGTTGACATATTGGTTGAATAAGGCCTACATTTGCCTTTAAGATTGAATGACATACATAAATTATTTCCTTTACTAAAGCAACTTAACTCCTGGTTCCGGTTCTCTCTGGCAGGTGAAGTACCACCAGGAGTTTGAGAAGAGCAAAGGCAGCTTCACCCCAGTGGTGTCTGATCTGGTGATGGAGCGTGTGAAGAAGAACACGCAGGACTTCAGCGACATCAACTACCGCGGCATCCAGAGGCGTGTGGTGGAGATGGAGAGGAGGAGGGCAATTGAGCACGACCACGAAACCACCACAGGTCAGCTCCTCCGCACACCCTGACCGCAGTACGACATGGCTGATGCCATATTGGCAGTGCGTCCACATGGCCAGACTGATATTATCCGAACAGTTCACCCGCATGCCTTGACACCAGTATGCCTGGTGGTGGTGGGCTGATATTTGGGCTGAGTTCAGTAACTTTCCCCCTACCTGAAGTAGAGCTCTGTAAGTCCCCTTCCTGTAGTATAGCAGTGACTGTTCCCATACCTGAAGTAGAGATCTGTCACTCCTTCCTTCTTCCTGTAGCAGAAATCACAAACTTCTCTCCCTTCCTATAGCAGAGCTTATTAACCCCTACCATGTCCTGTATTAGACTACAATAACCCCCCACTTCCTGTAGCAGAGCTTATTAACCCCTACCCTGTCCTGTATTAGACTACAATAACCCCCCACTTCCTGTAGCAGAGCTTATTAACCCCTACCGTGTCCTGTATTAGACTACAATAACCCCCCACTTCCTGTAGCAGGGATAAGCAGCTACTCTTCTCCTTCCTCACAGACCTGCGTGTGTGGCGCACTAACCCTGGCTCTGTCTTTGACTACGACCCTGCCGAGGACAACATCCAGTCCAGGAGTCTGCACATGATGTCAGGTAGGAGCACAGCTCCCATCGGCCCCCTGAGGGACTGTGGTGTGGGCCCTACAGCTGTAGGCATGTGTGAAGGTGCTGATTGGGTGACCGCGTGGCGGTGTGATGGTGTTGATTGGGTGACTGCGTGTCTGTGTGATGGTGTTGATTGGGTGACTGCGTGTCTGTGCGGCGGTGTTGATTGGGTGACTGCGGGTCTGTGCGGCGGTGTTGATTGGGTGATTGCATGGCCATGTGATGGTGTTGATTGGGTGACCGCGTGGCGGTGCGACGGTGCTGATTGGGTGACTGCGTGTCTGTGCGATGGTGCTGATTGGGTGACTGCGTGTCTGTGCGATGGTGCTGATTGGGTGACTGTGGCGGTGTGACGGTGCTGATTGGGTGACTGTGTCCTACAGTCCAGGTCCACCGCCGCAGCAAGGAGCACTCCCGCTCCACCAGCGCCATGAGTGCCGGGGACGAGCGGTCCGAGCCTTCTGAGGGTCTGGAGCACCGCCTGTCCCTGTACAGCGAGGGCTTTGGCGCCTCCTCCACAGGTAAGCCATCCCTGAATGAGCAGTAACACTCACTCCAACATCAGCAATGAGCAGTAACACTCGCTCCAACATGAGCAGTAACGCTCACTCCCAACAAGGAGCTATGAGGAGAACAAGGAGAAGCCAATGTAGGGAGGTAAGAAACCAAGAACAGACCTCTGGAGAAACAAAAACTTAACCTATTAGAATACTGTCGTGCCAAAAAAGAAACCGTTAAATTAGAAACCCTAATTTCATTATAAAACCTGAAAACAGATGAGGACAGGCAAACAGAATTATGCAAAGTTTGGTTATAAAGCAGAGGCTCTCTGTGCTCAGAGAAATAATGGTTTGTGTTCCCCCTCCCCCCCCAGGCTACACCCAAACCAAGACCGTGGAGCTGCAGCAACGCTCCTCCTCTGTGGCCACCCAGCAGACCGCCGTGTCCTCCGTGCCCTCCCAGCCTTCTACCACCGGGGTCAGCCACGTCCCCTGCAGTCTCCCGTGTCTCGCACACAGTCTCTCACCGACTCTAACTCCTACTGTCACTCCTGCACAGTCTCTCACCTACTCTAACTCCTGCAGTCTCACACAGTATCCTACTCTAACTCCTGCACAGTCTCACACAGTATCCTACTCTAACTCCTGCAGTCTCACACAGTATCCTACTCTAACTCCTGCACAGTCTCACACAGTATCCTACTCTAACTCCTGCACAGTCTCACACAGTATCCTACTCTAACTCCTGCACAGTCTCACACAGTATCCTACTCTAACTCCTACACAGTCTCACACAGTATCCTACTCTAACTCCTGCACAGTCTCACACAGTATCCTACTCTAACTCCTACACAGTCTCACACAGTATCCTACTGTCATTCCTGCACAGTCTCTTACAGTATCCTACCATCTCTCCTGCAGTCTCCTGCATTCTCTTACATGTCTTACAGCCTTCTACCCACTCTTCTGCAGTCTCCTGCAGCCCCTGAAAACCACAGTCTCATGCATAGCGCCTTACTCAGAGATGAATGAAGGCGCCTATAAAGTGCACTTCAGACTTCTGTCAACAGAACAATGGTGAACAGATTACTTTTTTTTAAGTCTAATTCTGAATGACAACAGGCAATATCTTTTAAACATCAAGTTGTTCATGGATGGAGCAGCTTGACAGGTCATGTAATAGAGGTGCTTGGTGTGTTCAAGACCTGGTAAAACTCAGGGCTACACACCCTCTAGTGTCTAGGCCAGGGGTATCTAATCTCATTTTTAAAGGGTTTATGTGGGTGTAGGATGTTGTTTTAGCCCACTACTATGAGACCTGATTCAACTAATTATCAAATCATGGTTCAATCAAAACTTTCATGGAAAACTGCACCCAAGTCGGCCCTTTTCAGATAAGACATCCCTGATCTAGACTGTAGGAAAAAAGACAATGTGCAATATGGCCTATTATCTATAAGACATTCCTATTGTTTGAGCAATACTTGAAACTAGGCTTCAGTACTATTTCAGAACTATTTTTTGTGGGAAACATAGATTCAACTGAATAAGTATGGAGCCTACATGACCTTTTGCTAATGAACGCATTTCCAAAAATATGCAGCAATAAAAATACTTACAAGTATTTGTGAGAGAACGCCTCTTCATCTTTGAGGTGTTACTTTCTCAAAAGACAGGGTAAACGGTTTGACTCTTTCACATCCAGTAATGGAGAGCAGATTGTGGAGACTCAAACAGCCAGCCTGTGGAACACAACCCTCAGCTCACAAACTGCTGCGAGTGAGATTTACACCCTGAGCCCTGGAAAAGGGACCACAATGGCCCACACTCATTGCACGGGTGATGTAATGTCAAACCAGGGTCAAAGGTCACACTGGGGGAATCCACTCGCTTTGACGAAAGTGACATTCTCCTTTTTCTCAGAAAAAAAATTCCACTGATCAGCTGCAGATTTATTGCCAAACATGGAAAGACAGGAGGAGGAACAAGGGGTCTAAACAGCACAAGAGAAGCTAGCTTTGCTTTTTTAGATACCATCTCACCTTACTTCAGGCCTATTTACTGTGGTTTTAAGAATGAACAGTTTAATAAGAACAGGCAATTCGTCCCATATTAGTTACTCTTGTGATTTGGTTTAAGAACTCCACAACCCCCGACTCCATGACAAATCCCAACAGGGTTATACCCTTGTATGCTGGAGGGTTTCCAAGTTTCAAATAAATTTATCATCCAAAAACAAATAGCAGGAACCCAGTGGCCAGCTCTCTCATCAAAAGGAAAAGGCTTCTCCACCTCTCCCTCCTTGGTCTCTCGTCTCTTTCACTCACTCAACCCTTTCTCCGTTCTTATCCCATGCCTCTTTCCAGTTGTCCATCTCTCTCTCCAACCCCATCTGTGTCTTTTCCTCTTCCCGTCTCTTTGTGTCGTAACATCTGTTAACTTCCTCCCTCGCAGAAAACCGTCCGCGCCATGTATGACTACATGGGCGCGGATAACGACGAGGTGTGCTTCAAGGACGGCGACGTCATTGTCAACGTCCAGTCCATCGACGAGGGCTGGATGTATGGCACCGTGCAACGAACCGGCAAGACGGGCATGCTGCCAGCCAATTACGTGGAGGCCATCTAAACGGAAGTCCTGCCCCCCACCCCAACCCTCCCGCTCACCCCCCAGAGTGGGTATGGCACACATCCATGAAGTGAAAAGCTTGCCACTTACACACCATCTTGGGTAGTTAGTGAAGATGGATTCATTTAATGTGTTTCATGCTGCATTGTGATGTCACAGGATAGTATAGGGTTGTGGTACAGATGATGGGACACGAATGAATAACCATATATTTGGTTAATCATTGGTGTCCCATCAGCATCACAGGGGGAAGAAACACATCTCCACAGTCTGTTGTAGAATACATATATCCAAACCAAGGAAGGCAGAGAGAAAGTGAGAAAGAGCCTGTAATTTTGTATATGAAACCATGTGCAAGCACCATGTTCAATATTGGTGTAATGAAAATGAATTTTAGTCTTTGAACGCTTACACATACAAAAAGGGATGGTCTCAGTTGCTGCACACAAACTTTTCTATGCTTTCTTCTTGAAAGGACACACGTAGAAACATTATCAAACATTATCTCTGAAACAAAAATGAAACGTAAGAAAACTGAAAAGGGAAGAGAAGACAAAGCTGGCAGATCTTGAAGTCAAACCAGGGCTGAAGAGTTAAGAGGAGCCTCCTCCCTCCATTGCTGAAGGCTGGCCACTAGTGCATGTGTGTTTGGGCCTGGGGGATTGAAGGGAGCCATGTAACCAGAAGCAGTAGCTAATAAAGCACACAGTTTCCGCAGCACTCTATCTCCCTTGTCTGGTCTATCACTGCTGACTCAATATTGCACTACACTTGAGTTCATGTATGCCCAGGTGGGTGATTCCATTCCTGGAGGTTGAAAGTGTGTCAGCGTCTCCCCTAGGTTTTGTATTAGGATGGGCTTCAGGTGCAGACCCTATGCAGCGACTTTTTCCTTTCCCCTGTGTCTACTTTCAAGCGTGAATATTTTAAAATAGTGCTCTTTTGAACCCGGGCTCTGTTGAATATGGGCTATTTAGAAGTGCACACTTCAAAGAAAAGACAACTGGGATAGCACAAAGGTCTTATGCCCATAAACAATTCTGAAAATAAATAATATCAAATGTTTCTCAAAAATCATTAATCAAGTTCCTACAATCACTGGAGGTTAATGATAAATACCTAAATTAATTATTTAAAAAATAAGATACTATAACAAGCCAGGAGGCCATATTTTGAGGTCCAACTGGTCCTTTCTGGGACCTCAATAAAATGGTCAACCATACATCTCCTAGCACAGCCTGTCTGTGGTAATGTCCTGTCTGCAGATGCAGCAGCCAATGCCTACAGTAAAAATTCAGTTAACATCTGGGTAAACTGAAAGTCAGTTACACTTCATTGGCTACAGATTGTCCAAGAAGTTGCTAAAATATTAACGCTGGAATGTGGCTACCTAATTAAATACAACATTTTGTCCATGTAATGTTGTTCAAGGCAACTGAAATCCATGTGCTGTCAACAACACAGACTATGAGTAGACTACTTACCCTGGCTGATTTTATAAAGCCATGGCTGATGCAAAATGGGCCATCCAGCTAAGCAGAGTTCCACGCAAACTCACGGGGGAAGCTGGAACTACTCGCATCAACAAATACCATCATCATATCTTCCTTGGCAAAGCCAGTGCCAAAACACTCTTCAACAGCAAGTTCCCCATTGCTTAACGTATTCTTTTTAAAGAAGCCATGCTTTTTTTAGCCATGCTACCTTACTTTCGTGAGCTCTGTGATTTAAGCTCCCATGTGGGGCAACGTCAAACCGGGGTTAGACTACAAGACTACGATTTAATGAGCACAATCATATCTTGATATGACATTTATATAAGCACCAGCTACAGTTGCAGAATTTAATAGAGATGTTATAGAACTAAAACTATGTTTAGTTGGAATACCCCTGTGCACCCCTGTTGGTGCACCCCTGTGTTCAACAAACCAGTAGGCCTATAGCTAGCCAGCCGTTTCACTTCCAGTGTAGTTGTAAAGCACCAAATAAGTGACAAATCGGTGAAATTGATCCCGAATATAGATTAAGTATGGCCAAAAATATCATACGTAAATTATATTTCTTTCCTCAACCTTATTTTGAAAATATTATGCACTCATCAGCTTTCCTACCAATGCAGCAGCTCTTTAAGCGGGCCACCAATGCGATGGCAGCCTTTGCTGTGCATGCAGATATATGTTTCTGCCAATTGGATAAATAAATAATTACTGTAATTTAATGAACCAGAAGCTGGCACGAAATCCAGAAAGACATAAACTGCCTTGTCACCCCTGATGTAGTACACTCCAGCACCAGTAAGGAACAGGGGCGGCCTGTAGCGTAGTGGTTAAGGTAAATGATTGGGACACACAAGGTCAGTGGTTCTAATCCTGGTGTAGCCACGATAAGATCTGCACAGCCGTTGGGCCCTTGAGCAAGGCCCTTAACCCTGCATTGCTCCAGGGGAGGATTGTCTCCTGCTTAGTCTAATCAACTGTACGTCGCTCTGGATAAGAGCGTCTGCCAAATGCCAATAATGTAATGTATTGTAATGGAACAGGGAAAATTCCTGTCCAAACAATGATTGTTAAAGGTGCCACGTTGTGGAAAATGACCATTCCCACATTGGATTATAAATGAGTTGAAGGTGCTATAGAAAAATGCTCAAATAAATCCACACAATCTGTATGAAGAAAATATGCATGTAAACGAGCCACTTGGACTTCTGTGAAGTTATGACATCATACCGATATGCTGATTTGCTTCAGCACAGCCCACCTTGTAGCCAGAACAAATCCAAGCACTTGGCCCATATGCCATTCAGCTCATTGGAGCTAGCCAGCCACTCATGAGAGTCGCTGGAGAACAGGATGTAAAACAGGACAGAGATTGTTTTGTTGTCTTATGGATATCAGGACCTAAAACAAAATGCTGGAAAGGTGTACAACATGGGACCTTTAAGCAATTAAGAGCTGGAGGTTGAACAGAAACAAACTGATCCTGCAGCTCAAATGTTAATTTGCAGGATGTCATGTAGTTAATTTGAATCTCCCAATGGTTCCAGTGACATTTATGAGAGAGCCTCAGATTTACATCTGTTTTTGTACCTCCCATGGTTTGGCTGAATGAAGCATAGTGCTCCAGGGAACAAGGACAGCCAGCTGGCACTAACCTGATGCACAGTCTTTTATTCTCTGTTTGCTGGTGACTTCTCTTTAGGTGAGGTTTAAGCCCAGTTCCATTAATGCCCAATGTGTATACAATTAAAAAGCCTCAGATATTCAAGGAAAAGTCATAATAATGGAGAAATTCAGCTACAGTGATTTGAATGCTCATTTAAATACAATATATGTACCATGACAATTCCATATACGTATACGTATATAATCATGACAGAATAATGACCAAGGGGGAGCTTGGCACAACCCTCCAGGATACAGTTGAGGCCAAAAGTTTACATACACCTAGGCGAAAGACTACTCACAACTTCACACAACAAAGGAACTGCAGAAGGAGTTCAGGTACCAAAGTAAGTACTGTACATTCATCATTCCTTCACCACCGTGGTCTGAAAGGCTGTCCAGCAAGGAAGAAGCCCCCACTCCAAGACTGGCGTAAATAATCCAGAATTAATTTTGGAGATGATCACCAGGACAAAGATTTAGCCTTTTGGTGGTGTGCTCTCTGGTCGGATGAAACTAAAATTATCAGTGCAATGTAGTGAGGAAGAAGGGTGAGGCTTTTAATCCGAGGAACACCATCCCAACTGTGAAGCGCAGGGGTGGCAGCATCATGCTATGGGGGTGTTTTGCTGGAAAAGGGACTGGTGCACTTCATAAAATAGATGGCTTCATGAGGAAGGAGAATGATCTAGAAATTCTGAAGCAACACCTCAAAGTTAAACCTAGGTCGCAACTTCCGGCAGGACAATGATCCTAGGCATACCTTCAAAGTTGTAACAAAACGGCTGAACAACAACAAAGTAAAAGTACTGGAGTGGCCATCACAAAGCCCTGACCTGAATCCCATAAAAAATGTGTGGACTGAACTGAAAAAGCATGTCCAAACAAGGAGGCCCCCAGACCTGACTGACTAACACCAGTTTTGTCAGGGGGAATGGGCAAGAATTCCAGCAAAGAAGAAGCTTGCGAAAGGGTACAGTCACAACAAATTCTATCCCCCTTACAAAACTTATCCCCTCTGGGGTCACGTTTCCAGTTTCGTTACGTTCCCCTCATGCGTAAGTTAGGGTCATGAGTTAGCGTGAAGTCGACAGCATGGTTGCCAAGCTTTATCTGTTGGTTGTTATGATGCAATCTATAAGATACATTCCCCTGATACATACGGCAGCGTCAACTGGCTAGCGTGTCTTTTTGTGAACGGTATACCCTTAGTCATTACTCTGTCAATAAGCATTTATTTAGTCCGGTGTATTTCCGTACAGTTTAAAATAGCGATAGAGATAGCTAGTGCTCATTTCTACTAATAGTCCGTTTCACTAACTAGCTAGCTAACATCAGTACCGCTAGCTAGTTAGTGAAACGGACAGCAAACCATTCGGCAATAAATATATGTAGAGAAGTAGATAAGCATTACATAGGTATATATATTTAAGTTAGCTCCCTAGCTAGCAAAATAAGAAATATCTTGCTAGCGAGACAGCCAGAAGGATAGCTCGCTCGCTAACTAGAACAACAAGCCATAGCTGTTTTTTATTCCTAGCTAGCTAGGGATCTTTCTATCTAGCTAGCTAGATGTAGCCTATATCGTGGTTCAATGTATATAAATGATCGAGATATTACATATGAAGCACTACATATTCACAAAAGCGTCACTAGCTTGCCGATGCAGAGCCTATTACACACAGCAGTAAACAAATATGATTGACGTCATTGCAGAGACGGAACCGGAAACGTGATCCCAGAGGGGATAAGTTTTACAAGGGGGATAGAATTTGTTAAGCGTTTGACTCAAGTTAAGAAATTAAGAGGCAAATGTCACAAAATACTAACAACGTGTATGTAAACTTTTGACTCACTGAAAATCTGATATAGTAAATAAAAGCTGAAATAAAGTCCCTTAACTATTTTTACATAACGCAGGAAATGTATGGCATCTACTTTAAGTCAATTAGGGTAACATGACGTGTGGAGGTTGAAAGGTTGAAAGTCTTTAGCCTAGGTGTATGCAAACGTTTAGCCTCAACTGCATAGTCACCCTATCACACTCCTCCAACACACTCACAGAATACTGTCTCTCTCTCAGCGGTGTACCACCTCACAGTACACAAGCACATGCATACAGAACACTCCCTCACACTTGCGTTCAGCACAGTACACTCTCACACCCGTACAATGCCCGCAGTGTTACACACTCACAGACACATCAGGGGGTCGGTTTTTACATGTCATTACTTTCAGACCCCCAACCCGCACCCAGAATGAAACAGAGTGCACCTCGAGAGAGAACATGATGTATCATCAACACCCCCCGCAAATTGTTTCTTGATTGTGGTGGGAAAACATTTCTGGCCTCAGATAAACACACTAATGAAAGTAAGCTGTGTGAGCACTGACAAAGCTCTGCCCAGATTTGGTAATGGATCTCAAATGTCACACTCGAAGCACTCTTGTCGCTAAAGCAATGGCATCTTAAGAATTATTAGTCAATGCAATTACTTGAGACTCAATGGTTTTACTCTCTTAATTATCGCCCCTTTTCGTGACACAAGCTTAAAAATGACAAACCCATAATAAAATGGTTACTATTCTTGAACCTGTTAGACTACAGGCATAATCCTTGTGTTTTGGGGCCAGTTTGATCTATAACAGGGGAGTATTGGTACCCTTGTATTCTTCCAGAGGTGTCAGATGTTCCCCCTGTTGCTTATTTCATACTTTATTTAGGCATATGGGGATGGGATATGAGATGGGGGGGGGGGGGGGGGGGGGGGTGAAGTAGCAAGTCCTCGTCTTCGTCTTCTTCCCTGAGTAGGCTGTTACTGCTCTCCTCCCCCACTCCGCAGATTGAGGGGGGCCGGAGGGGGGGGGGGGGGAGTGGCATAGGAGAGGGGAAGGGAGGGGGACACAAGTGATGGGGAGAGACACCAAACATAACAAGACATACGTTCAAGACAGTACAAAGACAACTACAACACTAAAGACTTGGCTGTAACAAGAGAAGAGGTTAGCATCAAGATGAACCAAATATTCACTAAAGTGGTATGTGTGTATACGCGCATGTACGTGGGCGTGAGCAGGTTTGTCACTTCCTGTGGAACGTTGGTGGACGTGAGGGGCGCGACAGGGCGTGGCTGGCCCCGCCAACCAGTGGCCCCCAAGCATCGGGCCCCCCGCGCACACCCCGGCCGGGTCCCGGGGCCCCCGCCCCCAGGCGGCCACACGCCCGACCACGCGGGGCCGGCGGCGGGGGCAGGCAGACAGGAACGCCACCCCCCGGGGCGCTACAGGCATAATCCTGGTCTCTCCTGAAAGGTAACCCTTTGGGATTTGTTTTCCAAGAGTCAGAATTATTACGATAACAAAGTTACAGAAGCTCAAACACAGTGAAAGTGGAAGCTTTTTTTCTCACTGAAAATATTTTCATTTTTAACTGGATACAGATAAATGTAGCTCTTGCTGGTGCGCTTAGAAACACAATGGAGCCAAGTGACAAAACTGGACAAATCCCTTTCAAATTTGAGGACAATATCTTCAAAAATGAGCATTCTGCATTATTGTCTAGGCAGTTTTCCAAAAAGGCCATTTGGAGATTCCAAAATGACAAATGGAAACTAAATGATATTATGGGTCTCATGAGGTGTAAATACTGCATTTTGCTTACTAAACTATACAACACCTTTTAGTTTTGGTCAAATACCCAACTCCCATCAACAACTCAAACACATTCCATTTCATGTGCAATTCATTATTCAAAAGCAGGCTGGCCCTTTACTTATAAGCATACTGAATAATAATAAAATATTTAGAGAATGTATTTAGGTGCTCACCGATATATAATGGGTGTAGGCATCGCAAAATATTTATTTTTGTTGTAAAACCTTTTTTGGTAAGTAAGAACTGTTTTTACCGATGCGCAACAGGCTCTGTGTGTATTGAAAATGCTACAGTTTCGTGAGGCAGACAAAAAAATGCTGTGTTGTTTTATGCAGGCCTAACAAATTATACACCGTTGGAAATGTAATGTCATTAGCTAAAATGCTATTTAGTTGTCAGTTCTGAAGCTATACTGAATTTTCTTACACACGGATGGGGGTAACACATTTTCTCTGCAACTATGTTACAATACTGCTCAGAGACAGTTGTACTTAGGCTCATCATGTTCGAGAGAGTCTATACAAAACATAGATAATAGCATTTCAAGTACTTTTGTAGTATCCAATGGAGAAAAGGACAATAATGATAATTGCTCCAGATAAAATTAAACAATGGACGTATGGACGTTTCTCCGAGTTAGTACATTTTTAGAATGAGAAACTTTTATGCATTTGGTCCGCTGGACACTTGTTGTGTAAAGGACACCGACATTTCCTTATTTTGGTAGTATGCGGATTTCCAAAATGCAGAGAATGTGAAGTCTCCCCACGCTCATTTTACCATCAACATGTTACAAAATAAGGAACTGTTGTCACTAAAGCAATGACATCTTAAGATGAGTTTTAACACTTTCAAATGGTATAACCTGTTACCATAGTGATTGAAAATTGCACCCTGAAAAAAACAAATATGAACGCAATAAAGCCCTCACCGGCCCAGTTAAGGGGTTAAAATCAGAACAGTCCTCTGCAGTGGTGTACTTGGATATTGGGGCATCTGCAGTCATGACGCAACCTCTTTGACATAAATAGGTCAGAGAAATAAACAATACAAACTAACTTGCAGGCAAATGCACTGAATCGACCCTTCACGGCATTTCGTTTCTGCAGTTTGTTTACCTTTAAGGGGAACTGGACAGTTCATTTGTTATTGGTTTTCTTTGCAGAGACATTTATATGTGTTTGAAGCCCTGTAAAAGGGATGCAATGAGGAAGGCTAAACCTGTTATCAGCAGCTCATAAAAATCAATACACACTCCCAGGAATAAACACACAGTATTTCCATTCATACACATCACCACTGTTTATACTTGTATATGTCTGAATGCCACAAAATTAAGCATCTGTTTACATGAGAAATTGCAATTAATTAGTAATTTTATTGTGAAGTATGTTCAAACTCATTCATTAAACTCAAAGTGTAAGTTTAATGAACATTAATTATTCAATCATTTTTAAAGGTGAAATTCTACTCGCGCCTTTCAATCAGAACTTTCAATTGCTCAATGGCATTGATAAATATAAATAAGATTAAAGTTTCAGCAAATGTGAATTTGCAATAAACAAAACAATTAAGACCAAATCTGTTTCACAAGCAGAACAGAAATTGAATGGGGTACATTTTTAATATACCACACTATAAAAAGTAGTAGGTTACAAAAGTAAAAACATAAATATGACATACGTATGTTTAAAAAACGATTGAGTCTGGTACAGCTGATCTGCTCTGTCATTGGTCAGTCAATTAACTAAAAGACTGAGAGGTGTTGTACATGGAGTCAATCATTGGCCTAAATGTATCAGAGCTGTTGTACATGGAGTCAATCATTGGACTAAATGTATCAGAGCTGTTGTACATGGAGTCAATCATTGGACTAAATGTATCAGAGCTGTTGTACATGGAGTCAATCATTGGACTAAATGTATCAGAGCTGTTGTACATGGAGTCAATAATTGGACTAAATGGATCAGAGGTGTTGTACATGGAGTCAATCATTGAACTAAATGGATCAGAGGTGTTATATGTGGGGTCAATCATTGGACTAAATGGATCAGAAGTGTTGTACGTGGAGTCAATCAGTGGACTAAATGGATCAGAAGTGTTGTACGTGGAGTCAATCAGTGGACTAAATGTATCAGAGCTGTTGGAGGAGAATAAAGTCTCTAGAACAAAGGGCTCAGGGGTGGTGGGCTCCGTCTCTAGAACAAAGGGCTCAGGGGTGGTTGGCTCCGTCTCTAGAACAAAGGGCTCAGGGGTGGTTGGCTCCGTCTCTAGAACAAAGGGCTCAGGGGTGGTTGGCTCCATCTCTAGAATAAAGGGCTCTGGGATGGGTTCAGTCAAGTCCACAGCCTGGTACTCCAGCTGAAACCCGCCTGCAGTGACTGAAGAGTCTGACAGGAACTTCAGGGTCATGACATTCCCTAGGCAAGAGACAAGATGGAGGACTTTAACACGCAGAACTCCATTCTCAGTAAAAATGACTTTTGAAAGGATAATTTCTCATTTAGTTCTCTTTTCTTACTTATTCTCAAAGGCTGATGATGCCTTTCTTTATACTGATAAGCAGTGAATAATCAGTGAATAAGTTTAGTTGTATACCTGTGCTGAGCAAATCTTCTGGGAGCTCATCACCACAGAATCTGAAAAAAAAAGGTTTCAATGGTTATGCCAAATATTTTGATAACCTCGTATGTGGAGGTCAACTAGTGCTGTTTATCTTCCATTTATTCTACCATGAACAATCTGTTTATCTATGGAAAAAAGAAAAGTATCAGAACTGAACAGCCACCTGACATATAAGCCTCGGAAACAATAACATTCAAAATCACAGGGACATAATTTGTCATTCTGTCAGAGGTAGAGTGGGTTTAAATGAACTAGGATTCCACAGGCTCCTGCTACAATAGTTCCTCTCAGCAATGAGCCAGGAATCCAGAGACCACCAGATACTGTCTGAAATACAAGGTATGAAATAGTCCATGACCAGTCCATCAGCAGTCCACACAGTCGCAGTGCTTCCTGTGCATGTAGGGATATAGCACAGTAGGAACTCTAAAGGCACGCAGTTGGAAATTCCAACTGTGATTGTCTGCTTCTTAGTCTAATCAACTGTTATCGCTTTGGTAAGGGCGGCCTGTAGCGTAGTGGTTAAGGTACATGACTGGGACCCGCAAGGTCGGTGGTTCGATCCGCGGAGTAGCCACAATAAGATCCGCACAGCCGTTGGGCTCTTGAGCAAGGCCCTTAACCCTGCAGCGCTCCAGGGGAGGATTGTCTCCTGCGTAGTCTAATCAACTGTAAGTCGCTTTGGATAAAAGCATCAGATAAATAACATGGAATGGATGTCCAGGTCTCAACAGGGGAGCTCTCACATTCAGAGAAATCTAGTCAACAAGACATCCAATGGTTAATATTGTCTGGGTAGCTAATCCCGTTAAGGTAATGTTCTAGCGCATGGATGGGCCCCCTGACTGACTGTGCCAGGGTTGACTGCGGTTGGCAGTCCTGCAGGGCGATACAACCTCACAATGCAAAAACCAAGAAAATAAGTAAATCTTAAGTGTTTCAGTCTCATATTCAAGCTTATCCAGCAAAATAGTAATATAAATAAGACAAAAAGATTGTCAGTGGGGTCAATGGGGTAGTTTTACTTCTTTCAAGACTTGCCATTGGGGTAAGAATTTCACTTGTCAAGCAAAAAGTAAAACTTGTTTTAAAAGTAGTTAAAACAAGCTAATATTTTCTACTTTTCCACTACTAGCCTTTTACGTCTCAATGCAAGACTAAAACACTTGTTAACCCTTTCAGTCCCAAGAGTGCCATATGGCACTAAAGTGCAACTACCGTAAAATCCACAGTCATATGGCACTCAAGTGTAACTACCGTAAAACCCCAAGAGTGCTACTTAGCACTCTCGACCATATACCTTTCCAACCAATCAAAATTACTGCTAGACTTTTGTTTTGAGCCCGCATTAAACCCCAATGAAATTTTCTCAATTTTCTCAACCAAAGCCCCTTGGGATTTGGGTGGAGACACTTGAAAGGGTTAAGACTGAATTTTTTGCAGTGTAGGTATGGGGGGGTTTCAGCTGGCTGAGAGACTTTCATCATGAACCAGCAACCTCTTCTGACTCACATCTGTCAAAGCCTTGCTTACTAACTGGTGAGATAAGAAGTGTGGCTGACATCATATGCCTAAAAGGAGAGTACAAATGCTTGTCTGCCTGTCCAAAATCCAAAGGTTACGGCAATGAGCTCTGAACAAATAAAACTGGCCATTCCACCCAGAAGAGGGAAAATGGGGGAAAATGCAGAAAAATGTTAAGGTCATTAGAAGTGTTCACCTCCCGGCGAAGCCTGCAACGTCATCATAGCTGTCGTAGATCTCCAGGTAGTCTGCGAGACAGCCGGTGTCATCCTCCACATCAAACTCGAGAAATCGCAAGTGGATCTGCTGTCCGTAGCGCACCCTGATGTGCCAGTAGCAGATCTGCTCGTCCTCATACTCCTCTGGGTACCCTGGCGACTGGATGATCCTCTGCTGGTCTGTTAGGACTCCTCCACACTCTTTAGCTGTGGGGGGGTTACAGGGACGAGACGCCATCAGTGGGGGAGTCACTTTTGTTTTACATTTTACAGATGAAGTCAAATTGGACAATGGAGTTATGTTTTAATGAGCATACCAATCAAAATGTTACATGCCTCATGGCAGAACAGTAATAGTTCTGAACATTAAAAGTAAGGTGTAATGTTGTCATGAGTAAAACATATGTAGCTTGCAGTCTTAGCTTTTCATGGTCTTCCATTTGTCAGCCTGCAGATTTCTATTTGTTTTTGTGTTTTTTAAACAGATGCAAACATTGCGTTGTTGTGTTGTTTCTTGGAAAGTGTTTTCCAACAGGGTTAGAAATAAAATTTTCTAGTAATATTTTCAGGTAAATTTAATTTTTCCAAATACCTAATACATAATGTAGTTCTAATATTTACAGTTCTTTATTACATTTATGCCACAGCCTCTGGGTAAAAGAAACATGTTTAATGAGTTTATTATATGGGATTTAGAGACAATTATAAACAAAATGATAAACTATCAATAATTTATGTTATAAATGATAAACAATTACAAACAAAACATTATAGTCCAATGACTTAAAAAGTGATTGGGGTAAACGAGCATGTGGTGAGACTTTGTTTGCCACAGCTCCGGGTCTCTGCTCTGTGAAACCAGTGCCAGACGCTGACCCAAAAAGCAGCTCTACAGAGCCATTCTTGGCATGACTGACCCTTGGAAGATACATCCTGAAACCAGACCAAAACCCTTTGCAGCACTATTCATCAGGGACTTCTGATGAATAGTGGCCCATCACCAAGGCAGTGCAGTAGTTTTTGCGTTATTCTCGGCAGATTACATCGCTGTAGGAGGCTGGGGCAGTGACGTGTCACCTCCCACTGCCACAAACCCCACCCCCCGTTACCCACAATCCCACAGTGCTCACCGGTGGGGTTGTAGCAGAAGACATCCCACCTCTCGCTCTTGTTCAGCCTGTAGCCATAGTCGACGATGCCAATTTTGCCAAAGCCGCAGTTGGAGCCGGGCTTGACAATGGGGTAACCCACGCGGCCTCGATCGAACCAGCCCGCGGAACAAACATGGAGCCCTGTTGTAGGATGGGGGGGGGAGGTTAATGGCTTCCACATTCAGTAAGGTTAAACCCATTTCTCAGATTACCATCACCATATACACATTTCTGTCTCACTAGAAACACATGGCATGATATGCATACCCTATAGGGTTACACACACATTAGTAATAATGTCAACAGATTTGTCATTCGTATGTAATATGATGCCATTATTATATCTGCGGGGCGAGGAGGTGACAAAGTCTTTTATAAACAGAAGCATTATAATGCTCAGTATTTGCACTCTTTAGTGTAAATGGTTCAAACACAAAAAGTGTGAATGTTATCTCCTGTTATACTCTAGCACCCACAGCCAGGAAGTAAAACCAGAGCCCCCAAGAAAAACATGCAGCCAGACAGAGACAGAGTGACATTATTAATCAATCACGCACGTCCAAACCAAAACATTCGCTCATTAAAGAGCAGGGCTAAACCACAGAAGGAGGTCTACAATACTGGTAGGGTATTGTGCATTTTTAGGCTGGAGGAAACCCTGGGGAGAAAGGAGGATGGCTCCAGACATGTTTCTGATAGATGGTTTAGGAACAAAGAAAACCTTTCTGGAAGCATATTCCCCAGGCTGCTCTTTCTCTGCTCTCTGCAGGCCAGTAAACTCCATAGCGAATCGCTGAGTTATTGGTGGAAGTGCAAGATTAACCTACATGACTGGATAACTTACATAGCAGGATTTACTCCCGAACTTCCCTGGGGAAGCTATTTCTTTTCTAGGGGGGTGTCGGGGAGTGTGGTGGTATGGGAGAGTAGTTTGGAAGTGATCGGGTGGAGGGGTGTACGTGAAAGAGGGTGTGTCGGCATATATGGGGTGTGTAGGTGTGTGAGCGGAGTGTGTAGACATGAGAGGAGTGTATCATAGGAGTGTGTAGGTGTGTATGTCACAGGAGTGTGTAGGTGTGTATGTCACAGGAGTGTGTAGGTGTGTATGTCACAGGAGTGTGTAGGTGTGTGAGAGGAGTCTGTAGGTATGTGAGAGGGGTGTGTAGGTATGTGAGAGGGGTGTGTAGGTATGTGAGGGGGTGTGTAGATGTGAGGAGTGTGTAGGTGAGTGAGAGGGGTGTGTAGGTGTGTGAGAGGGATGTGTAGGTGTGTGAGAGTGGTGTGTAGGTGTGTGAGAGGAGTCTGTAGGTGTGTGAGAGGGATGTGTAGGTGTGTGAGAGGGATGTGTAGGTGTGTGAGAGTGGTGTGTAGGTGTGTGAGAGGGTGTGTAGATGTGAGGAGTGTGTAGGTGACACATGAGTGTGTAGGTGTGTGAGAGGGGTGTGTAGGTGTGTGAGAGGGATGTGTAGGTGTGTGAGAGTGGTGTGTAGGTGTGTGAGAGGGGTGTGTAGGTGTGTGAGAGGGGTGTGTAGGTGTGAGATGGTTGGCAGTACTGACCTATTTGCCGGGCTGCCTCCAACTGCTCGTAGGTGGCCAGTTTTCCCCCCTCATATTTGCACACTGCTTTGGCCTCCACGTAGGTCAGCTGGTACCTCCCTTTGCGCGATTCACGGTGGTACACCCCAGCTGCTTGTTCTAAAGAGAGATTATTATTATTATTATTGTTCATATTAACCAAAGTTACCTTATTAATTCAGTTAATACATTTAACCATGCAGGTTCTCATTTGCAGTGGTGACCCAAAACATCAGAATGGGCAGAGAACACCAGGAATTGAGTAGCCAATCAGGTGCAGGGGACATGATGAGGCAGCAACCAGAAGAGAGAGTTTTGTTTGGACCACGATACTGGAGTTACCACACCTGCCCTTCTGAAAATTGCCACAAGCTTTTCAATTACCAGTGAGTCAGGCCCTTAAAAATTAAAAATTTCCAGAGGAAGATTGCCTCTTACTGGCCGACTAGCACTACTTCCAGCAGCAAGTTAATTCTCTTCAACTTCAGCCCAGCAGGTTGCCCATCCAAGTACTAGCCAAACCCAGCCCAGCTTACCTTCAGCAGTCAGGTCCTACTGTATAAACCTCAGAAGCACAGAGAGCACAGTGGCGCAGCTGCTAGTACAGAGAGAGATCTATATCACCTTAAAAGCTCTCCGCTTCACTTGGATGAGAACTTAAACAAGAGCACTGTACAACATCTGGGCTTGCATCCAGAAGTGACTGCAATCTCTGGGCTATTCCCGCAAAGGCAGGCCATCAGTCACTATACGCCTTTGTTTGAACAAGGTAGGATTGCGCAAATTTTCAAACCTACAGCAAATGGGTTGATGCGCCAATCTTTATTCTTAATGATCCCATTTTCCCCTCCCTGTGGTCACAACGTGCTGGCACCTCAGAACTGTGACTGCAGGACAATATGGACAAGGTCATGCCATACAGTAAACAAGTTTCTTATGGATTCCAGATGTGTGCTCCAGGCATGTTTTGCTCATTAAGTGTATCAGACAACCTCGGCAATCCATTAAAATGGTTTATGGCTAGAGCCAATTTTGTTTTCACTCCATTAAATGGTAAACTCCAGATTACCCCCCTGCTTTAGTACAGTGGCTATGGGCATGGACAGAAGGACAGTTCTCACTGGAACAAAATGTTCTCATAACATTCTGTATATATCACATATCCTAGTCCAGGGCATACTATTGTCAATCTGTTAATCTCTAAGTGAACCTCCCTGAGTGAGTTCCCAGACTGTACGCACTACATTCACAGTCTTTATGTGCAGCACAGTCTATTCACATTACACACATCAATCCATACACATGCTGCAGTGTGTACACACCTCACACTACACACAACAGCCTGAATGTACATCACAGTCAGCACACAAAGAACAGTCTATAGCCGGCACTGCATAGAGCAGTCAGTACACACAACACAGTCTACACACACACAGCCCAAGAGATCAGTGGATCTAGCTGGGCTGCTCACATTTCCACCTTCAATTATAATAGTCTTCTCCATTAGTTCTACTCTTCAAATGAACAGACACCCAACACAAAACTACTGTACAGCACTGCAGACGTATCCTGTGAATGTTATATTTTAACTAAGAAGCAGACCTCTCAATTAGTGCATCCACAACCAATGATTTTCTTTCTACAGAAAGCTCACCTGTGAGGGGATGACATTGCCTGCACTATCCACTCATTACAGAGGTTCTGTGCAGTGCACTAGCCTCTCGCCCCAATGACACGTTCACAACGCGCGTTACACGTAAGTAGCATTTAAATGCAGGGGAAATGAATAGGGCCGCTTCATAAATGATGTTATGCGTTTAGTCTGGGCATGTGGATGTGACTGTTCCCAGTTCAGTCGTTCTGTTGATATATAGACAATAAGCTGGTTTAGAAACATTGCAGCAAATGCATCCTACTATTCCACATTACATAGGATAAAGAAACAGAAACTGCATTCGAGAATCACAAAATATATCCTAGCATCAATTTTCCAACAATATAAATTCTGACTTATGGTCTGGAAACTGCGAGTGAGCAGGAAATGCAGAATGACAACAATAATAACAATAATAATAATAATAATTCTACTGCTAGCCTACTACTACTATTACTATTACTATTACTACTCATCACCATCTTTCAGAATTTGACCAGAACACTGGGGTTTAAAAAAAAAAGCTCTTTCAACGTGGTAGTGCTAGATGACCTATCATGACGACAGAACCTTTATTTTTTTTGCCTAAAGGAGCCTCCAACATAACTGCACGAGACTGCGTCGCCTCTTCTACGTGATTCAGAGGAATGACTACCCCCAACTGGCCAATACCACCAATTTCAACAACTTTTTTCAGGAGTTCTCCCATCCGCATGACTTACTACAAAGCCCAGACTCAGGACGGTTTCAGATATCGCCTAGAAAAGGCAACTGGGTGGCCTGGCATTTTATTAGAGAATGAAATGTTTGATAGTTAACCCAGCTAAATAGAAAAACATTTGGAAGTAGGCTACTTGTCTATTTAATGCTGTTTCCTGCGAACTCGATTTCAGACACAGGATCTCTTCCATCACTGTGACTAAATGTTGCAATATTAAGTTAGTGGCCATAAATCATTTTGCGAAATTAAAAACGTACGCCACGTTATGAAAGTAGGCTAGAGGTCTAAACTGATAAATCGACTTCAAATGATAAAAGTTCGTTCCAGTCGGCAGTTTTTCTTCTTTCTTTTCTTTTTTAAGCCGGGGCTTACCCAGCCATATGGAGTTGTGTAGTATTCCATTTTTGTAGCCCCACGCCTGCGTCTCCTCCAGGACGAAGCAGGCGGTGCAGATGAGTCCGAACAGGAGCATCCCTACGTCTCGCGCCGCGTACAGGGGGAACTCCAGTGCTCGCGCTGTGCCCGAGGCCAATCTGGCGTCCAGACTTTTATAGCCGCGCTGCCTGCTGGTGGACTCCGTGAGGTCAGGCGACGTTTCTCAAAACAAGGAATTTCCTGCAGAGTCAACAAGGAATTTCCAACACAGCTCTGTGACAAGGAGTGAGAAAGAAAGAAAGAAAAGAAAAAAAACACGTTGCAACCATCTCGATGGTTGTAACCCCCTCGAAGGATAGTGGTGACGAGTAATGCTAATGAAATCTAGCCAACTAGCGTATCGTTCCAGAGGATTGGTTTCGCAACGTTTCCTAGTTCAGCTTTCACAATCGGTAGCTTATCGGTAATATATGTTGGACGGTACTATTTGAACTAAGTATATGCGTTTTAAATAATAAAGCAGTAGCCTACTCCATTTATATTTTTTGCATTTTTCCTTTTCATGAGCTTGGAAAAGTCATGATGCCTCAGAAGATTTATTTCTGTAGCCTATTCCAATTAGCATATACTCAAAATACGTCCTGATCTACTTTGAAATATGTTTGCCTGATGTGATAAAAGCATCAATGTTCAATGAAGACTCTTGCAAAGGAAGCTGGACTTAACTCTAGTGGTTAAAAGGCTAAGCTTAATTACAATGCTACTATACTTCGGTGAAAGTAAATTATGGTAGGGTACTTTATAAGATAAGCTTTGACATTTTATTTCATGGGTTGTTCTATTCCAGTATAAACTATGCCATTTTTATACGGACTTTACTTGCACAGCAAACCTGATTATTGAAAGCAGCCTAATCAGTTTATGCCCGTATTTGTATTGCTACATATGCATAAGCAATGCAATTGCTCCAACATCTTCCATTTACATCATTATTTCCACGATATGCATTATGCTCAGAAACTGTGTTCATGCCAGCCATGCTTTTTTCATCTGGGATCAGCTTCCACCAGACATGTGCGTTTCAAAAGGCTGAAAGAAATTAACTTGATAGTTCCACAGAAAGTGAGGTAACATGCATGCGAAATCCCTTTGTCATCAGCAGGGAAAAGCCAAAGAATTGTCAATTGAGAAGAGACCGATGGTAATAGTCTGGTAATGGGCAAAAAAAATACAAAAATAAATAAAGTGAATCATGTGGTACCACTTCCAAACATGCCAGGAAGAGGACGCAAGTGCATGTTGTCCCCACAGATGGCGAGGAAGATGATGAGGGAGGTTAAAAAGAACCCAAGGATCACAGTTTCAGAATTGCACAGGTTGCATCTTGGGGTCACAAAGCCTCAAAAATAACCAAAATATGGCACCTCCATAACAAACTCTTTGAAAGGGTGGCACGAAGACAGCTCTTAAGGAGCACAATAAATAAAACCAAGCATCTGGAGTGTGCCAAGTGCCAGTTATGATTGGAAGAAAGGGCTTTGGTCAGATGAGACCATACCCTCCCACTGGAGGCGCTTCCAGCGACGTGACCCTCCATAGTGACGGAACCCCTCCAACCTCTACTACCCCCCGCTGACCCCCTGTGAGGACTTCACGGGGGGCTATGGAACTGCCAGTCTACCATGAGAAAGGCTGTCTTCATTACTGCTCATGGCTCTCCCCTGTCTCTACAGTTCGTCGTCCTTACAGAGACCCGGATCATACCTGATAACATCGCCTCTCCCACCGCCCTTCCTCTCTCAGGCCCCGTCCGGCTGTGGTGGTGGTACAGGTGTGTTGATCTCCCCCTCCTGGAAATGATGATTTCCACCTCCTCAACCTATTTTTATCCACTTTTGAATACCGCTCTGTCCGTTAAATTCTATATTGTTGTTGTTTATCGTCCTCCAGGTCCCCTGGGAAGTTTCCTCGGTGAGTTTGACACCCTACTCAGCTCGTTCCCAAAGGACGACACCCCGCTAATCCTCCTGGGAGATTTCGATACCCACCAGGAAGCCTCCCAGTCTTCCCTCTGCTACTCCAGTCCTTCGCCCTCTATCTGAAATACTCTCCCCCAACCTGACAATTTACACAGCGCTACTGTATTTTCAAAATACAAAATGGCCTAATGTATTTTTTAAAACAGTGTAATGACCACCACGTTGTGGATTATTCTTTACATAAATGGTAAATGGTTGGCATTTATATAGCGCCTTTATCCAAAGCGCTGTACAATTGATGCTTCTCATTCACCCATTCATACACACACTGACAGCAATTGGCTGCCATGCAAGGCACCAACCTGCTCGTCAGGAGCATTTGGGGGTTAGGTGTCTTGCTCAGGGACATTTCGACACAGCCCGGGCGGGGGATCGAACCGGCAACCCTCCGACTGCCAGACTTACTGCCTGAGCCATGTCGCCCCCATAATAATAATAATCATAATCATAATCATAATAATAATATGTTTTATCTCAAAGCAGTATAGCCTATATAAATGATATTAAACAAGTCAATGTTTAAAATAGTTTAGCAAGGCTAAAAAAAATCAGGGATACTAACACTGAGGGGTATACTGTATAATAGATAATCAGTTGTGGGTAATTAGTAACAGTCCTATGTTGATTTTCCCTTTGCGGTCTCAGAACACAGTCACTGTGTTTCATGGGGTGTTTTTTGAAGAACAAAGAGAGTTTCCTTGGTCATTCTGGTTTGCGTGAATTTTTTCACGTAATATACAGTACACCAGACCGTGGGAGTAAACCTGGCCCTGAATGGAGGGGAATGAGCCAGCTGTGTAAGAATGACACGGCACTACTCACATCCCTGCGTTGGTCTGGAAGGCGAATATTAAGCTGTACTGCGATTTCTGAGAATTAGGCCTATGCTGTATCACTTGATTATCCAGACAGCTGTGAAGTCAGCACATGAAGGCTAAATGCAATCTTATAAGCAAAGAGACTGTAGAGGCACAGTCAGGGGTTTGGGCAGAGGCACTGTCTGGGGTTTTGGGAGGCTGGGGGGAGGGTATTACAATGATTCCAAGGACCCTGACTGACAGATAGCTTAAATTAGAATATAGGATTTTCTAGGGGCCCAATGTGAAATGTTTTCATGACGTCCAAAATCCCTGGTGACACCCCTGGTTGTCCACAGACCAAGGTTATATGCTATGCTAAGGGTAAAACCTGTGGGATTTCTGAATTTTGACAGCTGACTATCTAGGAGTTCTGCGTAGTTATGTTGTATTATCCCACAAACACCAATACTTCTGCAATTCTTCTTGCAGTTTTTTCCTCGTCAGGATGGGACCAAGTCAGTCGTCTTTACACACGTGAAAGGAACAACAGTTGCTACTGACAACTTTCCTTCCTACAAATTTCACTTTATTGCCTGCTATATGTATGCGAGAGCTTTCTTGGATTAGCATTTTTTAAGGAATTGGACAAAACCTAGTAACCAATAACCATGAATCCTGAGAATTACCAGCTTCCCACAATCTGCTGCACTTGAATAATTTAATTCGAGCAGAGGAATTGAGTTTAATCGATTTCTATGCCTAAATTCTCTCGCTCAGTCCTATCTTTTATTGTCTGTGTGTCTTGGCTGGAAATGATATTTAAATGGAGAACTGTCTTCACTTATTTTGCTGGAATAGCATTCAGCTCTTTATTAAAAACCATATGGTTTTCTGCTCTCTTTTTTGTTTCAGCATGTAGATAAATGTACTCTTTGTTCCCTCTGCCCTCAACGAAGACATCTGGACAACATGAGCATTAGTAAATACTTGCAGATTCTCCATTTAAATTACTCATGAAAAGTAAAGATTTTCTGGTTTGTTTGGTAGCTTTGCACCGGTAAAACTGTACAAGATACAAGAAATAGATTTGATCACATTTTTCTGCCTTATTTAAATCTTGGATTTAAAGTGACATGAAGAAATTGAGTGTTCCCATACAGTATACAGTTAAAAGAAATAGGCAGATTATTTTGTATGTTTGCACTCTTATTAATCAAGATAAATAAATGGACACTTAGCAGTGTTTGCTTGCAGCTTCCTCTACAGCCTTTCATGCTCAACAGCTGCTGCTTTAATCATTTTAGTACTATTTTGTTACAGTACTATGGAGGTTTTCAGATATTGTAACCTGTAATATAAACCAGGGGTGGGCAATTCCATAAGGGCAGTGAGTATATATGTGTTTCTTTCCACCTGCCTCAATAAGATAATCATTAGGTTTGCTGGTTCATTCATAAAAATGTTTTTTAAGCCATGATTCATGAATATATTTTGTTCAAATAGTTAAAAGGCAACATAACTGAGAGCAGAAGTTGGCATAAACCTCAGAAACAAATCAAGCCACCCCCCCCATATAAACCATACTCTTCTGCCGCACTTGAAACATATGACTAACAGGAAGACAGAAAGATAGAACATGCTTAAATAGAAGTACTTCTGTATATCAATGATTAACTGAAAGAGCCAGACAAATTGACATACATCAGTATGGATACAATCATCCCAAACGTTACAGCAGTTTAGTGGTTTCCTTTTCCAAGGCTGGGCCGTCATGGCATAATTAGCCCACTTAAAATGACACAAGTCTGGGGGAGGACAGGATAAGGGAGCTTTTGTTCCCTGCTGTTTTTACTGTGCTGTTGTTCTATGACATCACTTCCTGTGATGGGCGGGTGCCAAGCTGAAGGTGGCTTACTTGTTGGGTGGAAAGACTCCCACGGTTTGGCCCCATGATTCACGCACAGACTCGAACAGGGAGGTGGGGCCTCCGTGTCTATGGGCACATCAGTTAACTTGATCCAGCCGCTGGACTTGGACGTCCCAGCATACACTATGCGTCTCCCTCCTCTTCATCTGGTTCCCAGCACATGATGAATCTCCTCTGTCCACATGGCCAATCCTGCTGCTCTTTTTCCTGCTGCTCTGCTGCCACACAATTCTCTGATTAAATAACCGTACGTAGGTGTACAGATGCTCCTAATAAAGAGCTTACTGAGTGTTTTCTCTACATCCATCACAGTTGCTAAAGAAGCCTTTTCCAAGAAACCCAAACTGTTTTCTTAATTTCTCCTCCCTCCTAAACCCCCCACTTGTGATGTATCCCATCTGCTAATAAACCGAAACAAATGACAAGGCTACATGAGTTGAATTGCCTGCTCTCCCCATCTTACTCTCTTATATTATTAAACGAGCAGCCTGTGATCTGGACTGTGTCCCACCCCCTCTCTTTCAACCAGTCTCTTCTCATCGCATCTCACTTTCACAAATCTCTTCCTTTGTTCATGCGTGCTCCTCCTCTGGGTGTTTTCCTGTTGCCCTCAGGCATGGAGTGCAGCTCTCTTTAAGAAGCTCCCCAATGATCTATAACTAGTGCCTAGGGTTGGTGATATGTTCCATATTTCCGTTATATTTCAATGAGAGGATATGTTTGCTGAGTCTTTCTCAGCTGTGCTCTGAAAGAAAACCCAATCCATTGAGCCTGAAGCTTTTCCTTCATTTTCAGCCTTGAAAAGATTCTTTCCAAATGGGCTGTAGTGACAAAAAGCATTAAAAAACAGGAAGAAGTTTTTGAACACATGGAAAGAATTCTTCACTGCAGCCATTTAATGCATTGGACATTTTGGAATTTTTGTGGGGGTGTTTAAACACAACCTTCCCACATCACTGTTGCCACAACTACACCGCGGGGGAGATAAATGCTCTGATTTTGGCAAAAAGCCTTTACAGTACATGCTTTTAACAGACAGTGTAATTCACATCGTTGGACACAATTGTGGTCAACCTTAAAATCCTCAAGGCATGTATTGATGTTATCCACAACTGAGCAGTAAATGACAGCAGTAAGGGATGATGTATCGGCAAGGCTCTGAAGCCTTTAAAATCAATTGAGATTTATTTATGTACAATTTGTGGTTGCAATTATTCTATTGTATGTACACTGAAAATATAAATATTTATTATCAATATTATTATTATCAAAAAAACATTTGATAGTCCCAAAAGTCTGTTACTGCAAGCCTTTCAATCAACACTGTTTTTGCACACGTTGTCTATGATTCATAAATACAACCACTAGAGGGCCCCTTTGCTCCTTCTCTCACTCTGCCTCTTTCAGATTTGCCTTAAGTGGACAATGCTCCATCCATATAAATCAAATAACAAATAACATTTAACAGAAATATATTTCAAAAATAAATACTGTCATCATTTCGCTCCAGATTCCCCTTTGTGAAGGCCAACCAAATGTTTTATCAGTTTTATTTTTTGGTGTTCATTGAATTATTATAAATGCAACAAACTTCATGTTTGGGACAATATCCTTGCAATGACCACTTGACAAATGGCTTCACAGGTGTGTCTGAGAGGTATACAAGCTTTCTGTATCCAGTCTTGAGTCAATACTTTTTGCCTTTGAGGCGTGTTATTAGTGTGTCAAGAAGGGCCAGAGTTGTGCCTGTTAAAGTCAAGGAAGCCATTATGAGGCTGAGAAAATAGTTAAGCCAAAGCCAAACCTGTCAGGGTTTCCCAACTCATTTTCCAGGCAGTACCAGTACCGTTTTTTTCTGGCTCACACCTGCAGATTGCTGCCTTGGTTAATTGGTATCCAGGTGCAGTCTAATTACCAGACCAAGTATCTATTATTGGTAGGTGGGCTCTACTCTATTTAAGGCTCATTGTCCCTCTGCTCTGTGTTGCATTTCGCTTCAGATACCGAGCCAGCTAGAGGTAGCCTGATTTTTCTTTATATAGTTAAAGGCATGTTGCCCTGTATTCAGGTAGCCATATCAGTTTTTCTTCTATATTCTCTTTCACCTATTAAGTCAAAATAGACCCTCTTGTACCAGGTTTTCATTACGGTTTCAGTTGAAGTTTTGCCAGGGAGTTTTCTGTTTTCCTTTTCTCCTCTAGTGGTTCCCCTAGATTATATTAGGGAGACCCCTAGATTATATTAGTGGTTGTCACACTGTGGGTAACTTTAGGATTCCCTTCTGCTCCCTTACAAAACCTTAGGCTTCTGAAAATCATGTGTATTAGAGGGAAGGCAAGAGCAAAGTGTGGAAGCCAAAAGTAACTGCCCAAGATCCAAAGCACCCCGCCTCATCTGTGGTGGTGGGGGTTTTATGGCTGCCCTAAAATTTGTGGGCTATGTACAAAAAGTGCTGTCTAAATGGCAAAACCAAAAATGCCCTTAAATAGGTGAGTGTGCACTTTAAGCAGTCTATTTACCACCGTGATGTGGAGATCACCACAGCACATGCTGTACAAGCTACAGTAAACACATCTTCTGTCTCATGCTGTCCTTCTCCCACACCACATTGTCTGTGCCCCACATGTAACAGAATGCTTTCAGTGGCTTTGTGTCTCTCTTACAAACACATTAGCTTGCTCTGCCGAGATGTGGATGGGTATTTTTGTCTCGTACTAGACGCCTAAGGTTAAGGAGCTTGCTGAAAGTGATCTGATCACCGTGTTATACAACAAGTTAATGGGAAAAGCCAATGGGATAAACCCTACAAACTACTGAAAGATATGCGCTAAAACCTTAAAGTTAAAGTGTCGCCCACCTATGGGCTATTCACTAAGACACTGAGCAGTATCATCCTGTAGAGTTTATGATCCTGGAAAACCATAGGGTATGCAAGTTTTGTCCTTAAAGTCAGTTTAGACCCAGTACAAAAACTAGGTCATGTGAGGTAACTGTGTAAGCAGCTGCTTTATTGGATCAGTTAGGTCCTGATTAACAATGAAAGCCAGCAGAACCGGGGGTTCCCCAGGGCCAGAGTTGGGGACCCCTCCTGTACAGCATACAGTGCATGCTAGCATCCTATATGATATGCAGTTGGGACAAGCTCATGTTTCCAGTACTGACAGGCTGAATGCCTCACAGTATATCAATAAAGTTGATAAAAAGATACCACATGGATACAGTACCACAGTACTAAGTAGTAGTAAGATCTATGCATTAATGTATTTTAAATCTTTAATGCGCAGGTGTTCTTCTGTTGCATTCGACTGACGTTCTTGTTCTTCCCAATTACATTTGCAGCTTTCCTCAATAAATCCTTTCCTATAGACCAGGGGTCGGCAACCCTGGTCCTGGAGAGCCGCAGGGTGTGCTGGCTTTCGTCTCCACCTTAAAATAAGCAACCGATTCAGACCCAAGAAACCAGGTGAGGTGAGTTAACTGTGCAATCAACGGCTTTCATTGATCAATTAATGCCAAGTAACAACGAAAGCCAGCACACCCTGCGGCTCTCCAGGACCAGGGTTGCCGACCCCTGCTATAGACTAATGCGTAGGCAATAAAAAAAAGTTAATTTTCCCTTTTATGTTATAGCTGTTCCAGGTATGAGAAGAACACAAACAGTATCAAGGCGTCCTCACCAGTGAACACAGGAAGGTATTTAGTCACATGTATAAGATTACTTACAGAAAAATATTGGCTGGAAGAACAGGTAAAGTTAGAAATCTTACACAATCAAAATGAAGTGCAGATGTGTGAAACATCTGCAATGAACATGCTCCGTTACCACTTTATTAGGTAGACCTGCACACCTCAATGCAAAAAAACAAAACATGCAGTCAATTGATTTAGTTCTTGTTCAGACCAAACATAAAAATTGAGGAGAAATGTGAAGAATTACCAGACTAGTTCAACCTCACAGGAAGGACAGTAACTCAAGTAACCATGCGTTACAATAGTAGTATACAGAACTGCTGAAGTCATGCAGGGAGATCAGGAAATTGAGTTCGAACCGTCAAAATCGGGGAGCACTTCGGCTTGGACAGAGCACTGGATAGGGTTTATGAAAAGAAATGGCTCATAACTTTAAGGAAAATTCAGAATCTGTTCCATTTCCACAATGGGCCAGGGAATGCCAAGCTACTAGCCTCTGAGTTGATCCTAAGATGTACCAGAGCACGATGCCATAAACACCAAGTGCACTACGTCATGAGTACCCTGCTGTACCTTCTACACGCTGTCAACATGATCATGTTGTACCTTCCCGTCTTGTATCATGAACGAACATTTTTATAGCTTCTGAATATCATATAAAGACCCTGCAGTAACATTCTGTCATAAAGTGACCCTGCCCTGCCAGACAGAAAGTAAAACAGCAAAGGACACTGGGAATTAATCAGAGGGGAGAGTTTATTGCACTTAGTACAGGAAACCTAGCAGAGTTCACTGCTCCTTACCCAGGGCAAGGCTTGAACCTGGAGTTCATACAACCGCAGGTGACGCCGAGCAAACATACAAGGCATACCTCAAGCAAAGCCCCACCCTTCACTCAGAAAAAGCTGTCATTTATGGCACCTCCCAGAAATGGCACGGGGACAGATGCATCTATAAGAGGCAGAATTATCCAGAATATACAATAAACGCAGTGCAGGCATTGAGGGGAAATCTGTTTCACTTAGTCCTGAAAATGAAGGACATGTTTTGTGTAGGACAGTGAGCGAGCAGCTGCTGGTGTGAATGCACCATGCAGAGGGGAACGGTGGGGGGTGGAGCCAACCAGCATGCACTGCCCCGCCCCACAGGGGTTTAGTACAACACTACTCCAATTATACAAAATAAAATTTCCCTACGAAACACAAAGTGCTTTTATAAATTATGCTTTTACATAAGCATCCCTCCTTGGGTTCGGTTACTTGAGATCTGAAAGGAAACAGCAGAAATGAATTGTTGCAGAGTAGCACTCCCTAACTCTCAGAAAAGTGAAGCGTTCAGGATATCCGCACTGGATCTGTGTGGAGAATAGTGCAATAAAATCTCCTATTGAGCATTAACAAGCATGACTTTATCAAAGCTGACCGCTTAGGAGGTGCAGATTCGTGCCCTAGTGTAGCTGAATTTCCAAATGTTTGCAGCTTATAGAGTGGAACCTCATGCTTTGTTTTGTGTGGAGGAGGGGGGGTTCATGCGGTAACTCCGTACGATACGTCTACACGGAAAAAGCATAGCTTAATGAGCGATTCTCAGGGCCCATAAAAACGGGGCACACAATAATAACTGGAGTGAGCCAATCCAAGATAATTACAGATGCAATCAAAAGGCCCATGGACAGAACAGCCCATAAAGAGAAGGAAGTTCTGGTGGAGTGGTATAACCCACACCAAGCGTTCATTAGATATTAGCCATATTTACAGTAAATACACTTTTGTTGATCAGTTCCTCAAAGGAATATACATATAATTTGTTTTGCAAAATAAAGCCCTTTTTTTCTTTTTTTTTTTTCTTTTTTTACTTCAGTTTCATATTATTTGTCTTATTATATTCTTATATATTCTTTTCTGTAAAGAAGAATCAAAAATAACTGCTGACCAAAAAGGCAACTATAGAATAGCGCAGAATTTAGCTAAGATTCTCATATTTTATAAGCTCATTTTTTTTAAGAAAAAGAGATTGTCGGTACAGATTGTTGGCTACAGTTCATGCTGTCCACACAACAAACTGTGTCGGGCTTCCAGTGCTATAAGAACCTCCCACTGAACCGGCCTCACCCCTGTTCCCGATAGCAACAGAGACCACTCCCCTTTTCCAGCAGGAAGTAGAGCGATTGGGAGTCCAGGCTGTCAGTACCTCCTTGGTCCCAGGTGTAAAAACGAGTTGAGGAGAGGTCAGGTCTCCCTGTCTGGCAGTGGGGTTTGGGGATCTCGGGGGTGTCAGTACACATAGCCATCAGGGAACATCAGCCCCGTCAGGCAGTGCTCCCCTGCGTCAGGCAGAAAGGAGGCGCTGTGGTCATAGTGGGCGAGGGGCAGGGTGCTGTCCTCACTGGGCAGAGCGTCAGGGTCAGGCTTCATGCTGGGCTTCTGGCTGTCAGTGAGCGTCATTGAGATGACCGCCTCCGGCTCGCAGACAAACTTATAGACGTACCTCTCTCCAGCCACCTGAGAATCAGACACGGAGAAAGAGAAAGGCATCACTGTACTGAATTCTGTCTCTAAGGCCCAATAGGCATCACTTTCTACATGACGTCATAGTGACCCTGCTGCACCTTCTGTATGATATCACAGTGACCCTGTTTCACCTTCTGCATCATATCACAGTGACCCTGTTTCACCTTCTGCATGATATCACAGTAACCCTGCCGTACCTTCTGCATGATATCACAGTAACCCTGTCGTACCTTCTGCATGACATCACAGTAACCCTGCCGTACCTTCTGCATGACATCACAGTAACCCTGCCGTACCTTCTGCATGACATCACAGTAACCCTGCCGTACCTTCTGCATGATGCCCTTCTCATAGTAGTATCGCAGGGAGCGGCTCAGCTTGTCGTAGTTCATGGCTGGCCGATTCTTCTGCAGCCCCCAGCGACGGGCCACCTGAGAGACAATAAAGAATAATCAGTAACCGCCTCACACAATCACTTGGCCTCAGACGCGTTCTCGCAGATAAGGACGTCGCAAACAGCACGTCGCAAGTCTATTTGTGTGTTATTCAAGTGTTCGACAGAAACAGAAACCAGACTGACCTCCTCTGGATCAATCAGTTTGAACTCCATGCCACGGCCGGTCCAGGTGATAAAATGGCCGTTGGTAGGGTTGTCCAGCAGAGTGACCAGGAACTGCCAGAGCTGCAGAGAGGCGCGGCGCTGGAAGGGGGCGCCGTCACGGCACACGCCTGGCTCCTGTTTCACCTTCACTGTGTGGGGAGAGAGGCAGAGAGACACTCAGCACTGCACAGACACAGGGCTCAACAGCACTGTAAGCAGCAACAGTACATGGCACTGTGCTGCCCTGAGGTGGTTCATCCATTACATTACATTATACTACATTACATTATATTACATTAATGCCATTTGGTCAACGCTCTTATCCAGAGTGACAAACAGTTGATTAGACTAGGCAGGAGACGATCCTCCCCGGGAGCAATGCAGGGTTAAAGGCCCTTGAGCAAGAGCCCAACGGCTGTGCGGTTCTTATTGCGGCTACACCGGGGATCGAACCACCGACCCTACGGGTCCCAGTCATGTACCTTAACCACTACAATACAGGCCAGGCGCTCATTGCAGGCTGAACCATCTCAGAACAGGCAAGAGGAGTTTACGTGGCTGGGTTAATGCAGTGATATTGAGGTATAAACTGGATTAAAGAGGTGGGCCCAGGGCCCGGGAGCCTGAGCTGAAGAAGCAGCCCTGTGTCACACGTACCTTCTGGTTTCTCAGGAACCACACAGGCATCGTCATAGTACGAGGGAGACTCTCCGTCAAAGCCAAAACCTACAAACACAGGGTGGGGCGCAAGTCAGAGGATTGCTGGAAAACCTTTTTCCACAGAGAGAGACTGTTTCCAAAAATTGCATTAAAAAAAGAAAAACAATGAAATAAATGTCAGGTCCCTTGCATCATCCTGCCTGAGGACAGACAGCTTGAAGCCTACACAGAAAGGCTGAGTGGACTCCACCGCTGATAACACGAACATCTGTCCTCTTGAACAAGCTCAGTTTTGTATCTTAATCATCCTTTTGGCTATTCCAAATGTCAGAGTAATTACGTTTCCCCGCGATATCCAAACCCAGATGAGATCACTTGAAGTGACACATCATCCTCTCCAGCGTCACTTACGGTTGTGGCCGCTCGAGTAGAAGTGGGCGGCGCTCCCGAATGAAGATCGACAGCTGGGCACTTCTGTAAACGCAGGAGAGGGCGGGCCGTCAAGCAGTTTCACACACAACCTCAGACATTTCAGTCTCAGTGGAATACTGTACTCTTTCCTTTTTGTCTTCAGATTTTATTGCCTTTCTACCCCGTTTATTTGAAAGAAGTTTGGAGCATGGACAGCTGTAATACAGTACAGCTCATAAATCACAGCAGGCCACAAAAAGCACACTTTCCCCATACACGCAAGGTTTTTCATGGCCAATTCTTTTTTTTCTTTCTTTTCCCCCCCAGAATCTCAGTTGATGGCAGGGGTATAACTACACTTACGCAATACACTCTGATGCAACAGCAGGACTGTAGAGGCCCCCACATCTGGGACAGGAGGCTAGTAGCTATGCTAAACCCACTGCTGCTCATGCTGCCTGCCTTAGGAGGCTCCAAAGGCCTTTTCCCACCAATCAGTTCATTTATATCCCCGTGGACAAAGCTTAAACCAACCAATGCCCTACCAGCTGCCTCTGGGAAACAACCCCCATCGCTGTTTAACATGTATAAACACAATCTGTGCACATGCACACATGCCTATTCATATAAACACACACACACACACACACACACACACACACACACACACACACACACACACACACACACACACACACACACACACACACACACACACACACACACACACACACTGGGCCTTTATGCTGACGTGGGTATTTAAAGGCTGTCGAAGGCTAAGCGGATTTGATGTTACGTCACTGCTCTTTGCACAAAGACTGGAGAGAGAGAGCGAGAGTGAGAGAACGGTGCAGGTTAATCCAGTGCGTGTTTGAGTGGGAGGTATAGGGCTTCCATCACCATCTCAGTTGTTATCATTACATAATCATCATTCACTATATCAGGCATGGATGTCCTGATGTTATGCCTTATTTAAAGTGAAGTGTGAATTTCCCAAAATAGGTTTACAGCTGGCTTAGTGATAATCCTTTTTAGTACAGTTGCTATGTCATATACTGTAAGAGAAAACACTTTACTGTAGTCACACACAGTCTAGTATTTGACAAACTTCTCCTGCAGTAACATACTATTTCAAAGCACTGTGTTAAAAGGTGCTTATAAAAAATGCCAATAGCTGTTAATACCGTTTATTAAATGTGCTTATAACCCTTAAGCCTCATGTGCTCCGTTTCTTGTTTTTGGGTGAAGTTACAGAGCAACAGCACAATACAGAGCAACAGTTTATCAGACGACCTTAACATCTGCGTTTATGGGTGAGGCTTAGGGCCTGGTCACTCACCCGAGTCAAAGCTGAACTCTCGGGGCTCCTGTTTGATGGGCGGGGGGTGGAAGGCAGGGTGTGGAGGGGCCATGTTAGGGCTGTTCCGCTGGGCAGGGCAGGGCTCCAGCTGCTCCCGTTTAAACACCCTGGGGGGCACGGGCACCAGAGGTTCGGACATCTGCCGGTGATAGGCTGGTCGGCCATCTCCGGACCGGGTGTGCGGGGGTGGCTGCGCTGAGAAGGGGGAGGGGGGGTACGGCAGGCAGGGCTCTGAGAGTTGTCTGTGGAACCTGGAGATGGGCGGAGCGGGTATTCAATTCAGTCATTAATCTCACACAGCCTTTCCATCGACAACAAAAGCAATATTTGATTATAATTGTGTATGAAACCTTTTGAACTTTTGTTTTTGTTTCTATGATGTTTTGTTTTTGTATAGACTAAACCTAGTAGTGAAAGGGTTGAATATGTGAATATATTACATAAAAAGTGTAGGCGTAATAAGCTAAACCTCCAGCCTACACCTTTTCAGTCAATATTGTTATTCATTATTTCTACGCGCATTCATTATGTAAAAATTGTTGATAAGGACCGAAATAAAGAAATAACTACTACTACTACTACTACTAACAAGGGGGAAAAAATGTAGCTTTCCTGGAGGCATAGTGGAGGATGTTGTGCGGCACACTGACTGGTGTTCCAAACTAATTCAAATAAAATTCCCAAATGATCTTCATTCACAGCCAGCAACAATGCCCACTTACAACAGGCCCATCCCAGCACATGGATGATGAAAGCTTAAAACATCTCGCTGTGTGGAACAGGTTGGCGGGCAGGGCTGCTCACCTGTGAGCGTGGCCATAAGCCGCCGCCAGGTGCCCGGGGGCGGGGCAGGGCACTGCGAAGGGCGGGGTCTGGCAGTGCAGGGGGTGGGCCCTCTGGCTGTTCTCAGAGGGCAGAGCCTCGGGCTGTCTGTGGAGGGGGCGCAGCGCCATTGGCTGAGAAACAGCCGTGGGAGGGGTCTGGTCATCGAGCGGGTGCCTGCCCGTCATGTGGGACGGGCCAGGGGTCAAGACGGGTGTGGATGGCGGGGTCAGTGGCTGAAACCCAACGGCTGGCTTTGTGTCATAGGCACTGCAAAGACAGGGATGGGAATAGGTTGCAACAGGCAAAACAGGGAACGTCTTTCCTCATTGGTGCACACTGGAATGACTTAAACATTTCTATGTTTGAACTGAATGTGGCAAAATAGCGAAGCATTGTAAATAATGAATAAGTGAATTTTTCGAGTTTTGTTCCCAGACCCACCTGTAACTGTAGAGGCAGGTCTCTCCGAAGGGTGTGAGGGTCTGGTCCCGCCCACAGGGGGGCAGGTCATCGGAGGGGCTCAGCTCTCTCTTGATCTTGGTGGACGGGAGACCATGAAACACCACTGTAAATAAGAGCGTGCGCGTATTCAGACCCACTCTACAGACGGTGTTAGGTCCAGTCTTCTCACACACTACGCGAGTAACGTCTTGCTAGTCTACATCATTATGCATACAGCATACACTGCACGGATGGGCACAGCACTACCAAAGGGTTTTTATCAGAAACAGACTAGCGAACGTAGCAAAAGCTGCCTACAGGCCGATAAATCCGAACACCCACCCACACCCACACCCACACACACACACACACACACACACACACACAAACTCCCCACTCGGGTGCACCTGCACGCCAGCTCCATGAGACAAGCGAAGCCAAAAAGCTTCAACAATAAGAAAACAGTCATTCAAGGCTGGCACGCTGAACCCCAGTGACATATGGGCCATAGTGGATGCTACTGCATCTCCATGGGAAAGAGTGGCAGAGCAGGGGCTGCTCCAATCAGGGCGTTCTGTGGGCGGACCGAGTGCAGCTTATGTGCATGCGAGCGTGAGATGAGATTAGAGTCTCCTCATGTGATGCCCTCCAGGGTATTGCCAATAGGCTGAGGAAAGTCTCCAAACAAGGGAGAACGGAGCATGCATTTCTGTTCAAGCAAGTGTGTGCATGCCGGTGAGTGTTGTGAGTGAGTGCGTGCGCGTGTGTGTGTGTGTGTGTGTGTGTGTGTGTGTGTGTGTGTGTGAGAATAGAGGAGGTCTCGCATTAGAAAGGTCGATGGTTGCAGCGATAACTGATCTTCAATAAGAGGCTGTGTCAGGACAAGCCGCCTTCCCATTAGCCCTTGCAGGTAGGATCAGCAAGGGCGAGAGAAGGCTCTTCACATGCCCATAGACAGTGCCACCAGCACAGCTGTGCCACAACCTCATCTAGGGGAGTACTGTACAGTCGACTGTACAGAGCTCCAGCTGGAGAGGAAAAGGTCCATGTGACATCCTCTCAGCTAAAGTCATTCTTCAGCAAATTAGTGCTCTGGCCTGAACACAGCTGTTGATCAAATCTCTGAAATCCCACCACAGGAGCCATTTCCTCTCATGCCACTTGAAACATTCGGTCTCTCCCTCGATGGCAGATTCTGCTGACATCCTGCAGCCAGACATGCACTCATACAATCGTATAAATCCACCCCCTCCTCCGCAGCGACGGGTTGGTGGAGAACGCTAAAAGCTGGCTCACCCTGCATCCCAAACCACCCCCCGGTTTTGAATAATACATCGAAGAATCCAAGATACTCACGGTTATCCAGCTGGAAATCTGGGACAAACTGTTCATCCTCAGGTACCTGGGCTGTGGAGACCAGAGGAGAGTAAATAAGAGGAGCGTCCTAGTACAATAGTACAAGATGGTGGTACAAAATGTGTGGACAATAACAACACGGAATCGGCAGCCAGCCCACCACAATGTCACCATCTTCAGAACCCCACAGGGCAGTGTTCAACTGGTATTCAAAGCATGTAGAGATATTGGCACTTATGTGGCAGGTTTATAAGTGCTTTGCCAGGAAACAGCCTTCCTATTTCAGAAAAACTGTGGGTGGTTTTTCAGAAGGAGGACACTGAGATTGTACTTTACACATATTAAAAAGTGTGGGCTGCTTTTTTGCCTATAAATACATAATACATGGATTAAAACAAATCGTCGTCATCAGCACAGATGCTTATTTATATCGCTTTCCTTTGTACTGCCATGTTTAGAGGAAGTAAAAATAGTTCAAAAACCAGGCGCAGGTTTAACAATAGCCCAACCTCCCACTCCCCATATACTCTCTCCAGATTTAACTGAATCAAGTCATGCTTTAGTAGGAGTGTTTGTATCGTCTCCTTACCTTACCTAAAATGCTTGAAAAACATGACAAGATTGAACTCCCTTAAAGTCCCACCCCATCTCATTATTTTCAACCTTCCCACATATTTTCTCCGGTAGTGATCAGAGATAGATACCATCACAAAGTTTGGAGGATAAAAATGGAATATTCCAGATGAATGGAACGACGAGGTCGGCTATAAAAGCCCACTAAAGTCTAAACAACATGAATCTGTACAGTTAAAATCAATGCACACTCAGCGATGTCTGGAGAGCTCACCTTCTGCAATCCATACTTCCTGCAGCTGACTCAGGTCCTGGAAGAGCTCTACAGATGGGAGAATGGGAGGATAATACAAATTAGCGTAATGTATCGTTTTGATCATTACTATCATCATTATCAACTTCATGAAGTGGGAAAAACTTTTTAAATAGGTGTGATTACCCTCGGTGTCCTGAGCAAGCTCAATGTCGACAAACTTCCTTTTTCTGTCACCGATTGGTCTGCAGCACATCTCCATATGGGATTTATCCTAGAAAAAGGAGAGAAGGAGATAAGTATTGTCAAGCTCCTGCCCTCTCCCCAGACAAAATAAAAAGTTCCAGCTATACAATGTTTTGGTACAGAGTGTCGGTCCGTCAACTGTATATTTCGAAACCCGAATTTAAGGACTATAAACACAGACAGAGGGTGAGTCAACATGTCAGTGAGCCTTTTTTTAAAGACAGGAAGGGATTTACAATGGTCTTTAACACAAATCCTACCTATTGTACCTTTAAGGTTAAGCAAAACAACACTTAGAATGGCTTAAAACAGTGAGCTATTAAATACATTTGGGGTGGGAGAAGAAACATACACCAATATTTGTGGAAGGATACAAACAAAACCTACACTAACATTATACTATGCGGGAGCAGGACTAGGACCCACACAAACACTTACACTTGAGGGGGCCAAAAGGGGGACTTGTTGGTCGTAAAATCCATCCATAGTGCCTTTGCCTCTGTGCTTCCCAGAGGGGCTCTGGCTGAGCTCTGCCTGTTCTTTCTGCAGAAAGAAGAAGAGAAATGCAGCATGTGAGAGCAAATTCACACTCGCTAAGTCCAAGCCAGAAATTCATTTCATCCCACGTGGCGAGAGCTGGCTTCAAACACTACCCACAAGCCCTTTTTTGGCGTCTGGTGTCCCTTGCAAGAGTCGCACGGATGCACACATGCAGCTCGAAATGCAAACGCAGCGAGCAATTAGCTGGCAGATACAAGCCCTCGATAGGCTACGTGGCTAGCCGTCCCTACGTGCTTACACATCCAATTATAATCACAGAACAGACTGTACAGGGGCAATGTTATTATTCTTTTTATTGCCATCGGAAGTCTAGAGGATAATGCAATATAAGCAAAAGGTGCAAGAGGACTTTGATCACTTTAAAAAGCAGCACAGTAAATGGTCTTTGGGGGAAGGAAAGAGCTTGGATATGTGAACTGCAAATGCAAACAGAAGTCAAGGCTTCAACACACTACATTGCTGGAAGACAGATATTGCAATGCTTTGGTTTAGCCCTTACGGTTGGTGGTGATGCATTACAGAACATCAGTGTGCTCTCACAGACAAACAAGCATGATCCATCCAATTTCCTTTCTTTAAAAGGAATCACATGATAAAATTACTTAAATGACAACTACATTAACGAGTTGAGGGGGGGAATAAACACGAGCACTGAATCACTGACTTAAATGAGCATGCATAGTAAGAATAAAACCAGTTTAAGTGTAGCCCGTCCACTGCACTTGCACTGCAAGTTGAAAAGTCTGCCTGAAAAGTGACTAAG